>NC_137880.1:9187772-9260272 GCF_963924005.1 Protomyctophum bolini | reverse complement strand
ATGTGTTTAGTTTTAACAGCTACAATTTTAATTGCGGAATGCATGCATTGCCTTCATGTTGTGTGGGAAAGTTGTCATTTGCGTTTGAAAAGTTTAAAAGTATAAAACAAGAATGCTACGAATGGCACTATAGGTGTCACGTGGATGGACCACATCAGACATGTGGACCTCTATGGGGACCTATACCACGGGTCACAAACAAAGTCAGAGAGAGGGAAGGATGAGGTCGAAATGCCGCATGTCGAAAGTGGTTTAAGGAATACTGAATACTGTGTGTGCGTGCAGGCGTGCGTGTACTGTATGTGTGTACGTGCAATATCGAACGATCACCCTGTCCTACTCGGGCGACCTCACAGTTATCCACTCACTGAAAAATTAATCTAACTCTTAAGCCTCAATCCCCCGCCGGCGGGGGCAGCGGCTGTCCACCTCATGAGGGAAAATGGGGCTGGTCAAGGTCTCAGGTTCCCACTCCGATATTTTTGATTTTCCTGGGGTTTAAGAGGTTTTAAACTGGCCTATAGAATCAGCAGACACAGCAGACTGGCAGCAATAGAGAAGCTGTATTAAGTGTATGTTTTTACTCTGCCTCCACAGACAGCGCTTCAAGAAACAATAAAACAATAGAATCACCAGCAATACAATGTCAAGTGCGGTTGACATTCACTGGTCTTTTCAAAGTGTTGTTGTTATTCACACGATTTCTCCGATAGGAGGTCACGGCTGTCAAGGAAAACAAAACATTTTAGCATTTTGTAACCCACTAAACATTTCACCGAAGATAGCCAATGTGTGCTATTTTGTCCAACCCAGAATAGCGATGTAAGGAATACAAGAAGTATAAGAACCCTCACCCCAAAACACACTCGCCCCCCGGGCAGGGCTGGGACAAAAATTCGGCCCGGGCATTTTCACGTGAATTTGGCCCAGACCGGCCCACCACAACCAGCCTCGCAGATAGCAGAAACTCTACCGCCCGCTCCGTCGCGGCACACACAAACAAACAAGCCCTAATACCCCTTTACAGAACAACATAGGCCTAAATGATACAAACCAACAGACAACTACACTACCCTTTGTAGAGGGTTTATTTGTCACTCACTGATATAGGTACAGTGAAATTATCATGATGGCACTGGCAGAATGGCAGCACGCCCGGACCTTTCGTGGTGGCCTGCCGCCTATTGGCCTGCCTGCCTGTCAGGTGGGCCGGGCCAATAAAATGCCCGGCCCACCGGGATAATTCCCGGTATGCCCTGTGGCCAGTCCAGCCCTGCCCCCGGGACCACGGAACGGTCGCCACCACGTATTCCTAAACAGTATAAAGCTATGCCTAAACTTATTAATATCTTTAACCTCAGTAAAACTATGCCTATACCTAACCTTCTTCCTACCTCACTAAACTATGCCTAAACCTAACCTTATTCCTAAATGTAACCTCACTGAACTATGCCTAAACCTAGTCTTATTCCTAAATGTAACCTCACTAAACTATGCCTAAACCTAACCTTATTCCTAAATGTAACCTCACTGAACTATATGCATAAACCTATAACCTTATTCCTAAACATAACCTCAGCAAAACTATGCCTAACACTTAACTTTATTCCTAACCTTAACTTACCTTGAAACTCGATAAAACAAATACAAGAATACCGGCCGGGTGGTCCACGGAACAAATGGGGGCGAGTGTGTTTAGGGGCGAGCGTTCCGGTTACCGATGTGGTCACCCTTTTAAACCCTATAGTACTCAGTTGAGTGGAGTTCCTCAGGGCTCTATACTAGTGTATTCTCTGTTTTAGCTCTGCATAAAATGTCTTCCCTGAAAATAGCAGATCTACTTAAAACATGTCGCATCACAATCCTAGATATTTAAAAAAAAATCAGTGGTGCGCAAACTTTTTCATGTACTGTAAAGCAACCCAAACATTAATTATGTATTTTCCGCTGAGCCACCAACTCAAAATATGTTGTTCCCAGAGGCAAATATTTCCGCATGCGTTTTCATGCTATTTCGAAAATATGATCAAGCTTGCCGTGCATACAAGCTTGTATATCTGCTATTTTTCAACAGCTAAATTATTATGGTTAAAAGCCATAAGGTGACACAGATACGTTCCAGGTCTTAACCCATTTAGGGCCTGACGTCGAAATTTAAAATAAATCTTCTAAATCATGACATTTTTCTGAAATACCTATGTTTCTATATTTAGTGGTGCTCAATATTTCATGTCAAAAAATTATAATTATGTAATTCCGTCGACCCCCATCTGAAACTATGTAGTTCCAGGGACACCCCCCCCCCCCCAGAAGCAAAGATTTGAGTTAAAAACGTTAAAAACTCAGAAAGAATATATATTCAACGATTCATGATTTTTCAAAAAAAATAGCAGATCTACAAGCTCGTAGTGTGTGGCACTCGGTGCCGCACTATATGAGCTTGTAGATCTGCTATTTTCCAATAGCTCAAGTATTAACATGATGCATAAAACACCAAAAGGTTATTACTTCCCTCCCAGAATGGGCTTTAAAGTTGTTAAGCCTGATCGTGAAAGAGCTTCCGACGCTGTGACATACTGTATAACTGATGCATGACTCCCATGCATAACAGGCATTCATTTTTGAACACCGGGACAGCGCGCGACTCTTGTGAGACACTCGCTATTCAAATCTCTATAACCTTTTGAACCGTATGAGTTAAACATGGATAGACAGTCATTTTGGATTCAATTCGTGTCGTGTATAACAAACAAAGGAGCCGTCTATCTAGCTATCTAGCTTACGACGCGCCGCCCCGATGCATTGCAAGCTTGTATAGATATACTCCTAGCTATTTGATGTTGCTTAGACCCATGCCTATGATTCAGTGAGACCCGGTTTTGTCGGACTTCCCTATGGGGTTATTATAGCATCGTTTGTGTGAGGTTAAGGTTAGCGTTATGGTTAGGTTTAAGGAATATAACCCACGCCTACAAAGGTCCCATGGTGTTTGTCCTCCTGAATGACAGCTAGTGAAGACCTATATGGAGCTCTGACCCACTGTGAAGGTAGCCCTCGTTTTATTTAACCACTTCACTGCTTCATTCGCTGCTTTCTTTCATTTCATTGCAATTTCTTGACAGGGGGGGGGGGGTGCAATGTGGGTGACAAACTGCCGATTAAGCCCATACAACACACAGTATGGCAGCCACCTCCCCCTTCACATTCAATTAGATCGCGTGATCTGCTGTGGCCACAGGTGTAATTTCCTGGGGTCCGGACTATTGTTAATAACCGCCTTAAAGGCGATAAAGTTATTTTTTAAATCAAAGGCTATGTAGGCCTGGGCTTGCAAAACGGAAATATTCAGAGAAACACAGGAGAACACAGGAGAAAATCACTGCGTGCGTGTGTGTGTGTGTGTGTGTGTGTGTGTGTGTGTGTGTGTGTGTGTGTGTGTGTGTGTGTGTGTGTGTGTGTGTGTGTGTGTGTGAAGTGACGGGAGCCTGTGACAGGCTTGAGTTAGTGTTACAGCGTCACTGCTCATTAGCATAGTAAGTGCGACCTAGAGCGGTCGCAATAATAAAGAAATTGCCATAAAAGATTGTAAAAATTAACGAATAAAAAGGACAGGGTAAATAGGCCAATCACCCCGTCTGTGACTTATTTATCAACAGTGACCAGTTGACCACCCAGCCTTACAAAGAAGAAAAACAAAAAAATTGTGTTTGTTGTCATGATTTGTCACGACAAGAGTTGCCTTTGTCCGCGGCGTGAACGTCTTTAAATAAATACTTTCTGAAAAGTCAATGAGGAAAATGAACAGGGATTTCTTTTCCGGGTCTCTCGAGGGTGGCGGGACTGCGACGCTCTAACCATGTGGTTAAAACCACTGTTGATTTGAAAAGCGGATGTCTTGTGAAAGTCCAGCATCTATACATGTAAATGACTTCACCAGTCTGACATAGAGAGTATCATCGAGAGAAGAATCATCAGGATCAAGTTGAACAGTATAATGCACACAGATTATTTCACGCAGCAGCACTTGTTACAACTGTTGTAAAGTGACACGTTCGTCCCACTTGACCTGTCTGCAGGTTATTTTTGATATCCGTATACTGCGGTGAATTATCCACGGCCATATTCCACACAACCTTAAGAGAATCAATCGGCTGGGTTGTGTGTGTGACTTCATCCCGCTGGACCTCAGCTGTGTATTGATCCCTGGAAATCTATAAGTCTTGAGACGTGGGATCATATCACATATCAGAATAATATCACGTTTATTCTGAACTATACAGTGGGTATAGGCACATGGCCTATAGATGCCACATGGGAACGACAGGTTATGCAATACTGATTGTATCCGTTTTCAAAGGGCATCACGTCGTCCCCGGCTGTCTTGACACTTTTATGCCGATATCACTGCGCCAAAAGCATGGAATACGGATGTGTATATATTTACAGGAAACTCCTGTTAAACTTTCCAGCAAACTCCGGTAAACTCCCGAATTGTACCATCCCACCTGTATATTTACCGTATATTAACTGTATATTGCCCGCTAAACTTGAGGTTTACGGGCAAAATACAGTGCCCATAATTGCCTGTTAACTCCTCTTTTCACGCAGTGTATACTGTATGGACGTCTCTGTAACTACTTGAAGATATTTCCTCAATCCGGAAGCATGAGGTCAGTCCGTTGCTCCCCCCAGATTGGCAAAGGGAGTTGGGGTTACAGAAACCATGGGAAAAATAGAAATTAAATAAAAAATATTACGAGATGTGAGGGACTTGACGACCATATTATGGTGGCATGACGGATGGAACGACGCAGGACGGAACGACGGACAGGTTTTGCAGGTTTTCCTAGTAATCTGTGACCCACAGTCGCAATAAAGAAGAAGATATTTCCCAAATTCTGTTCTACTAACTATAGCCTATACTTGTGGTGACATTTGGCCCTCTTAGGTAATACACATTAAAATGCTATTTACCAAACCCTTCAGGTCTAGCCGGCGAGAGTTTGTATAACATAAATATTAAAGATTGAATTAACAAGATGTTGAGTGTGAGGTGAAAATAGGGAGACGGTGCAATTATGTTGAGCGCGAGGTGCAAATAAGGAGACCACACAAATTTGGAAGTGCAAATAGGTCTTGTTTTAGTGAGGTGCACCACCCGCTTTGAATGTTATGAACCCATAATCACCAGCTGCTTATACTTATCACTCCAATGCAATCGAGCCAAGGAGGCTCGCCTGGAGCCGACTGGCTGCGATTAGCAAACGTAAGTGAAGAAACTTACGTGGCCGGTTAAGACTGACATGAGGTAAGGGGGACTTAGGTGACCGGTTAAGACTGATATGAGGTTAGGGGACTTACGTGACCGGTTAAGACTGATATGAGGTAAGGGGGACTTAGGTGACCGGTTAAGACTGATATGAGGTAAGGGGGACTTAGGTGACCGGTTAAGACTGATATGAGGTTAGGGGGCTTACGTGGCCGGTTAAGACTGACATGAGGTAAGGGGGACTTAGGTGACCGGTTAAGACTGATATGAGGTTAGGGGGCTTACGTGGCCGGTTAAGACTGATATGAGGTTAGGGGGCTTACGTGGCCAGTTAAGACTGATATAGGAGACTTACGTGACCGGTTAAGACTGATATGAGGTTAGGGGACTTACGTGGCCAGTTAAGACTGATATGAGGTTAGGGGACTTACGTGGCCAGTTAAGACTGATATGAGGTTAGGGGACTTACGTGGCTGGTTAAGACTGATATAGGAGACTTACGTGGCCGGTTAAGACTGATATGAGGTAAGGGGGACTTAGGTGACCGGTTAAAACTGATATGAGGTTAGAGGACTTACGTGATCGGTTAAGACTGATATGAGGTTAGGGGACTTAGGTGACCGGTTAAGACTGATATGAGGTTAGGGGACTTACGTGGCCGGTTAAGACTGATATAGGAGACTTACGTGGCCGGTTAAGACTGATATAGGAGACTTACGTGGCCGGTTAAGACTGATATGAGGTTAGGGGTCTCAACGTGGCTCCATTGAACTATAGGCATCTAGGTGTTTATATGGAAACCACTTGTGAATGACTCTCACGTCCTTTCCTAAAGCCCTCCTCTTCCTCCACACTGCATGCGCTTTGGTTGCCAGGTTTGGGTCTTAACCCCCCCCCCTCACACTGAGAAGATCAGACACCAGCAGCTGCTCTGAGGTCAGCTGGGTTGCCAGGTTGCTGCCACTATGCCACATGGGCGGTGTAACAACATGTGGCTGGACGGTGTGTGTGTGTGTGTGTGTGTGTGTGTGTGTGTGTGTGTGTGTGTGTGTGTGTGTGTGTGTGTGAGTGTGTGTGTGTGTGTGTGTGTGAGTGTGAGTGTGAGTGTGAGTGTGAGTGTGAGAGAGAGAGAGAGAGAGAGAGAGAGAGTGAGTGTGTGTGTGCCAGGATGAGCTTGTAGATCTGCTATTATTTGGCTTTAGGCTGTCTTTAGAAAGTTGATGTGTGTGTGTGTGTGTGGGGGGGGGGCGGGGGTTTGTGTGTGTGCCACAGTGTGCGCGCGTGCGTTTACATGTGTGTACATGCGTGCGTGGCAGTCATCTTTGATGTGTGAGCTCTCCCTCGTTAGCACCAAACACCACAGCTGTCAAATCAAGGGCATTTGGCACTTCCCCGATAAGTGTAAATTTCAATATTTTGTTTTAATTATACAGTATGTCATAATTACGTACTGTATACACACATGGCCTGTCTCTTCCACAGCCCTGTTGGCAATGTCACTGTCCTCGTCCTATATCCTATACATAAATATATTACATTTGCCTGATGTCATTGTTGTCATTGATTTGACTTGTGAAAGTCCAGCATCTAAATGACTTCACCAGTCTGACAGACAGTATCGTCGAGAGAAGAATCATCAGGATCGGGGCACGGTGGCACAGTTGGTAGTGCTGTATGTAGTAGTGCTAATATGTGGCCTAAATTACAAGTCAAAAGGGTTGGGATTCGGAACCGGATCCAGCATTGAGGAACCAAGAAATTGCAGGAATTGCATTTTGAAGCGTTTTCGGAACGGGTTTCCCCACGCTGTCAGACCTGTTTATGTGGACACTTTATGCTATACAATTACAACACCGCTAGTTCTCCATCTTTTTTTGAAGGGCACTGGCTCCTCATATAAGGCACCAGCTCAGTGGCCTTGTGGTTAGAGTGTCCACCCTGAGACTGGGAGATTGAGGGTTCGATCCCTGGCCGGGTCATACCAAGTAAAGAATGAGACCCGCAGTGCCTCCCTGCTTGACAGATCAGCATCAAGGGTTGGATTGGGGGTAAGTCCCTGCGACATACTAGCGTCAACATGTCCAGGGGGTGTACTTGTACATCAAGCTGCCTCACGCTACAGAGACAGGCTCCTGCCCTAATGGGCCCCTCGGCAAGGCTACTTTAGCCCATCCTATGCCCAGCTTTCCGAGTTTGTGTGAACACAAACATTGGCTTGTGATTGGCTGATCACCCTGCGATGATTATTATTATCGTTAAGGAACCGGAATCGTGAATCTCAACGCTACACACTGCACAGACAGAAAAGGTTCCACAGCTGAGACATTTGAAGCCCAAACCACACCAAACGGTGGAGACGGGACGAGACTGTTTTAGCGTTGGTCCCTGCAGTGATAGTGATATGTCCTGTTGCACGTGGACCCCGAGTCCACCCAAGTACAAACCAAGTGATTCAACTGGTTCAATTCAATGGGCCCATACAACAGCAATGGGTCGCCATACAACTCCTCACAACCGTTTGGTTGCAAGTGTTGCAGTGTTAGTCTCTTGAATAGTTTTAGTCTAGTTTTATAGTCGACTAAATAGCATAAGATTTTAGTCGACTAAATCAACAGGTGATTTTGTCGACTAAAATGTTTTTTTTGGCGGGCCTCGATGGCATCGTATGACTGTTTTTACACTTGCTGTAAATAGCAGATCTACAAGCTCACAACGCGTCGCACTGCGAGCTTGTAGATCGGCTATTTTCAGCTTGCAACCAAGTATAAACTGAATTATACTGGATCTCTCCACTAGTCCCCTTCCAAACATTCTAGTCTAGTTTTTATTTGTTGACGAAATTGTCAATATATTTAGTCTTAGTCATCATAGCTTGGTTTTCATTTAGTTTCCATGGTTTTCGTCAGTGGAAAAAGGTAGTCGACGAACATTTTTCGTCTTAGTTTTAGTCTTACGAAAACGACACTGGTTTGGGCTTTAGGTGCAGTTTCTTGTTATCAAGAAATGGAAATTAAATTGTAGGTGCAAATTGTTTGGCCTTGCATGTCATGTCTGTGCACAGACTGATTTAACTTAATGCACCCTAGCCGGTGAAGCTAGAAGCGTATATTACATTTAGCTTTTTTACATTTGACGACCTGAAAATAATAAGTTTTGTCACCGTGTCAGTGCAAGGTAATCTGTTTCTCCATGCTTTTGTCTCTCACGAGCACACACACACACACACACACACACACACACACACACACACACACACACACACACACACACACACACACACACACACACAGAAAACAAATCACTTATCCTACTTAACTACTTTCCCTCTGGCTTCCACTTTTTGTTCATAAAAAAACAATTCTATTCTGCTTTTTCAGTATATTTTTCAAACAAAGCTGTATTAAAGCCTGTAAATTGGCTATTTTTTTCTGTGACACCATTGTACGTCTTATAAGTATACACATTGGGCTTAAATGGATATTTCACTTTAAAATATATTTTATTTTAGTCATTTTATCATCTACTAAGGCTTTGCGAAAGTACAAAAGTACAAAACTATGGCACGCCATCTTTAACATCTTTGAAAAATTGTGAAAGTGTGAGAAGCACTGGTTTGGGCATTTTGTAGAATCCGCCTCAGGTTAACACAATGCTGTAGAATATTAAACTATATCCCACATCAAAAGAAATAGAAATACCACAGATTTATTTCTTGGACATTATTTCAGCCAGTGAGTGTGGAGAGACGAGCCAGAGTGGAACACGCGCCGCAGACAGTGGATATTCAGCCTCCAGCCAATCAATCAATCCTGTATCATTATACAGTGTTGTGTTCTTTTCTCCCACTCCCTCTGATGAGTATAGCCTACTGCTGCTGGGCTCTGTGCTGAAGGAAGGAAGGAAGGGAGGGAGGGAGGGAGGGAGGGAAGGAAGGAAGGATTAAGGAAGGAAGGAAGGAAGGAAGGAAAGAAGGACTTGTGTGTTGTGTGTTTTCCTCATACCTGCCCTGATGAAGAGTCGAAACATGTTGGCTTTTCAAACTTTTATAATAAAGTAATAAAAATTGTGCTTGGATCGCCGCCTTTTCTTCAGTATTCCAGTCCCAATTCCCAACAATATTTACTATCGGTATAGGCTATATAGCTTGAGCTTTTTAACAACTATTATTATCATGATTTTTATTTAATTTACTTTCAACCAAAACATCACGTATTATGCCCACTGTAAGATTGTATAAATGTAATGGTTACATCTGTGTCTGAGTTAGCAAACGGATATGAACACTGAGGATTTGTGTTGTGTGTGTGTGTGCAGTGATGTGCGAACCTCTCATCTAATAATCTACTGCTGTGCTGTGCAGGTTCTCTTTCCATCACACCTTACCTACACACGCACGCTCGCACACTCACACACACACGCGCGCGCACATGCACGCGGCCTGCAGCGTTGGCAGAGGCAGGCCCGACAGACGGAGAGGAGGCTGAGAGTAGAGAGGTGTTGGAAATTAAAGTCTCACTGTCAGGAAGAACAATTGAAGCTCGGGGAGTTAAAAAATTTTTTTTTTATAAAAGCCTCAGCCATACCTTGTGGGTCTGAAAATGGCAGATCCGCAATCTCATTGCATCCGCGAGTTCATTTTGCTTTTGATGCACAACATAAAAAGCTAGAAACAATTTTAAATCTAGGCATTTAGCAGACGCTCTTTTTCAGTAAGCGCATGAACAACACCACACAAAATAAATAGTCATCAAGGATCATAAGTGTAAGCTAAGAACCTATCATCCGTCGAAGAATATAGTAGATTATCTGTAAAAGTGTGTTTTTTGGTGTTTTAACTAAGCATTGTGCTATGGAGGGGGGGCGGGGGGGGCTGGCACTGCTTGACAGTAATGTTGCCTGCAGCTGATAAGACGTCTCCCAAAGCGTGCCAGCCCCACCCAGGAGCAGTGCGTGGGCAGCAGCCATGGGAAACGCAGTCGGGGTTCAGTGTCTTGCATCTTGCTCAAGGACAGTACACTGTATACATGCTGCTGGGCTCTGTGCTGGCACTGCCTGGCAGCATCTATACAGAACAGCCCTCATCACAGGTCAGAGCCAGAACTATGGAGAGAGAGAGAGAGAGAGAGAGAGAGAGAGAGAGAGAGAGAGTTCTAAACGGGTTCCCACTTCCCAAACTTATTTTAGGCCGTGAAACTAATCATATTTTTACTGGGGACCATCCCCAATAATCATATTTGAGATGGGGACCACACCCAATAATCATATTTGAACTGGTGACCCCCCCAAAAATAATCATATTTGAACTTGGGCTCCCCCCAAAATAATCATATTATTTGAACTCCCCGGCCCCCACCCTGACATGAACTTCGAATTGTATAGGCATTTAGTTTGACTCTGCTGCAGATACATATTGTGAAAATAGCCAAACTATACGAGCTCACTTAGAGGCGTTGTGAGCTTGTAGATTGACTATTTCACAATGTTTGCCTCTTTCTTCCGTAACATTTGACAATTTGAAAACCTCCCGAAACCTTCTAGGGCTGTTTACAGTAGACATATACGTAGCCGACGTACATTATTTGTTATTACAGACAGCAAAACCAGTGACCATGTGAAAAATACAGACGGACAGATGGCAGACGGTGAAAGTACAGTACAGTACAGTACAGTACAGTACAGTACAGTACAGTACAGTACAGTACAGTACAGTACAGTACAGTACAGTACAGTACAGTACAGTACAGTAGCATTCCACAGCTGAAGCTGCAGTCACTCAAAGGTATAGCACTCATTTGTAGTGGGATAACAAGACTGTTAATGTTTGAAATTGGTGCCCTACAACCAGTATGAGTCAAATGCGGTAGTGCAACCGGGCGCTCAATGTTAAAGCCCAGCTGCACGGGGTGAAAACAGACGCATGCATCTTGACTGTTGCGTATATAAGGTTTGACGAAACAGAGGCTTCAAAGTAGAATACTTGGTGCAGCATCAAACAATTACAAATAAGGCAGCATTATGCAAAAAAACAACAACAACAATAATATAATATAAAAACGATAAATAAGAAGAAATTTATATGTAGCCCCATGTAGCCCAGTGGCATATATGCCTGTAGTTCTATGTAAATCCACCAGGTGGCACTGTCACTATAAGAGTGCCATGTTCTGGGGGTCAAGGGTTACACTGAAAAACGTCTTGAATAATAAGAAGCAACCTGTGTTTGTGGGGATTCTAATCTTTGAGAAGATCTTGATGGTAAAAATGCAATACTTGTATATTTTCAGATACACATGTAAACACATTCTTGATGCAGCATAGTAGGCTATGAGTGTATGTCCAGATGATTACGAATACATGTTGTTGTTGTTGTTGTTGATTGTAAACAAGAGCTGAACTAGCAGTTATATCAATTTTGGTTGAGTTTCAGTGTCTTTGTACTGTAAGTAGCCTACTGCTTCTTTGTATTTCTATTTCCACATTAAGTCAATTCTCACTATAGAGGTTGCTGATAATGTTGTGAATGTAATGTGTTTCTCAGTGGAAAGGGGTGAAGCTTGGGGGACCAGTGTTTGCTCAGTCAGGTGTGAGTTGGCCGTTCCTCATTGATTGATTGAAATCTTTATTAACAGTTTGCAGAATTACAGTACATTTCAAGCACAAACTCAATACAAAGACTGTTAACTGTGAGTGGACGACCCAATTAAGCCTTACACTTGTTTACAACAGGGTCCACATTGTTCAATTCATCAAAACATTTAGAGACAAACAAATAGACACTTCTATGTAGTTAAAGAACAGAACAGGAATTCATCATATAGGAAGCGAAAAGGGAAATACACTGTTTGTGGTGAGTTTTTAGCTTTAACTCACAATTAATGTAATTGTATTTTTGTTTCATTGAAATGGAATATCTCATTTCATTGTTGTGGTATCTTCCCTCTTTGTTTTATCTAGATAGAGCCACTACCGTATTTTGTTTAGATTTATTTCATGTTACAGGCTTGCATGCCATATTTGCCAAACTGTGCCATTCTTTACCCAAATCAGATACACCAACACCAACTTCTTGGGAAATATAGAACCCCAATATATATTTCTGTGTCCTGTGCCCTATTTGCCAGGCTACACACACACACACACACACACACACACACACACACGCATATATATATATATATATATATATATATATATATATAGAAAGAAAGAAAAGGAACCAACTTTAATAAGGCAAACAGTGAAGACATAAGTGCTATATTGAAATCAATAGAATGTATACGCATAGGTTGGGGAGATGTCCTAATTAGACCAAACACAGACAAGACAATGTTTGCCCAAAACTAAAGATCACATTGAGTCAGACAACGTCTGTCTGTCTGTCTGTCTGTCTGTCTGTCTGTCTGTCTGTCTGTCTGTCTGGCCAGAAGACATCAGAAGTGTGTGATGTGTTAACGCTGCCTAGTGGTCTGCAGAGGTATAGCTTCTGCCGACGGAAATAGCCGCATTTCTCCTCGTTTACGTCCGGCCTCCCAGAGTGAGAGAAGAAGAAACGGCTAATGTTAATTATGAATTGCATTTTTTTATAGAGCTTCTCCAAGTGCTCAAAGCGCTTTACAATGGTTAATTCAGTCATACTTGAGGTGAAGCGGCGAACAGTCGACGCCAGCGTCCTCACTTCCCACATTCACGCGCCAATGGTGGCGAGCTCACACCGACCGACTCATTGGAGGCATCTGCTATTTCATGTTGTCATAGCATTCTCTTTCTATTTTATGTCGCCATAGCATTCTCCTGCCCTTAATTGAGGTCAGATGACTGGAGGTGTTTTGTTTTAAATTGCGCTGCATGCAGAAAACACAAGACAATCCCCTAAGTGAGTGTTAATTGAACTCTAAAATCCTCCTTTTGTAGTACCTGCAACAAGATCCATCTTTGTGATAACCCATGAAGACCTGAGGCCGATTCTACAAAATGTCTTCTAAATTCTATATTCTAAACACATGTGTTTTTTTGGAAAACATATAGAATTTAGAAGACATTTTGGCCACTGACCACTGATACACATTACATGTATCAGTGGTCAGTGGCCAATTGGTTGTAATGGGACTATTAACGACCACTCCAGATTTCCCTTGTGCATGGCGTGGCAGTGATACTTCAGTAATGAGGTGACGGATTGGATGCTCTTCTTAAGATGCTCTTCCTTTCAACATTATTCTTTTCCCCCAAGCATTCAAGACTAGACATGAAAGCTATATACAATACAAAGCCCCGAGCAGAATCCTCTGGGGGTGAAATGATGGGTCAAATCAATCCTTTGCTACACAGTAAAATAACTCTGAGGACCCCTTTGGTTCCGTCTGTGCACTCTCAGGGACAGATTAACGCTGAGGATTTCAGCGGGTGGACTTTGCGGTATAGGTCAGACAAGTCGAACCAAGTGCAGTGTCGGGTGGCTTTGGCGCCCAATGGACGTGTTGTAACTCTTTTAGTGTTGTTGCTATACAGCACATTTTGTGATAAAACAAAACACAACATTGCAGTGGCTTTCAACCCTTTTCTTATCGAGGCCCGTTATTTCTTCGCAGACCACCATGATGAGATTTTTGCCGCTCAGACGAAAAACATTGCATATTTTGTTAACGATAAGATTTTGTCCACAATTCCATGCTGTATTGATGTGGTGCCATATGAGATTGAGAACAAAATAACAATTCTTCATTATTCTCTAATTGTGTAGACTTCTTGTAAATGAAGTGATGCATGATGTTTAACACTAATTTAACTCCTTGCGGGTCCATTTGGTTTCATTTTACACTCGAGTTAAAGATCTATAAGGGTCCAATTGGTTACAAGCTCTCCATCATTTCGCTGGGGACCACCTGGAACCACCTCAAGGACCACTGGTGGTCCGTGGACCACTGGTTGAGAACCACTGGCCTATTATGCCCTACAAAGCTAAAGTGCAGTAACTACGGGAAAGAAACATGGCTGATAATGTGTTTAATATAATAATAATAATAATAATAATAATAAACTTTATTTCATATAGAATACAATAAAACACAACCCAGTAGTTAAAATGATAGAACAATGGCAAAGAACAAAATAAAAGTGTAAAAACTGAAAATAAAACACAACATGCAGCAAATCAGTCAGGACAGAGTAGGAACGCAGATATTAAAACTCAACTAAAAGCAAGAGTGAAGAGGTGAGTCTTGAGTTGAGATTTAAAAATGTCTACAGAGTGTGCGTGTCTGAGCTGGAATGGTAGTTTATTCCAGGCCGAAGCAGAAAGCTGCCTCACCATATTTTTTTGTAGACATTTTTTTAGGCACTTCAAGCAGGCCAGCAGTGGAGGACCAGAGGGGGTGGTTAGGAACGAGGTATCGGTGTAATTACACTAATTGTAAATGTGTTCTTGACGTAATTGTTTACCCCCCAAAATCACGAAGGCTAATTTGACCTCTGAGATACACCAATAAGTCGGTGTGGACACTTTGTGTTGTCGCTGCCATTCTGTAAACACGCGTGCACTGTGGCGTGGCACCATTAGCCGCTAATTAACGAGGCACTTAACCCATTTCCAGCCATATCTTAATATAATTGGTCCTCTTTAAATGCTCATCATAAGATGGCACCATTTCCGTCCGCTCGTGTCTCAAAGGAGGGCTGTGGAGTGTGGACAGACCAGAAACTTTTATTTTTTAATGTAGCACAAGAGTATAACACAAGTGCGTAAACAAATAAGATCGGCATGCAGGTTTGGTCATTTCAAACGAGATTTCCAACGTTATGTTCTTATTGATGCAAGAACGATGGATTCTATGTCAGCGTGCTATCTTCCGAGTTCGTAGATCGACTACTATATTATCTGGGTGGGGCATGCACTTGCATCGTTCCAAGTAGGCCAGTGCCCAACGGCACGACTCTAGTTATTTCAATGAAAAGGACAAATAAGCCCTTTTATACCTCAGCTAGGTCTACTTAAAAATGACTGAACTTGCAGATTGCAGCTATTTTCTCAGAGTCCATTCAGAGTCCCAATCATAGGGTCTCCGAATCCCCCGTACCTAAACAGCAGATACAAAATGACAATAGGAGGTTTAATGTTTGTCTTCAGTTCAATGTTTGTTTTAAAAACGCCATTGACACTGAAGGGGAAATGTACGTCATCTTGTCCCTAACGCAAACATTAAATGCCATTAACAATACAGAGAATTGTTTTGTCACCGTTTGTTTTACATCACCTAATCAACATGAGTTAGACTTTAATATATTAGCGCCCCTCACTTCAAACGGGTGTGATTTTTAATGTTTGTTTAACTAAAAACAAACATTAAACCTGTATATGGGAGTGGCTAGCGCCCCTCAAAAGTCAAAGTATTGGATATTGGAAATACTGAGTACAAATACCTCAAAATTGTATAGGCTACAGAACTTAAGTAAATGCACTGCACCATTGCTTATTCAGCCCTGTGACACCTTTTAGTTTCTACAAGTGTTAACAAGGTAATGTCCAGAATAGTCACTGACTGTCTAGATAGGCTAGCTTACATAAAAAGGTTCCTATCGCTATAATAAAACCAAGAGTTATTGGATGCTAAATTAGAACTGTGATAATGCACTGTCAAAATGAATCTGTTGAATACGCCGTTTGAATTCTAACAAGGACATTGTTTTTTCCGGGAGAACATTAAAGAGTCTACAAAAGCGAAAAAGGTCATGGGATTACTCAAATGTTAACTTTAAGCCGGATTTATACTCCGTCCATCGTGTACTCTAGCTTGTATTGCAAGGAGTAGTGCAAGCTCACAGCGTTTTGTCCACACGTTTTGGTGCACGCCCCTCATTGTTCATTATACTCCCTTCACAGGTTTTACCAATGATGCAATCATTTGACTGAGGTTAGGGTTAGGCAAAGTTGCAAAAACAAGAACTATACTGGCCAATCACAGCAGGGTTTGGCCTTCAGAGCTGGATCCATTATACTAACGCGGGTCTGAGAACCACTGCGCTACACTAAATGGAACAGAGCCTTCATTAGAATCATTGGCAACAACACCCATGAAGGATGTAATTAAGGAAGAGGCTGCGCAGTTTCTTTCCAATATGGCTTCTGGTCCTGTGCATAGAGCCCATTACATTCTGAACTTCTGATATGTCCTGTGTGTAAGTGGAAGCTTCTGCTTTAGGGTTACACACTAGACTAGAGTAAAAGCCACAGGGTGACTATACTCACCCTGTGCAGGCCTTTGCACTCGGCCAATGGTATGTGAGATTTCTTAGGGGCTATAAAAAAAAGCAAATGCTGAAACCAAGTAAATGCAAAATAGCTTCTCTCTCTCTCTCTCTCTCTCTCTCTCTCTCTCTCTCTCTCTCTCTATCTACCTTCTCTTCACTCTTTCTTGCCTCCTCCTCTCTGCTTCTCTTTCTCCACCCACTCACTCTCCCTTTCTCTTCATCTGTTTCTTTGGGTCTCCCACTTTTGTCCTCACTCTGTCTGTCTGTCTGTCTGCCTGCCTGCCTGCCTTGCCTTGCCTTGCCTTGCCTAGCCTAGTCTAGCCTAGCCTAGATGGAAGGCAAAAACAGGATGTCGATATTCAATGAATCGAAAAAGATGGATGGATGTGTCTTTCAGGAATGACGGGGGGGTGGGGGCTATACACGCAACTTGGAGAATAAACAAATAACGGATCGTATTTTTTGTAAAAAGACAATTATGCAAATTAGAAGTTTAAGCATATGGACAGATGGATGGATGGATGGATGGATGGACAGATGGATGGATGGATGGATGGATGGATGGATGGACAGACAGATGGATGGATGGATGGATGGATGGAGGCCCAGCGAAGATGAACATGGAGAGAGAGAGAGAAACCGTGGTGGGGGGATACTCACATTTTGTACTTGAGTAAACTTAGCAGTATTGAAAATGTACTTGAGTGAAAGAAAAAAAGTATTGGCCACAAAGCTACTTACGTATGCTAAAAGTAAATCATAAGCAATGTCCCATTTCACAAGTTTCCAGATGAATGGGATTACAGACAGACAGACACAGACAGACAGACAGGCAGACAGACAGACAGACAGACAGACAGAGGTGCATGTGGACCGTGACGACGTACCCCAGGGAACCCAGATATACAACACACACACACACACACACACACACACACACACACACACCACCGTCACTCAACATTAGCAAGGTGATTAAGCCCTGTCGCTGTGTGTTTCATCAAGTGTAGCCTATCTGTGAGTACATGCCATGTGTCTGTATCCGTGCATATGAGCGTATGTGTGCGCGTGTGCACGTGAACCTATATAACTAGATACTTGTGAGGCCCAAAATACAATCACATCTGTGTGAAGTGAGGGGCGCCCTTATCATCATACATCATCTCATTCTGGCCAATCACAATTTGCGTCCTTACTTTTGTCTTCAATGTTTGTGTTTACGCATTGTTTGTGTTTACACTCTATAGTTCTCTAATTCTATATTCAGCTATTAATGTAGATTTTCGTGTTACACAAACATTAAATTCCCCTTGACAATGAATGGAGAATTTACGTCATATGTGGACAAGCAAATCCCTCAAAGCTGGACATAGGAAGGGGGCTATAGCGCCACCTCAAAAATCACACCTGTGTGAACTGAGCGGTGCAGGCTGTGCGTGTACAGTGCACTGCACTGTACTGTACTGTCGCACCTCCAACGGTGCCCATGGTGGACTATAGTGGCCAGTGTGAAGCATTGGTCGAAGGTAACTAAGTACGTTTACTTAAGTGCTTTACGAGGTATTTTATACTTTATATTTTTGTACTTTACTTGAGTATTTCCTATTTTAAATACTTTTTTTTTTTTACTGCTATACTCCACTAGGAAGCGGAAGAGAGGGCGGCCTAGGAACACCTGGAGGCGGGACACTGAGGCGGAGCTGAAGAGACAGGGAATCAGCTGGGGAGAGGCGGAAAGGACAGCCCAAAACCGTGGTGTTGGATGGAGAAGAGTCGTTGATGGCCTATGCTCCACTGGGAGCGACGGGCCTAAGTAAGTATACTCCACTAGGCTACATCTCAGATCCAAATGTTGTACTTTTACTCACTACAATTATTTGAAAACTTTAGTTACTTTGTAGATTGTGATTGTTTTTTCAAAACCAACCAACCAATTCAGCACTATACATTTTAGCCATTTGAAAGTACAGCTGATCTACACTACAAGCGATATGTGACACATTGTGAGCATGTAGATATGCTATATTTTCAAACTATTTTTATACATTTGAAACTTGAAATGGGCCATTCTGCATAATAAGTACGTTCACATTGGGAGATGCCTCAGCATCACGTTCTCATTCACATGATTTGCACTTCATGATCCAATCACACACTCATTCCATCTTCATACCGGCTATTTAAACTGGAAGTTTGCACTGCTCAATCGGCTTGCTTGTTTGCTGTTGCACACACTGATGCTGCTGCGCTGCTGTCTGCGTAAACTTTTTCTGCTCACCCTCCTCCACCCCAGCTATACCACCTGTCGTTTTGGATCTGCTGTTTAGGTACAGGGGATTCTGAGTCCCTATATGGTCGGGACTGATGCGCTTGATCTGAGTACCTAAAAAGCAGATCCAATTCATAATAAATATATTGCTCATTTTATATTCAATAAAAAGTACATTTTTATTTTGTATTTTTTTTTAATATTTTTTATCCCACGATTTTTTCATCCAGTGTCAATTATCTAATGTAATCCTGGGCTCTACACTTCCTGTTCCAACCTGGGGGGGGCAGCGGACTGACCTCATGCTTCCTTCTATGCATGAGGAGTCCAAGCTGCTTCTTCTTCACCTGACAAGGGGGGGGTTTCCCTGGCCGGAGGTAGCGCGTGGAAGGAACACGTTATTTCGACCAGTTCCTTTCCCCTACATCATGGGCACCCCAGCTGCGGGAGAGGTATAGTTTAGAGACCAGGATTACTGCATGTTTTTTTGTGAGGGTACCTACCCTAGGGGACACGGGGAGAACATGTGAGGGTATACCTACCCTATGGCTATGGGACACGGGGAGAACATGCAAACTCCACACAGAAAAGCCCTTTCGCCAACCCCCGCCTCAGGTATGGGCACTGATGACACGGAGGAGAGGGGCATCTCCAGCGGGACTCGAACCCAGGACCTTTATAGCTGTGAGGCGACAGCACTATACCGACTGTGCCACCGTGCCCCCTACATTTTCAATTCTGAACTGTTACTCATAACAGATATTTTTTTTTGCGGCTTACGCCTTTTATTGGTTTTTTAAAGGGACAGACAGTAGGCTGACAGGAAACGGGAGAGAGATGGGGGAAGACATGCAGTAAAGGCTGTGTCGGGCTCGGGAGTCGAACCCGCGGCACACTGCGACTGGGTTACCAGTCGGGTGCCCAGACTGTTACGCCACCGCCTGGGCCCTCATAACAGAGTATGGATACTTTTACGTGAGTACTTTTTACACCACTACTGCTCACAAGAGAAACGGTTTTATTGCAGCTCGCTTGGTCTTCAACCAGCCAAAATTCTCACATGTCTCCCCCCTGCTCCGTTCCCTCCACTGGCTCCCGGTCGCTGCCCGCACAGAATACAAAACCCTGATGCTGGCATTCAAAGCAACCAAAGGTATGGCTCCCCCATATCTTGCAAGTATGATCGAACCCTACAAACCCTCCCGCTCACTCAGATCAGCCAACGCAGGGAAGCTGGAAGTACCCTCACTAAAAACGCCGGGACAACGCTCCACACGTCCCAAACTCTTCTCCCTTCTGGCTCCAAAACTGTGGAATGCACTTCCCATTGCAGTCAGAACTGCAGCATCACTCCCAATCTTCCGCCGTAGTCTGAAAACCCACCTTTTCAGACTCCATCATGGCCCATAGCACTTACCCCACCCCCTTAGATAGCAATTCTAGTAGTCATAGCACGTCATAGTACATATGTGTAGCATAGTAGTATAGATGTATAGCTTATATGTATAGTTTCATTATAGATATTCCACTGTTACTTTCTTAGCTACGCATGTTTCATGATAAATGTCTTTATGTGATGTATTCCCATGCTTTTGTTCTTGCTTAATGTAAGTCGCTCTGGATTAAGAGCGTCTGCTAAATGCCTAAATTGTAAATTGTAAATTGTATTGTCAACACACTATCTTTTAGAGTAAGGCTTACAATTAAGGTTAGCAAATAAAGAAAATGTTGGTTGTACTCACGTGAGTGTGTATGTGTGAGTGTGCGTGTGTGTGTGTGTGTGTGTGTGTGTGTGTGTGTGTGTGTGTGTGTGTGTGTGTGTGTGTGTGTGTGTGTGTGTGTGTGTGTGTGTGTGCGTGCGTGTGTGGTGGGGCGGGGGGGCAGTGTGAGAGCATGTGTTTTGGGCGTGTGTGCGTGTGCATGTAGGGGGCGTAGAGTGAGTGTGACATAGATTGATGAGAAGGGGGAAAGGAGGCCGTTACATCGTAGTGCCACACTGATAGCCTCTACACTTCTCTGTCCGTTTATGGCTGTTGGCCATTTCATAGATAGGGCTGATAACATTCCTCAGAAATTACATTTGAATATTGATCTTATGAATTGGCCCGGATATTGAATATATTTTGCCATGCATGAAACTCACTTATACCCTTTTCCACCAAAATACCTTTGAATTTTACGATGGTTTATATCACATCTCCAATGCATCTTCCAACCTGCATAGTGACACACCCAGAAAGACATCAGTTTCCAGTTCCGAACCAACTTTTTGATATCTGAACCAATTAATTTGGTTCAAAAGAGCGGAAAAAAAGAACGGTACTGGTTCAACCCAGGTGGAACAGGCAACAGTCAACTTGTTTCCTATATTTAAAGGTGTTAGCAGAGCTACCATTGCAGTGATAGGAAGAGTTTAGATAGCTATGGAGACTGGTCGGAATATATAGGAAATAAATAACACACACGAGTAGGCAGCAGCAGTCAGTTCACATCATCCACTCGTCAGCTTGTTGACACACAACAGAACTGACGAGAGGCGTTTATTCAGCCAATTTATACACACAGTTAATAGGCATTTCCGGGTAGCATCTCAGTCCTTCAAAATAAGGGTTTCACATATACACACAATATAGATCATATCTCAACAAAAGGGCACTTTGTATCTTTATAGTTATATCTGTGAATGATGAATGAATTGATGATAACTGATAACAGATTTTTTTAGCCCATCTTGTAATTTACAATGTAGGCATTTAGCATGATGCTCTTATCCAGAGCGTACTTACAGTAAGCATTAAGCACGGTATAAAACACATACATCAAATGCAGAGAGACAGCGTATAGTCGTGCCTCAGTATAGAATCATGGATGCATGGCAATATCAGTCATTTCAAAGCACTTTGGTCGGTTGAGTGCATATAGCACAGGCACATGCCTGGGGATTTTAGATTGTTTTACACTGCACAACCTTTCAACTTATCTTCATATAATCGGTCGGTGATCTTAAAGGTAGAGTAAGTGATTTCACTCAAAAAACCATAGGTTTCGTTTTTGGCTGTGGGACCTAAGCCTTCGTCCAATCAGGATAGAGAGTCAAAAACGAAACCTACGGTTTTTTGACCCCCAGGGGTTAACTGGGGACAGGGAGGAACTCCTTATATGGTCAGCACACTCTATAGTAGAGAGGATTATCACAACAAAACAAAAAAATAAGTGATATTTGAATGAAGTGAAATCACTTACTCTACCTTTAAACCACCAAACCTAAAACATATGGTAGGTAGAAGCTCATTTAAATATACAGGGGTGGAGGATTGGAACAAAGGAAATTACATTTGCCCAGTCTTTGAACATTTTTTAAAAATATGTTGGAAAAAGTGGCTGATGGGCATGTTAGTATAGTATTTATTGTCTTTTGTTTACTGATCTATGATGGCCTTTTGTAAATGTCATTAGTATTGTGATGTTAGTACACTTCTTATCATATTACGCTGTAACTATTTATTTATTTGGATCACGATGGAATTAAGTCCTCTGACTTTTTGTGCAATCCTGATAATTCTGTACTGCTCTTTTATGAATAGTATCATGAATATATCAAATGCATCAAATCAAGTCCTCACTAATAATCATGCTAATTTCCCCCCCTCAGTCTGTGTCGCATAGGAGGGCTGTGGGCAGTTCAGAAACCCACCCAAAATTTCTTTACAAAAATGTTTTTTCAGGACTAGAAAGCCTGTTTCTAGCTTGAACAGACTGAGTATAGAAACAAATTTGTACAATTGTATCGTGAGGAGGACCTATAGTATATGAAGATAGGTTGAAAAGTGGTGAAGTGGTCCTTTAATGACACACTTACCTCACATTACCTCGACATTTTCATTTGTATTTTTCCATTTTTTCTGGCACTGAATTAGCTGCCGGTTTCCCCCAATGGCTATAGGCCTATGCTGCAGTCATTTTCCCAGAAGAGACCACGAGAGACGCATTCATGCACACACACACACACACACACACACACACACACACACACACACACACACACACACACACACACACACACACACACACACACACACCCGTCCACAGCACAGCACAGAGGAAAATGGCAGGGAAACAAACGAGGAGAAGACTATCATTGTTCCTGTCCATAAAAGATTAGTTTGTTCCCGTGCATTGTTTGCAATCCACGGAGGACCACTTAAGTGTTTTCAGTGATGCTTTTAAAGTGCTCAGCCGTACGGCTGCTGCTCCTCAGCAATCAATGGCAGGCTGCATGGCAGCACGCTCTTTGTGGACCAAGAGATAGGACTGGCCCGACTGGGAGACAGAAGGGCTCGTTTATGAGGCCAAGGTCCTGAGAGCAGCTGCTGCACCGTCACTGGCCATCTCTTTCTCTGTTCTGTTCTGTTCTGTTCTGCTCTTCTCTTCTCTTCTCTTCTCTTCTCTTCTCTTCTCTTCTCTTCCGTTCCCTCTCATCTTCTTGCTCCATCCCTCCCTCCCTCCTATATGTCTTATCTCTCCCTCCCCCTCTCCCTCTCTTTCTTCCCCCTCTCTCATGCCCCCCCCGCTCTTTCTGTCTCTTCCTCTCTCTCTCTCCTCTTTCTCTGTCTCTCCCTCCCTCCCTCCCTCCTCTCTCTCCCCTTGCTCTGTCTCTTTCTCTCTCTCTCTCTCTCTCTCTCTCTCTCTCTCTCTCTCTCTCTCTCTCTCTCCCCCCCTCCCTCCATCCTCTCTCCTCTTTCTCTGTCTCTCTGTCTCCCTCCCTCCTCTCTCTCGGTCTCTTCCTCCCTCCCTCCTTTATCTCTCTCTCTCTCTCTCTCTCTCTCTCTCTCTCTCTCTCTCTCTCTCTCTCTCCTCCTCTCTCTCCTCTTTCTCTGTCTCTCTCCCTCCCTCCCTCCCTCCCTCCCTCCCTCCTCTCTCTCCCTCTCTCCTCTTTATCTGTCTCTCTTCCTCCCCCCCCCCTCTCTCTCTCTCTCTCACTTATGCCCTCCCCTTCTTTCTCTGTCTCTCGATCACCCCCCGCGGAGCGGAACAGTGCGCGCGCCCCCCCACGGTTCAATCTGGCGCGTCAGATGGCAGCGCGCAGAGAGAGGAGAGGAGAGGACTGAGGAGAGCTCTGCTCGTGAGGTTGTTGCCGTTTCGTTTGGTTGTCACTCGGTCCGATAGACAGATATAGGTCCATTCTATTGTTGTCCCGCTTTTTTTTAACAACAGCCTTCCACTCCTCCGTCACAAAACCCAGTACCTAAACAAACTGACACGACGTTATATAAGCTCATTTCTAAGCTTTATTAACGTAATTTTCAAACGACCTTCCTTCCTTTCTTTACGTTGAGTGTTTTTTGTTTTGTATCGGTCGAAAGAAACGGTGTCTCTCTATAGTCTCTCATCCCGAAGCGAGCAGCACCGGAGCAGCAGTCACAGTCAGTCATACAGCGGGCAGCGGGCGGACAAAAGGCGGTCGGCGAGTGCTCTGATCGCGGGGCTGGCAGCCTGCACAGCACCGTTAAAAGGACCCGGCGGTCGGTCGGTACGGTGTGGAAAGATCGGAGATCAAGACGTTCCTACCGAACGAACAACGTACACAACAAGAGAAGACACGCAGGCTGGCTGGCAGCGTCCTTCTCCACTGTAGCTGGTGATGTTGTTGACACACAGTCACTATAACTGGCGTTTATTTATCTGAGGAGGACAGAACGACGACATTATTATTATTATCATTCCATTATCGTTGTGGATTCATGTTATTATTAGCCGCTATAGCACGTGCCGTGGTATTATTGTTATAGGGGAGGATATATAAACGGACGTATTTTTTGGGGCATGTTTTTGGTTCGCTTTGGAGTAGCCGATACCGTCACTTCGCCTCTTCCATTAAAATAAACGGCAACGTTTAGTATTTATAGCTCACCCTTATGTATTTTTTAAATTATCTTCAAATCGGGTCTTAATCCGGGTTTATAATCTCAGAGAGAGAGAGTCCCCCTCATTATCATATTTTGCTGTGATAATGTCGCTAATTAACGTGATTGTCAACACCAGGACTCTATGGTGTTGATGCGTGCCAGCTGCTCGCCCTGATGCGTGTGCCCCCCCCACGCCACGCACGCACGCACTCACGCACACGGTACACACACATCCTCTGGGGCGGAACGGGAGGAGAGGAGAGGAGACGGCGGTTGGTTTTTCCACGCGGATCGGAGGAGGAGGAGGACGCACACTTCTAAATCTGGGATTATAATCTCCTTTTAATGTCGACCACAAACTTTTCTTTTTCGGGCATATTTTGAGGATCCGTCGAGCTGGTTGTCAAGTGGATTTTTAAAAACAGCTGCTGTGACCTGACCTCGAACCCAACCACCCTCCATCATCAACCACAACATCAGATTTGTATAGGAAGGCTGTATAGTAGTAGGAGTAGGAGTTTCCATGTCAGACTGAATCAAGCAAACATGTAAAGTTGTAAACTCCTCCATTGGCATAAGGTTTCTTCTACCCCCCCCCCCTCCCCTCCCATGTCCTGTAGTCTAACTCATTACTAGGCTACGAGTATTCTTCTGGGAGAGAGACAGAGAGAGAGACAGCTTGGACACCACCACCCACTGTTCTCTGGAGGATACCCAAGGTGTTTGTCACCAGACATTGATCTGAACCTTCCTCAGCGAGACCACCAGACGGCCGGTATAGATAGAGGAGGAGGAGGAGGAGGAGGGGGGGCTCTGGTCAGCCTCTGCACACACACGGCGGTGTGTGTGTGTGAGTGAGGAGTGGACAGAGGACTCTTTTTGGGAGGAGGAGGAGGAGATCCCGTTGGGTGGATCGCGGTTGTGTTTGGAGTTATATACTGTCCAGACTGGGACTGTCCGGGGCAGAGGGCAGCAGCAGCAGTAGCAGCGTCATGGGGTGCTGTAGTGGCAGGTGTACCCTCGCCTTCATCTGCGGAATGCAGCTGGTAAGAATCACGAATTTACTGTGCCCTTCCTTCATACTGTAGTGTGCTCTGTGTGTGAGAGAGAGAGAGAGAGAGTCTGTGTGTGTGTGTGTGTGTGTGTGTGTGTGTGTGTGTGTGTGGCTGTGTGCATGTGTGGCTGCGTGCATGTGCGTGTGCGTGAGTGTGTGGCTGCGTGCATGTGTGTGTTGATTGGCAGATTTACTGTTACTCACTGTCAACATCATGGCTTCCCTATACTTTGGGCATATTCATCATAGTCAAAAACATGTTCTGCAGGAAATGTTATAAAACAGCAGATATGCTCTACACAAGCTCAACTCTTGGCAAAGCGCTGAGCCTTCATGTAGATCAGGCTTTAGGATCCCTAAATACTTTGTCCTGCGACCAAGTGTATAGCCATGGATACTTATAGGTGCAGGTTTCCACCCACTTATCCATGGGCTGGGTATAGACTGGATGGTGGTGGTGGTGATTATGACTTGGCAGTTACTGTACGTAGGTACGTGTGTACACACACATGTACGTGTCTACACATGTACGGTTGGACCAAAATGCATTGACGTCTGTCTCTGATGATGTCCTGATTGAGTTGTGTCTGTTTGAACAGGGAGGTGTGTGTGTGTGTGTGTGTGTGTTTTACGACTCTCAGCGTAAAATTGGCGTGCAAAATGGGTCTCAACATATGGTAGGTAGAAGCTCATTTAAATATACAGGGGTGGAGGATTGGAACAAAGGAAATTACATTTGCCCAGTCTTTGAACATTTTTTAAAAATATGTTGGAAAAAGTGGCTGATGGGCATGTTAGTATAGTATTTATTGTCTTTTGTTTACTGATCTATGATGGCCTTTTGTAAATGTCATTAGTATTGTGATGTTAGTACACTTCTTATCATATTACGCTGTAACTATTTATTTATTTGGATCACGATGGAATTAAGTCCTCTGACTTTTTGTGCAATCCTGATAATTCTGTACTGCTCTTTTATGAATAGTATCATGAATATATCAAATGCATCAAATCAAGTCCTCACTAATAATCATGCTAATTTCCCCCCCTCAGTCTGTGTCGCATAGGAGGGCTGTGGGCAGTTCAGAAACCCACCCAAAATTTCTTTACAAAAATGTTTTTTCAGGACTAGAAAGCCTGTTTCTAGCTTGAACAGACTGAGTATAGAAACAAATTTGTACAATTGTATCGTGAGGAGGACCTATAGTATATGAAGATAGGTTGAAAAGTGGTGAAGTGGTCCTTTAATGACACACTTACCTCACATTACCTCGACATTTTCATTTGTATTTTTCCATTTTTTCTGGCACTGAATTAGCTGCCGGTTTCCCCCAATGGCTATAGGCCTATGCTGCAGTCATTTTCCCAGAAGAGACCACGAGAGACGCATTCATGCACACACACACACACACACACACACACACACACACACACACACACACACACACACACACACACACACACACACACACACACACCCGTCCACAGCACAGCACAGAGGAAAATGGCAGGGAAACAAACGAGGAGAAGACTATCATTGTTCCTGTCCATAAAAGATTAGTTTGTTCCCGTGCATTGTTTGCAATCCACGGAGGACCACTTAAGTGTTTTCAGTGATGCTTTTAAAGTGCTCAGCCGTACGGCTGCTGCTCCTCAGCAATCAATGGCAGGCTGCATGGCAGCACGCTCTTTGTGGACCAAGAGATAGGACTGGCCCGACTGGGAGACAGAAGGGCTCGTTTATGAGGCCAAGGTCCTGAGAGCAGCTGCTGCACCGTCACTGGCCATCTCTTTCTCTGTTCTGTTCTGTTCTGTTCTGCTCTTCTCTTCTCTTCTCTTCTCTTCTCTTCTCTTCTCTTCTCTTCCGTTCCCTCTCATCTTCTTGCTCCATCCCTCCCTCCCTCCTATATGTCTTATCTCTCCCTCCCCCTCTCCCTCTCTTTCTTCCCCCTCTCTCATGCCCCCCCCGCTCTTTCTGTCTCTTCCTCTCTCTCTCTCCTCTTTCTCTGTCTCTCCCTCCCTCCCTCCCTCCTCTCTCTCCCCTTGCTCTGTCTCTTTCTCTCTCTCTCTCTCTCTCTCTCTCTCTCTCTCTCTCTCTCTCTCTCTCTCTCTCCCCCCCTCCCTCCATCCTCTCTCCTCTTTCTCTGTCTCTCTGTCTCCCTCCCTCCTCTCTCTCGGTCTCTTCCTCCCTCCCTCCTTTATCTCTCTCTCTCTCTCTCTCTCTCTCTCTCTCTCTCTCTCTCTCTCTCTCTCCCTCCTCTCTCTCCTCTTTCTCTGTCTCTCTCCCTCCCTCCCTCCCTCCCTCCCTCCCTCCTCTCTCTCCCTCTCTCCTCTTTATCTGTCTCTCTTCCTCCCCCCCCCCTCTCTCTCTCTCTCTCACTTATGCCCTCCCCTTCTTTCTCTGTCTCTCGATCACCCCCCGCGGAGCGGAACAGTGCGCGCGCCCCCCCACGGTTCAATCTGGCGCGTCAGATGGCAGCGCGCAGAGAGAGGAGAGGAGAGGACTGAGGAGAGCTCTGCTCGTGAGGTTGTTGCCGTTTCGTTTGGTTGTCACTCGGTCCGATAGACAGATATAGGTCCATTCTATTGTTGTCCCGCTTTTTTTTAACAACAGCCTTCCACTCCTCCGTCACAAAACCCAGTACCTAAACAAACTGACACGACGTTATATAAGCTCATTTCTAAGCTTTATTAACGTAATTTTCAAACGACCTTCCTTCCTTTCTTTACGTTGAGTGTTTTTTGTTTTGTATCGGTCGAAAGAAACGGTGTCTCTCTATAGTCTCTCATCCCGAAGCGAGCAGCACCGGAGCAGCAGTCACAGTCAGTCATACAGCGGGCAGCGGGCGGACAAAAGGCGGTCGGCGAGTGCTCTGATCGCGGGGCTGGCAGCCTGCACAGCACCGTTAAAAGGACCCGGCGGTCGGTCGGTACGGTGTGGAAAGATCGGAGATCAAGACGTTCCTACCGAACGAACAACGTACACAACAAGAGAAGACACGCAGGCTGGCTGGCAGCGTCCTTCTCCACTGTAGCTGGTGATGTTGTTGACACACAGTCACTATAACTGGCGTTTATTTATCTGAGGAGGACAGAACGACGACATTATTATTATTATCATTCCATTATCGTTGTGGATTCATGTTATTATTAGCCGCTATAGCACGTGCCGTGGTATTATTGTTATAGGGGAGGATATATAAACGGACGTATTTTTTGGGGCATGTTTTTGGTTCGCTTTGGAGTAGCCGATACCGTCACTTCGCCTCTTCCATTAAAATAAACGGCAACGTTTAGTATTTATAGCTCACCCTTATGTATTTTTTAAATTATCTTCAAATCGGGTCTTAATCCGGGTTTATAATCTCAGAGAGAGAGAGTCCCCCTCATTATCATATTTTGCTGTGATAATGTCGCTAATTAACGTGATTGTCAACACCAGGACTCTATGGTGTTGATGCGTGCCAGCTGCTCGCCCTGATGCGTGTGCCCCCCCCACGCCACGCACGCACGCACTCACGCACACGGTACACACACATCCTCTGGGGCGGAACGGGAGGAGAGGAGAGGAGACGGCGGTTGGTTTTTCCACGCGGATCGGAGGAGGAGGAGGACGCACACTTCTAAATCTGGGATTATAATCTCCTTTTAATGTCGACCACAAACTTTTCTTTTTCGGGCATATTTTGAGGATCCGTCGAGCTGGTTGTCAAGTGGATTTTTAAAAACAGCTGCTGTGACCTGACCTCGAACCCAACCACCCTCCATCATCAACCACAACATCAGATTTGTATAGGAAGGCTGTATAGTAGTAGGAGTAGGAGTTTCCATGTCAGACTGAATCAAGCAAACATGTAAAGTTGTAAACTCCTCCATTGGCATAAGGTTTCTTCTACCCCCCCCCCCTCCCCTCCCATGTCCTGTAGTCTAACTCATTACTAGGCTACGAGTATTCTTCTGGGAGAGAGACAGAGAGAGAGACAGCTTGGACACCACCACCCACTGTTCTCTGGAGGATACCCAAGGTGTTTGTCACCAGACATTGATCTGAACCTTCCTCAGCGAGACCACCAGACGGCCGGTATAGATAGAGGAGGAGGAGGAGGAGGAGGGGGGGCTCTGGTCAGCCTCTGCACACACACGGCGGTGTGTGTGTGTGAGTGAGGAGTGGACAGAGGACTCTTTTTGGGAGGAGGAGGAGGAGATCCCGTTGGGTGGATCGCGGTTGTGTTTGGAGTTATATACTGTCCAGACTGGGACTGTCCGGGGCAGAGGGCAGCAGCAGCAGTAGCAGCGTCATGGGGTGCTGTAGTGGCAGGTGTACCCTCGCCTTCATCTGCGGAATGCAGCTGGTAAGAATCACGAATTTACTGTGCCCTTCCTTCATACTGTAGTGTGCTCTGTGTGTGAGAGAGAGAGAGAGAGAGTCTGTGTGTGTGTGTGTGTGTGTGTGTGTGTGTGTGTGTGTGTGGCTGTGTGCATGTGTGGCTGCGTGCATGTGCGTGTGCGTGAGTGTGTGGCTGCGTGCATGTGTGTGTTGATTGGCAGATTTACTGTTACTCACTGTCAACATCATGGCTTCCCTATACTTTGGGCATATTCATCATAGTCAAAAACATGTTCTGCAGGAAATGTTATAAAACAGCAGATATGCTCTACACAAGCTCAACTCTTGGCAAAGCGCTGAGCCTTCATGTAGATCAGGCTTTAGGATCCCTAAATACTTTGTCCTGCGACCAAGTGTATAGCCATGGATACTTATAGGTGCAGGTTTCCACCCACTTATCCATGGGCTGGGTATAGACTGGATGGTGGTGGTGGTGATTATGACTTGGCAGTTACTGTACGTAGGTACGTGTGTACACACACATGTACGTGTCTACACATGTACGGTTGGACCAAAATGCATTGACGTCTGTCTCTGATGATGTCCTGATTGAGTTGTGTCTGTTTGAACAGGGAGGTGTGTGTGTGTGTGTGTGTGTGTTTTACGACTCTCAGCGTAAAATTGGCGTGCAAAATGGGTCTCTCAAAGTTCCTTTTTTTGATTAATGACAATGTATAGTGCATTTGTGCACAGTAATGAGCAGTAGAATATTTGTCTAGTTTGCGTATGTAATGGATGGCCTCCAGATTGAGCAAAATCTACTTTTATTAAGACCAACAGTATACTGTAGCAGCAGCAGTCACAAACAGGGGTCATCTCTCCCCTGCTGACTTGTGGTGGAATTACTTTGTCCAAATTCCATTTTCGCCACGGACATGAACAATTAGTGGACAGTAGCAGGTGGAAACACAAAAAGAGCTATCCCTGAATGACCATAGCAGGTCTGTCTCAATGTTTTTGACCCGTACAGGTCCATTTGGTTCCAGTCGTCCTGGAGTTGAGGGGGTCCTTGCAAATAAGACACTTGAGAACTAGTACTAGTACTAGTTGGACTCCCAATGTTCCATTGTCGCAGTAAATAAAGGGCTGTATCTTGCATGTCTTAAGTACCAGGTCTTATTACCTAACTTGAGTAAACTAAAGACCTGGAGGCGTGATCACTGCTCTTTGGACACTCAGAATAGCCAAATGGCATTGATCACGCCTCCAGGTCTTTAGTTTACTCAAGTTAGGTAATAAGACCTGGTACTTAAGACACGCAAAATACAGCCCAAAGTGTCATAATACATATTCTGAAGAAAACCTGGAGACTCGACGTTCAGCAATTGGGCGTTATGGTCAAAATAAGAACATTATAATGACTTTAAGAACATGTAAAAGTTGCCCCGGACAACGGCCATATCTTGATGACCCCTGGATGGATATAGACGGATGGATGAATGAGTTCACGACAGAGGAGGGGATGGGGTGGACACACAGACAGACAGGCGGATGGATGGATATAGATGGATGGATGGATGGTGTGTGCGATAAGTCAGTCTGAATTGGGGGTGAACGGATGGAGGGATGAAAGGCAGAGAGGACAGGAGGAGAGCAGAGCTATGGATGGATGACTAACGTTAATGTACAGTGAGTAAAACGGACAGGTTATCTTTGATGGAGGAACGACACAGCCCTCCCTCGGAATGAATGACTGACAGACAGACAGACAGACAGACAGACAGACAGACAGACAGACAGTGTATACTGGATCCCTGTTTGCCTGTCAACAGCTGCGGCAATGGAAACTGGTGTTGCTTGGAAGGACAGCAGAGGGTGTGTGTGTGTTTGTGTGTGTGTGTGTGTGTGTGTGCATGCATGCATGAATGCGTGTGCGCGGCACATAATGTTTCAGCCAGTGTCAGCCTCTATTGAGTCATTTACATGAAGTGTGTGTTTTTCAACTGAAGACCTATTATGCTGAAAAACGGTACTGTGTCCCCTCTGTGTGTGTGTGTGTGTGTGTGCGCGTGCGCGTGTGCGTGCACGGTGCATACAGTATACTGTCTGTATGTGCAATGCTTCAGAATGACTCAGCCTAGAATGTATTTCAGTCATTTACATTGAGTGCGTATACCGTGTGGGGAAACTGAAGATCACTGTTTGAAACACATAAATTACTCCTTTTCAAACATCCGTGTCCCGTCAAATGTATAGTGTATGTGTGTGCATGTATGTGTGTGTGTGTGTGTGTGCGCGCTTGGGTGCACGTGTTTGTGCATAAACAGGACTGCTGCTTCTAGGTTGGTTTCCGGGTCTGTGGGCTTGTATCAGCAGTCATCACGCACAGTGCTTCCCCGAAGGAGAAGGATATATAAAAATCATCACAGCGTCCACGGGACGCTAATGAGTTTGACCCCCCTCACTGAGAGGTGTAGGTGTGTGTGTGTGTGTGTGTGTGTGTGTGTGTGTGCGTGTGCGTGCGTGCGTGACTGCACTTTGGGCCAATTGACGTAAGGACAGTTTTCATCACAAGAGAAATGGTTGTTTTCATCGTTAAAACATAACATAACATAATTTTCTTTTAGATAGGCCATGGATTTAATAATTGTGTACTTTATTAACAGTTTGCTAAAAAAGTACACGGGTACACTTATACAACAATGCTAAAAGAGTAACACAAAAGTCCCCCGAGGGCTTGTTTCCATTCTGGTCCTACAGTATGTATTCAATTCATCATCAAGACATCTTATGTTCTGTAAATGCACCAAGTCTCTGTACGTCTGCGTAATCCACGTAACTCGAGAACCGTTCGCCGCGCCGACTTCACATTTGGCACAGGCATTCCACAACATCGCAGGGCGCGCAGTGCCCTGTGTCGTGTCGGTCAGATACACGGTTGTCCAGAACCACCACAAAAGGCTCCGGTCAGGCTCTGCCAGTGGACCTCACCTGTAGACAAACTTCTTATTTGGGCATGCCTGATACAGAGCTCCATATATGGGCATAAAAGGGACACAGATACTGACTCTGTGCTCTATACAGCCGGGTACCGGTCTAGTCTATCTTAACTATACATGCACCAAGTCTCTGTATGTGTGTGTGTACGTAGTACGTACGTCTGTACGCCTGTGATCCGCGTAACTCGAGAACGGTTCGCCCCACCGACACGACATGTTGTGCACAAGAAAACAAGAAATGCAAATGTTCTGTGCCTGTGTGTGCGTGTGCATGTGAGTGTGCGACTGACGTGTATAGAAGCCCACTGTGCTTTAAAATGGACGACTAACTGTGTGTGTGTGTGTGTGTGTGTGTGTGTGTGTGTGTGTGTGTGTGTGTTCACTCAAAAGGATAATGATAGTAATCTATACAAGTCAACAATAGAATGCTAATGAGCGTGACACTTGTTGTGTTGTATGTAAGCATGTATGTATGTATGAAACGGCGCTTTGTGGGTAACAGGGGATGGCACTGTGTGTGTGTGTGTGTGCATGCGGGTGTGTGTGAGAGAGAGAGAGAGAGAGAGAGAGTAATGAGCAGAGCCGAGTGGGCGCACAATTATGTATATTGTCTATATTGCTTCGTGTCTGTGAGTGCTATTATCCGTGCGGTCGCTTGTGTATAGTATGTGCTTGTGTGTGCCCAATTATCTGCGCGTATGTGTGTGTGTGTGTGTGTGTGTATGTAATTGTGTATGTGCTTGAATGCGTGGCTGTGTGTGTGTGTTATTTCCCATGAGGTTTTGTGTGTGTGTGTGTGTGTGTGTACTGTATGTGCTTGTGAATTGACATACTGTCACAATCACAGTGGCGGTCATTGTGTAATGTGTTGGAACTAATGCTATGCTATCGTCGGCGACGCACGCACGCACGCATGCACTGTTGTAATGTTCCACTGCTGTAAACCATATAGCAACACCGCCATTAGCGTCGGAGTCATGGCGCTGTGTACATACACAATGTACAGTACACGAGGATTAGTAATGCTTCATTTAATGCCTGCTTCTTCTTTTGTTTAGCATAATTGTAATGGACTCTATGCACAGCACCCAGCCACATTGGACAGGAATTGGGCCTCTCGTGTGGTGTTACAAATGATATAGCCTCAGAAACCCATACGTTTTTATTTCCAGGGAGAACAAAAAAAGTCTGGGTCCGAGTCGGCATAGAGTAGCGCAAACGTCGGTCACTCTCTGCTGATTTCTGATCGTCTGCACCTTTGTTAAATTGACACACACACACACACACACACACACACACACACACACACACTCCTCTCTCTCTCTGTCGCTCTAATGAATTAGTCTCATGTCCAGCAGCTGCACACAGTTTCTCCCGGCAGATCCTGTGGTGCTGTCATTGGGCCCAAAAAACCCCATAGCTCCATTACCTTAATAAAGGTAATGGACTGTATTACCTTAATAAACATGGTCATGGATACTTTCTGCTTCTAGTCACTAGTTTAAAGTCTCATTTCTCATGTCATAATATTCTTTTTGGAAAATTATGGTCCCATTTATTAAAAGAATGACCATAAAGTTGAGTATTTTCTGAGGGGCGTGGCTACCGTTACAGTCTATGATCGGGATCCACCCCCGCTCGAGTCAAAATAAAAACCAACGAAGAAGAAGGGGGGGGAAGTCCCGCCTCGTTGTCTGGGCCAGCCAATGGCCAGCTCGGCCCCAAACGGATCTAGAAAGATGGCGATGTACAATTCAAGGACTGACAGGCTTCATCTTGCGTCCATATCAGACCCGGAGAACGCTTTGTCCATATTCTCTTACGGTCTATGGTTTGGCTCACTGGGAAGACCATGTGGGTCTGGAATTGGGGTCCTCCAGGCCAGGGTACCCTCATTGTTACTTGAGCCGTGCGGGCGTTCCAAATGGACCCCTACGGGGGACGTCCTTCGGTTCCATTTGTACACTCTCAGAGACGCTTGACAAAGCCGGGTGCAACCGCGGCGGATTCCAACCCACAACCTCCGCCGTTGGTGAGCACTGGTGGCACTTATAACACACTAAAGGCTATAGGTTTCTCTCACTGCAGTATATCTTACCACTGCTTAATGGCTACCAAGGAAACTGTGGTACTGTATAGGACTCCTCCTTGTTAAAAAATGAAACTCCCTACTCACTGGCAAAAAAAAAGAAGAAAAAAAGATGACAGGTTGCTCCTTGAAGGCAAAAAAATATATATTTCAGACGGCCGCCCCTGCACAATGGAGATCTTTGTGACGCAACCGCATTAGTCTTCTTTGAGAGTTTGCCTCGATTGATGACTCATTCCTACTTCCTACTATCCGTCGACTGGAAATCTGCTGCGTTCAGTCAGACAGTGACGAAATGTAAAATATTTACATACCATACGGAATGTCTTTGGCCACCATCTCCATTACTGTTAATGCTCATTATGGGATGGCGTTGTTATTATTCAAGCGAAGCTGGACAGTTGGGAAACGTGCCTGACAATTTATGACATCATTTCGGTGGCAATCTTTGGATTGATTTCAAAGCTTCATTCTTTTGACTTCTTGGAATGTCAAAGAAGTCACAACAACATGCATTTTGAGGAGTGCAGACGGACGGTGTTGATGTAGTGCAGGTGGAGGCCTTTAAAGAGATTAGACGTTGGCCCAGGAATAGCAGATCTACAGGCTCACAACGTCCGTAGTGACATTTGTTTAATTGTTTTCCAATTTAGGGAATTTCTTTGATAGTAATTTTATTTTATATTGATTAAATCATTTTTTTGATGAAAAAACAAATGGGTCCCCGAAGAAACAGTGGTCTAAGCCTTTACCTGACTGACTTCAACTGAATCTGCATCACCTCCTTTACGTGTGTGTGTGTGTGCATGCCTGCAGGCGTGCACACACACACACACACACACACACACACACACACACACACACACACACACACACACACACACACACACACACGGGTGTCTGTATGGCGGTGTTTTTTTTGATAAATGGCTGTAATTCAAACAGAAATGAGAGATGTCAAAGAGGAAGCAAGGAACGATGGCTTCCATTTAAGAGTGCTTCAGTAACTGCTCAGGAAGAGAAAGGCTGTGTAGTTTCCTTTAGCTTGGAATCCCCCAACCAATGTCGCCACAGCCAGTGGTGGGGAGAAGTAGCTACTCAATTGTTTTACTTAAAGGAGCATTCAGTGATTTGGGTGATTTTGGAAACCCCCCCGGTCCGCCCCGGTAACAAGAAGGCCAACAGCACACACACCAAGGCCCGCCCCCGCTCGATCATGATTGGCGGAAGGCCCCTCTCTATCCTGATTGGATGAAGGCTGTGCCACCTATAGCCAAAGACGAAACCTACGGTTTTTTTGACCCCCAGGGGTTAACTGGGATCAGGGAGGAACTCCTTATATGGTCAGCACACTCTATAGTAGAGAGGATTATCACAGCAAAACAAAAAAAGAAGTGATATTTGAATTAAGGGAAATCACTGAATATGTCTTTAAGCAAACGTATCAATACTGCAATGTAGAAATACTCTGTGTTTCAAAATGCAATTGAGTAAAAGAACAAAAGCATTGCATTGGCATTACACATTTACTTAAAGTACCAAAAGTAGATAGTACTCACTATTCACAATGTGTAGCTGTTCAATCATGAACACTGATTGCCATATAGATCCTGTTATGGGTATGACACAAAGTGCTCATTCCTCTCCTCTAAAAACACTCCGCCTGACTATATACTATATCAACAGAAAGCGTGAGAAAGAAGCCATACAGGCTCATTAAAACACAATAGTCGTCTTGTGGGGCGACTCACCGGAGGCAGAACCATGACACAATTACGGGTCCACAACGCAGTGAAAGAAAAATAACTGATTTAGTCGCTATGGCTGTTGTTTTTCTAATGAAGCTGTTCTCGTTGGGGGTTTGGTTTGGAGTCCAGATTCCCCAGAGGCCATTAAGATGATATCGTCACTTGCCGGGCAGAAACCTCATATGTCCAAAAAAAAAAAAAAACTGTTACTTTTCATGATCCAAATACAAAAAGCATCAATCTATATGCGGCTAAAGTGGCTTGTGTGGATCTGCTACTTTTGATGCTTTCGTGTGACGTGGCAGTATAGGCCATTCATTCACGAAAACCTCCCCTAGGGTAGGTATCGTTACCCTCACAAAAACATGCAGTAATCCTGGTTCTCTATAAAAAAAATGGGTTACAAAATCGTGGGATAAAAAAAAGAAAAGAAAATGGAGATAAGAGGTTTCTGCCCGACAGCGACGGTATTACTCGTAGCATGACGAGTGAGCAGCAGAAAACAGTGACGGTGTCATTAAAGGAGAGACAGACAGCTGGCTGAGAACGGTCCCGTTTCACCTCTCTGACCGTTTCATGTGTATATACTTACAACCTTTAACCCATTCTGACCTGAGATCAGATTCATACGAGGTTTCCACTGGACACACACTGGTCTGATGAACCCATTCTGACCTGAGATCAGATTCTAAAAATGTCAGTCGTTCTTCGATTTTTCAAAAATAGCAGACCTACAAGCTCGTAGCGCGCCACTCGGTGGCGCGCTACGAGCTTGTAGATCTGCTATTTTTCAATAGCTAAAGCATAACATGATGCTAACACCAAAACGGGTTCCCGTTCAGAATGGGTTAAACTTACCAGCTAATTGAAGTATATGACAGGGCAGGGGTTGACACTCGGAGGCAATTGCCCCGTTGGACAAGTATACAGGCCATGTTCTACTTGCCCACTTGCCCCGGAAAAGTAAATCGTCCATTATGATTTCTGGGGATGTGCGATAAAGAAAATCGAATAAAAGAATCATGAGAATTACCTACACGGCTATGAAAATATGACTATGGGTTCACACTTGTTGTTTTATATTAAGTGTAGCGACAGTGAAAACAGCACATTATAGGTACGTATGAGTGCTCTTATTTTACATCTGTCACAGACCAGAAGACAGATATCTCGTCGCTTCTTAAAAAAACGAGTATACTTGCCCGGTAGGGCAACCTGAAGGCAGAATTCACCTGCCCAAAACGTTTTATTTACCTGCTAAGGGGCAGGTGGGCAACCCTTAGTATATCAACGGCTGTGACAGTATAATTGAAGACGGGCTTCACGGGGGAACCAATTTGCTTTAGAAGACGATACTCATTCAGTGTATAGTTTATAGTGTGGGCAGTACAGTCTGCTAAATGAATACTGTAGCTATTTCCCCTGGATAATCAGGTTTATGAACGACCGGACCATGCAGGACAAGGAATAGCAGTCAATCAACAACCACTAATAATTTTGGATGCTGTCCAGAGCAGTGCTTCTCAAAGTGACCCCCAGGGGGTCCCCTGCATGCAGCAACATCTGTTTATATCAAATGCAGTTGAACCACTTAAACCCACTCTGGGCGGGAACCCCTTTTGGTTTCAGCATTAAGTTATGCTTTAGCTATTCAAAAATAGCAGATCTACAAGCTCGTAGCGCGCCACCAAGTGGCGCGCTACGAGCTTTAGTTAGTTTTATAGTTTATAGTTTTAGGTGATAGCTTATCATCTAAAACGGTGATAAGAATTGAGGCCATCATACTCGCGGTGATGTCCTTAAGGATTGACCCCGCCTCCCTGTGGATTACCCAACTTCTAGACCAAACAGTGAACGGGGGTGATAGCTCCAGAGTGAAAAGACTCAAAAACAGAGAGATGGGTCTGTGTCCGCGGTGATAGCTGATCATCACCGCGACTGACGAAATGGTGTAGTTTTCCAACCCTTTAAAAAACTACACCGCGGTGATAACCAAAGACTGGAGTATGTATGAGCCTTTCCCCTGATCAAGAAAGGGGTTGGGAACCGTTGTAGTTGACAGGGCAGAAAAGAAGCGCTTATCTTTAATGTAGAACGTTGTGGTTGACGGGGCAGAAAATAACCTCTTATCTTTAATGTAGAACGTTGTGGTTGACGGGGCAGAAAAGAACCTCTTATCTTTAATGTAGAACGTTGTGGTTGACGGGGCAGAAAAGAACCACTTATCTTTAATGTAGAACGTTGTGGTTGACGGGGCAGAAAAGAACCCCTTATCTTTAATGTAGAACGTTGTGGTTGACGGGGCAGAAAAGAACCCCTTATCTTTAATGTAGAACGTTGTGGTTGACGGGGCAGAAAAGAACCTCTTATCTTTAATGTAGAACGTTGTGGTTGACGGGGCAGAAAAGAACCCCTTATCTTTAATGTAGAACGTTGTGGTTGACGGGGCAGAAAAGAACCTCTTATCTTTAATGTAGAACGTTGTGGTTGACGGGGCAGAAAAGAACCCCTTATCTTTAATGTAGAACGTTGTGGTTGACGGGGCAGAAAAGAACCTCTTATCTTTAATGTAGAACGTTGTGGTTGACGGGGCAGAAAAGAACCCCTTATCTTTAATGTAGAACGTTGTGGTTGACGGGGCAGAAAAGAACCCCTTATCTTTAATGTAGAACGTTGTGGTTGACGGGGCAGAAAATAACAACTTATCTTTAATGTAGAACGTTGTGGTTGACGGGGCAGAAAAGAACCCCTTATCTTTAATGTAGAACGGTGTGGTTGACGGGGCAGAAAAGAACCCCTTATCTTTAATGTATAACGTTGTGGTTGACGGGGCAGAAAAGAACCCCTTATCTTTAATGTAGAACGTTGTGGTTGACGGGGCAGAAAAGAACCCCTTATCTTTAATGTAGAACGTTGTGGTTGACGGGGCAGAAAAGAACCCCTTATCTTTAATGTAGAACGTTGTGGTTGACGGGGCAGAAAAGAACCACTTATCTTTAATGTAGAACGTTGTGGTTGACGGGGCAGAAAATAACCACTTATCTTTAATGTAGAACGTTGTGGTTGACGGGGCAGAAAAGAACCCCTTATCTTTAATGTAGAACGTTGTGGTTGACGGGGCAGAAAAGAACCCCTTATCTTTAATGTAGAACGTTGTGGTTGACGGGGCAGAAAAGAACCTCTTATCTTTAATGTAGAACGTTGTGGTTGACGGGGCAGAAAATAACCCCTTATCTTTAATGTAGAACGTTGTGGTTGACGGGGCAGAAAAGAACCCCTTATCTTTAATGTAGAACGTTGTGGTTGACGGGGCAGAAAAGAACCCCTTATCTTTAATGTAGAACGTTGTGGTTGACGGGGCAGAAAAGAACCACTTATCTTTAATGTAGAACGTTGTGGTTGACGGGGCAGAAAATAACCCCTTATCTTTAATGTAGAACGTTGTGGTTGACGGGGCAGAAAAGAACCCCTTATCTTAAATGTAGAACGTTGTGGTTGACGGGGCAGAAAAGAACCACTTATCTTTAATGTAGAACGTTGTGGTTGACGGGGCAGAAAATAACCCCTTATCTTTAATGTAGAACGTTGTGGTTGACGGGGCAGAAAAGAACCCCTTATCTTTAATGTAGAACGTTGTGGTTGACGGGGCAGAAAAGAACCCCTTATCTTTAATGTAGAACGTTGTGGTTGACGGGGCAGAAAATAACCCCTTATCTTTAATGTAGAACGTTGTGGTTGACGGGGCAGAAAAGAACCCCTTATCTTTAATGTAGAACGTTGTGGTTGACGGGGCAGAAAAGAACCCCTTATCTTTAATGTAGAACGTTGTGGTTGACGGGGCAGAAAAGAACCTCTTATCTTTAATGTAGAACGTTGTGGTTGGCGGGGCAGAAAAGAACCCCTTATCTTTAATGTAGAACGTTGTGGTTGGCGGGGCAGAAAAGAACCCCTTATCTTTAATGTAGAACGTTGTGGTTGACGGGGCAGAAAAGAACCACTTATCTTTAATGTAGAACGTTGTGGTTGACGGGGCAGAAAAGAACCCCTTATCTTTAATGTAGAACGTTGTGGTTGACGGGGCAGAAAAGAACCTCTTATCTTTAATGTAGAACGTTGTGGTTGACGGGGCAGAAAAGAACCCCTTATCTTTAATGTAGAACGTTGTGGTTGACGGGGCAGAAAAGAACCTCTTATCTTTAATGTAGAACGTTGTGGTTGACGGGGCAGAAAAGAACCCCTTATCTTTAATGTAGAACGTTGTGGTTGACGGGGCAGAAAATAACCTCTTATCTTTAATGTAGAACGTTGTGGTTGACGGGGCAGAAAAGAACCCCTTATCTTTAATGTAGAACGTTGTGGTTGACGGGGCAGAAAAGAACCCCTTATCTTTAATGTAGAACGTTGTGGTTGACGGGGCAGAAAAGAACCTCTTATCTTTAATGTAGAACGTTGTAGTTGACGGGGCAGAAAAGAACCACTTATCTTTAAGGTAGAACGTTGTGGTTGACGGGGGAGAAAAGAACCCCTTATCTTTAATGTAGAACGTTGTGGTTGACGGGGCAGAAAAGAACCCCTTATCTTTAATGTAGAACGTTGTGGTTGACGGGGCAGAAAAGAACCCCTTATCTTTAATGTAGAACGTTGTGGTTGACGGGGCAGAAAAGAACCACTTATCTTTAATGTAGAACGTTGTGGTTGACGGGGCAGAAAAGAACCCCTTATCTTTAATGTAGAACGTTGTGGTTGACGGGGCAGAAAAGAACCTCTTATCTTTAATGTAGAACGTTGTGGTTGACGGGGCAGAAAAGAACCCCTTATCTTTAATGTAGAACGTTGTGGTTGACGGGGCAGAAAAGAACCTCTTATCTTTAATGTAGAACGTTGTGGTTGACGGGGCAGAAAAGAACCCCTTATCTTTAATGTAGAACGTTGTGGTTGACGGGGCAGAAAATAACCTCTTATCTTTAATGTAGAACGTTGTGGTTGACGGGGCAGAAAAGAACCCCTTATCTTTAATGTAGAACGTTGTGGTTGACGGGGCAGAAAAGAACCCCTTATCTTTAATGTAGAACGTTGTGGTTGACGGGGCAGAAAAGAACCTCTTATCTTTAATGTAGAACGTTGTAGTTGACGGGGCAGAAAAGAACCTCTTATCTTTAATGTAGAACGTTGTAGTTGACGGGGCAGAAAAGAACCTCTTATCTTTAAGGTAGAACGTTGTAGTTGACGGGGCAGAAAAGAACCACTTATCTTTAAGGTAGAACGTTGTGGTTGACGGGGGAGAAAAGAACCCCTTATCTTTAATGTAGAACGTTGTGGTTGACGGGGCAGAAAAGAACCCCTTATCTTTAATGTAGAACGTTGTGGTTGACGGGGCAGAAAAGAACCCCTTATCTTTAATGTAGAACGTTGTGGTTGACGGGGCAGAAAAGAACCTCTTATCTTTAATGTAGAACGTTGTGGTTGACGGGGCAGAAAATAACCTCTTATCTTTAATGTAGAACGTTGTGGTTGACGGGGCAGAAAATAACCCCTTATCTTTAATGTAGAACGTTGTGGTTGACGGGGCAGAAAAGAACCCCTTATCTTTAATGTAGAACGTTGTGGTTGACGGGGCAGAAAAGAACCCCTTATCTTTAATGTAGAACGTTGTGGTTGACGGGGCAGAAAAGAACCTCTTATCTTTAATGTAGAACGTTGTGGTTGACGGGGCAGAAAAGAACCCCTTATCTTTAATGTAGAACGTTGTGGTTGACGGGGCAGAAAAGAACCACTTATCTTTAATGTAGAACGTTGTGGTTGACGGGGCAGAAAAGAACCCCTTATCTTTAATGTAGAACGTTGTGGTTGACGGGGCAGAAAAGAACCTCTTATCTTTAATGTAGAACGTTGTGGTTGACGGGGCAGAAAAGAACCTCTTATCTTTAATGTAGAACGTTGTGGTTGACGGGGCAGAAAAGAACCTCTTATCTTTAATGTAGAACGTTGTGGTTGACGGGGCAGAAAAGAACCTCTTATCTTTAATGTAGAACGTTGTGGTTGACGGGGCAGAAAAGAACCCCTTATCTTTAATGTAGAACGTTGTGGTTGACGGGGCAGAAAAGAACCCCTTATCTTTAATGTAGAACGTTGTGGTTGACGGGGCAGAAAAGAACCCCTTATCTTTAATGTAGAACGTTGTGGTTGACGGGGCAGAAAAGAACCTCTTATCTTTAATGTAGAACGTTGTGGTTGACGGGGCAGAAAAGAACCCCTTATCTTTAATGTAGAACGTTGTGGTTGACGGGGCAGAAAAGAACCCCTTATCTTTAATGTAGAACGTTGTGGTTGACGGGGCAGAAAAGAACCCCTTATCTTTAATGTAGAACGTTGTGGTTGACGGGGCAGAAAAGAACCCCTTATCTTTAATGTAGAACGTTGTGGTTGACGGGGCAGAAAAGAACCTCTTATCTTTAATGTAGAACGTTGTGGTTGACGGGGCAGAAAAGAACCCCTTATCTTTAATGTAGAACGTTGTGGTTGACGGGGCAGAAAAGAACCCCTTATCTTTAATGTAGAACGTTGTGGTTGACGGGGCAGAAAAGAACCCCTTATCTTTAATGTAGAACGTTGTGGTTGACGGGGCAGAAAAGAACCCCTTATCTTTAATGTAGAACGTTGTGGTTGACGGGGCAGAAAAGAACCCCTTATCTTTAATGTAGAACGTTGTGGTTGACGGGGCAGAAAAGAACCACTTATCTTTAATGTAGAACGTTGTGGTTGACGGGGCAGAAAAGAACCTCTTATCTTTAATGTAGAACGTTGTGGTTGACGGGGCAGAAAATAACCCCTTATCTTTAATGTAGAACGTTGTGGTTGACGGGGCAGAAAATAACCCCTTATCTTTAATGTAGAACGTTGTGGTTGACGGGGCAGAAAAGAACCCCTTATCTTTAATGTAGAACGTTGTGGTTGACGGGGCAGAAAATAACCACTTATCTTTAATGTAGAACGTTGTGGTTGACGGGGCAGAAAAGAACCCCTTATCTTTAATGTAGAACGTTGTGGTTGACGGGGCAGAAAAGAACCCCTTATCTTTAATGTAGAACGTTGTGGTTGACGGGGCAGAAAAGAACCCCTTATCTTTAATGTAGAACGTTGTGGTTGACGGGGCAGAAAAGAACCACTTATCTTTAATGTAGAACGTTGTGGTTGACGGGGCAGAAAAGAACCACTTATCTTTAATGTAGAACGTTGTGGTTGACGGGGCAGAAAAGAACCCCTTATCTTTAATGTAGAACGTTGTGGTTGACGGGGCAGAAAAGAACCCCTTATCTTTAATGTAGAACGTTGTGGTTGACGGGGCAGAAAAGAACCTCTTATCTTTAATGTAGAACGTTGTGGTTGACGGGGCAGAAAAGAACCCCTTATCTTTAATGTAGAACGTTGTGGTTGACGGGGCAGAAAAGAACCTCTTATCTTTAATGTAGAACGTTGTGGTTGACGGGGCAGAAAAGAACCCCTTATCTTTAATGTAGAACGTTGTGGTTGACGGGGCAGAAAAGAACCCCTTATCTTTAATGTAGAACGTTGTGGTTGACGGGGCAGAAAAGAACCCCTTATCTTTAATGTAGAACGTTGTGGTTGACGGGGCAGAAAAGAACCTCTTATCTTTAATGTAGAACGTTGTGGTTGACGGGGCAGAAAAGAACCTCTTATCTTTAATGTAGAACGTTGTGGTTGACGGGGCAGAAAAGAACCTCTTATCTTTAATGTAGAACGTTGTGGTTGACGGGGCAGAAAATAACCCCTTATCTTTAATGTAGAACGTTGTGGTTGACGGGGCAGAAAAGAACCACTTATCTTTAATGTAGAACGTTGTGGTTGACGGGGCAGAAAAGAACCCCTTATCTTTAATGTAGAACGTTGTGGTTGACGGGGCAGAAAAGTAGTTCAGAATTAAAACGGAACAGAACAGCTCACAGCAGAGCAGGAGGACAGACAGGCAGACAGACAGACAGACAGACAGACAGACAGACAGACAGACAGACAGACAGACCGCTCCCAGTTATAAATACAGGACAGAGAAGACAATCCCTGCACATAGCACGTACAAGTACGACTGCACCTATTGATATTATATCTGATCTATCATCAGCTTCCAGCCAGAGTTGACTTTCTGGCTATAAGCCTTAAAAAACAAAATGGACATTAAAACACAATTAAATCCGTAATCGCATGTATTTGTGTGACAATTACTCGTTACAAGTTATACATTTGCAATCGTGACAGAAAAATAATCAATAGTCTCACTCTCAGCCCCTACGTTTCCCTTATAGTTGGCCGGTCCCCCTGGACCTAGAGCTCTACAGATGGTGGTGGGTGTTTGTTTAGTCGGTATAAGTGAATTAATCAGCCCGTTGTTGTCGAAATATATATAATGAACAGATTAAAAGAAAGGCGTTATTATGGTGTATGGCGAGGGAAGAGAGAGAGATGAGACAAACAGAAAGATTACGATCTCGTCTGGGTTGTGAGGCGAGCTTTGTTTTTGAAATGTAGCTCATTATATGCTGCACACACACAGCCCCTATATATAAATGGAACGAAAGATTAGAAATGATGATTGTCAGAGAAAAAAAATCGTCTTTGTTGTGTATTGGAATTGAACAGGACAGAATGGGAGTAATATAGTTATAGATTATATAATAGAAGAATAATTGGACCGGATCAGCCGAACCGTTGATTGTAGTTTTAATGAAACCCGGGCGAGACTTTTTTAATTGCTCCAAACGGACATTTGAAGATTTCACATGTCGGGGGAAGCAATTTTGGGGGTGGCGGCTGGTAATTTAAATGCAAATTTCCCCTGAAGTATAGTTTGCTCTGATTGCTCTCAACCCATTGCGACGCGACACATTGAGAGCTTGTAGATCTTGCTCTATACCGTAGGTAGGGTACCGGCATAGCACAACACCTACACGTGAGTCAGACTTTAGCAGCCCTCACCTTAACACATTATGGTTAAACCTAAGGCCAATCCTAATAGTTTCCTGAAAAATATATATTTTAATATATATACTTTATATATATAAAGTATATTGCTATATATCAGTGTTTCTCAAACTCTTTCAAGTCAAGGACCCCCAAAGTTTTACATTATGTACTATTCTGACCGCTGACCCCCCATCTCAAAATATGTTGTGCCAGGACCCCCAGAAGCAAATATTTTTATATTTCAGTTAACAATGTTTGCTTCAAAAACATATATATATCTATATATCTATATACCGGTGTATATATATTCAAATACTAATCTCAAACAACACAGAGGTCTTCCCGTTCTTAGTGGGTTAAGGACCGCACAGTGGAAATAAGTCCACATACCAGCCTTGGCTGCCTCTGACAGTGTGAACATAAAACCCGGTTCTCGGTTCTGATTCCTGGTTCTTCAATGTTAGATCCGGATCCTCCGCTTGCCCCCGGTTTCCTGGATCTCCCAACCCTAACCGGTGATGTGCAAGTTTAAAAAAAAATCACACCCGTGTGAACTGAGTGGTGCAACTCCCCTCCCCCCCCCCCCCCCCCTCCTCTCTCTCTCTCTCTCTCTCTCTCTCTCTCTCTCTCTCGTTAGCAGGCAACGGTGCAGCACTATCGCTCTCTCTCTCTGTTTCTGGCACAACAGCGCCACCTACTGGTACTCATACTGGTGCTCATAGTCACATAGGTGGGTTAATGTCACATAGGTGAACACGGGAATTGCTGTTCCTTGGCGTGGTTGCACCACTCAAAAAGCAAAGAGACAACAAAAAAGTTGTTCAGGCGGCCATAGGCTATCGATGACAGGGTGTCTGTGTCTGTCTGTGGCACTACATACATATCTGTGACATTTCCCCCAGTGAGCCAGAGAATGAATTATTCACCAGCTGGCTGGAAGCGACAACTCTGAATACAGAGAGAGAGAGAGAGAGAGTGTGTGTGTGTGTGTGTAAGTTTCAGTTATGAGTTTTGGAGGCCGTTTTACTCATATGGATATGAAGAATCAACTGACTGAGAGAAAACGCTATTGTTACAGCTACCGAATTAGTTACATTTTCCCTAGAAACAGACTGAGTGACTGACGGTCGCAAACGATACAGAGACACACCTCCCTGACAATAACACAGAGACAGCTTGTTTATTTTTGGACCACAGTGCTTATATGAAACGACTTTAAGACGACCCCATGTTATTCTCCATAGAGAATAAATGACTTCCGTGAACCAGGCAGAACCAGGCGGATGAGCGAGTGACGTCAGGACTTTGGCGCTCCTATTACAAGTACAGTTTTAGGGCATGAATTATCTGGGTGACGCAGCAGTGTTGCCAAACGTACCTCTTAAACGCGTTGTCAAAGCCCCCCTTGCAAGTTGCAATGCACTCCCTTCCCAGACCCCTTGTTGTTAGGATGTTTAGGCATTTATTTTAATTTAAAGATCTTTAAAGTGTTTTATTGTATTTGTGCAAACATGGTCATTATTTTGAATAAATTATGAATAGATAATTGTAAGCGATGTCCACCACTATCGCTCAGTCCCGTTCGAGTTGCAAAAGGTACCACTATAACTTGTTATGGTGACAGAATTCTGCATGGTGGTTTACTTCATACAAGATTGGCACCAGACGTGACAAAAACCTCTCTTTGCAAAAGAAAATAAAGTTCCATGCACTCTTTTCTTCTCCTCAGTGTTTGACTTCTGAATAGCAACCTCCTCTTCTCTTCTCTTCCCCTCCATAGCTCGGAGAACGATTATTATTTTTCAGCGTGCCTCCTTCCCTCCTCGCTGCCTGGCAACAAATGGCACTTCCATAGCTGCTTCATTGTTACCATTGAGATGAAAAAGATTCCGTACGAGCCCACGTTCTCTCCAAAGGCAACACGCTCCCAGGCCTGTGTGATCTGTTCCGTCTCTCTACTCCTAACCTCTTTGCTTTCATGTGTCAATCTGACACTTCTCCTCTATACTCTCGCTACTCCCAACTTTTTAACAAGTAAAAGTAGTAATACCACAATGTAGAAATACTCTGTTAGGCTGTGGTCACGTCACACCTACGTAACTCTGTGTCTGCCTACAGTATTATGCAGTCTTTTTGCCATGGTTTGCAACGGGAATGGAGAGTTTCTTCGTTGGCATTGCGCAGCTTTCCAGACGTTCGCTCGCACCTTGCACTTATTCAGTATTTAAGTTTGACGTCATTTTGTAGTGCTACGTTACGTCCGGGTCCAAGTGGCACCAGCTCCCCTCCGCATCTCATTGTAAATAGAATATCTAAACGCGTGAATCTTTTTACAATGACGTAATTTTTCAGACAGGAAGCCATTGAGGGTTAAAATGGGTCTCAATGCTTCCAACTCGAGTAGAATTATTAATGTTTTGTATTAAGTGTCCATGACAACAAAAATATATGATGTGGAGAATGTAAAGACTATTATTATCATTATTATTGAAGGTGGCAACAGTCCATTTGCTCGGTAAAATATTTCGGCGGCATATTTAGAATGTGTGCAGGCTTGAGTATGTTGAATCTAGTTTGCATTAATGAGGATTTAGTTGACACAATAAAATAAAATGGCGATAGTATTCCATGTGGGGCAGACGGCCTGTCACAGCCAGATTTGGGAGAGCAGCTTTGTTGTTGTGAGGAAAGCGGTCAAATTAGACTTCGCTGTTGTTTTCGTCTCAGATTTAGTCCCAGAGTGTCACAGTATAACTCTATGGGGACACAAAAGCGACACAAAAGTAGGACCCGGTAGTATCTCAGGAGGGGGCGCTCACGTCACAGCTAAAATACTGAATGCACTCTATGCGCCAGGGGTGCCTCAAGTAGAGAAGAGGACTATTTGAAGCAGACAAATGCTGCAGACTGTTGCGTACGCGTCGCTGACCCCTTGCATCTTTGTGACAGGCGGAAACATTCTCCCGCAAAACATGGAGCAGCATGGAGTGTTGGAGTTTGGAAACGCTCGTTGGAAATCACTCAAACGTCCTGCCGTATACCACCCGTTTCTAAATGTCACATAATGCAGGAGGCAGCAAAATGTTGTGTTATTGAAAACAAGCACTTCCAAAACTCTGACACTTAGGAAAAATAATCAAATGCAGAGCATTTCTTGGCAGAAAGTAGCTCATAACGTTTCTCTGGTGGATTTTTATGAAACAAAAGCAGATAGAAAGAGGATAATTCAAGCTTTTCGTGCAGCTGCAATTGTTGTTGAGTTTAACACTGTTTAATGCAATCAGACAGGCGCATACCCTCTATTATTAACATTTTCCCCTTATGTACAAGATCGGGCCGACCGCGAGATCGGTCCCAAAAAACCTGATCGGAGCACCTCTAATCATACGTGCTTTTAACAAAAAAATCACACCCTTGTGAACTGAGCGGTGCAACTATACTGTTTATAGGTGCTGTACTGCACTCTAGTGCAAACCCCAGGTCACACAGCGCTAGCCGCCCGACACGGCCTTTACTGCATGTCATCCCCCCATCTCTCTCCCGTTTCCTGTCGGCCTACTTCAAAAACCAATAAAAGGCGTAAGCCGCAAAAAAATATCTTTAAAAAAAAACAAAAAACACGGAGAGTTCCCTGTAGATTAGGAGATACGAGCCATTCTTTCTGAGCCGTATAGACAAGGAAAGTTTCGTCACTTTCGTCTTCTCTTTGAAGTGTCAATCTGCCCCTAGACAGACCTCTGTCCTCTCACTAGACGTCTCCCGTCTCCTCTCTGTGCCTTCCTTTGTCTCCTCAACTCCTCACTCTGACTCTCTCCGTTCGGTCCGTCTTCATTTTGCCTCCCTGACTTGACTTCCTGTGTCCTTGCTTCCTGTGCCCTTGCTTCCTGTGTCCTTTCTATTCCATCTGCATGCCGTGGCTGTTTTCCCTCCAAGTCTATGGACTTTTAAAGTTTGTCTTATTGTGAGGACGCAAATTGTGATTGGCCCGGAGTGAGATGACGTATGATGGTGGTGTACAGTATGATGACGACAGCGCCCCTCACTTCACACAGGTGTGATATTTAACAATTTAAAAAGTATGACTAAATCGAATTGAGTACGTCGTCCACCACTGCCTGCAGTGTGTCGCAGCCTCAATGCGTTCTCCTCCCCCAGCTGTCTCTAGTGTCTCTCAGTCTCTCTCTCTCTCCCTCTCCCACTCTACATCTCTCTCCCTGTCTCTCTGTCTATTTTTCTCTCTCTCCATCTCTCTCTCTCTCCATCTCTCTCTCTCCGTCTCTCTCTCGTTGCTTGAAGTGAGTTTGCCCATTTAACCCATTCTGAACGGGAACCCATTTTGGTGTTGGCATAATGTCACGCTTTAGCTATTGAAAAATAGCAGATCTACAAGCTCGTAGCGCGCCACTCGGTGGCGCGCTACGAGCTTGTAGGTCTGCTATTTTTTGAAAAATCGAAGAACGACTGACTTTTTTAGAATCTGATCTCAGGTCAGAATGGTTTAATCAGACCAGTGTGTGTCCAGTGGAAACCTCGTATGAATCTGATCTCAGGTCAGAATGGGTTAAACTCATCCAATAGAGGTGCTTACAAAAAAGCCACCGCTGACTGACAGACACGGTCCTCCTCCGTGGTCTTTTTTCCCTAAAGCTTTTTTTTCCCCTCTCCTCTCTGCCCAATCAATCCACCCATTAAACCTCTTCCGTCTTCGTTCCCAATCAGACACTTATCAGCAGCAGGCTCGCTGGCTTTTGTCTCTAATGGTTTGATTCGTCGTTCTCCCGTCGTTACCGGGGAAACGCCGGCGGATTTGTTTATTTAACCCATTCTGACCTGAGATCAGATTCATACGAGGTTTCCACTAGGACACACACTGGTCTGATTAACCCCATTCTGACCTGAGATCAGATTAAAAAAAATGTCAGTCGTTCTTCGATTTTTCAAAAAATAGCAGACCTACAAGCTCGTAGCGCGACACTCGGTGGCGCGCTACGAGCTTGTAGATCTGATATTTTTCAATAGCTAAAGCATAACATGATGCTAACACCAAAACGGGTTCCCGGTCAGAATGGGTTAAGATTATATTTATTTGCCGGCTGCACATTTTGATCTTCAGTCTGCCGTTGATATGTGAGAGAAAGCCTTTGAAGAGGCTTTACATCTTGTCGTGAACCCAGAAAAGCTGGGAAGGCTTAGATATAGATAGCTATTTAAACATTTAGTATTTAGTTTTTCAGAATACTCGTAGGATTTTTTAGACGGTGGTTCACTTTGTGCCACGCTGTGAGCTTGTATACACCTGCTATTTTCTAAAAGTGTTTGTACAGAATGTAATATTATTGATTTCTTTTCAGTTTTAACACAAAACCTCTCGCCTGGGGGGTCCCTGAAACAAAACATTTTGACATGGAAGACATTTGTTGAATTTCGACGTCGGGTCTAAATGGGAAGTAATAAAGACATTACCGTACTTAAGTAAATGCACTTGGCTACTTTCCACCACTGCCTATAATGGCCACCGACGAGCTTCAGCTGGCTCACTTTGCACTGTGTCTGCTGCTGCAGAGAAGGGAGAAGAAAAGGACAAACGGAAAACGGTGTAATCAGCCGGTTCAAATTGCTCCTGTTGTCGTTTCTCCACGGAGCAGAAGTAACACCGTCGTTGTGTGAATTATGTCCGCAGAGAATCACAAAACAATTACTGCACTGATGTCGTTGACGTCGACGAGACACCTTCTTCACCAGGGAACCATGGTTCATTCGGCGTGTATATATATAGCAGTGGAAAGTAACTTAATAAGTACATATGCTCGAGTATTTACTGTAAGTGCAATATGCAAGGTACTTTTACTTCTCTTGAGTATTTCCATTCATTTCTAATTGATACTTCTACTCCAAAGACGCAAACGTTGTTACTCCACTACAATAGGCTCAATGCACAGCAGCCACATTGGGAAGAAATCAGGACTTTTCGTTAACGTGACTCTGTACCATACAGTCTTGTTCAGACTAGTCCGACTACGTAAAACTGTCAGGGAAGGCGGTACGGACGGCTAGCGACGGGAGCTTGTCGTCAGGGGTCTCCTGCCGACATGCTCCCTGACGCTTTCAAAATGGCCGACAGCCGACTGTGCATTTGGTTTCCAACTCGTTCCATCATTTTGGCGGAGCGCCACCTGGTACCCCCTCGAGGGCCACTGGTTGAGAACCACTGCACTAGTAGACAGCAGTGTTGTTTTCGTCGACTAAAAGTTTTTCCACTGACGAAAACTAAAATGGAAACTGAATGAAAACGAAGCTACGGTGACTAAAACTATAAGACTATTTCGTCAACAACTAAAAACTAGACTAAAATGTTAGGAAGGGACTAGTGGACAAGAGATCCAGTATAAGTCATTTTACAATTGGTTGTAAAATAGACGATCTACAAGCTCACAACGCGTCGCAGCGCAACGCGTTGTGACCTTGTAGTGAAGAACTGCCAAGACACATTTTGTTCGACTAAATCAACTGTCGATTTAGTCGACTGAAATCTCATGATATTATAGCCGACTAAAACTAGACTGAACACTAGAACATTCCAGGTGACTAAAATGTGACTAAAACTAAATGAAAACTATATTCAAGAGACTATATGACTAAAACTAAAATCTAAATGTGCTGCCAAAAACAACACTGGTATATAGACGGCCTGCTGCAGAACAACGGTGTGAATATACTGCAATGTGTTCTTCAGGAAAGCTATACCAAGCTCTATGTACAGTATACGCACGCACAGCTGACAGCTAGAGACCTGCATGAACACTATAAGTAGGCATGGGGGGGGGGGGGAGACGACGACACACCAAATATAGTATATATATAATATATAATTGACGCCGGTCAACAGAGCACGCAGGTTTTTAAATTCAACATCCAGACGTTTTTTTTTTCTTTCTTTTTTCTTCCAAGGACAACCTATTTTTTTCTTTCTTTCTTTCTTGCCTTTTTAACTCCGGTGTCTTCTTCCTCTGGGCTCACTTTGACATTGTGTGCGTGTGTGCGTGTGCGTGTGCGTGTACGCGTGTGTGTGTGTGTGCGCGTGCGCGTGTGTGTTGGGGGAGCGGGGGGGGGGGGAGTCGCTAAATATCGACAGCCTGGGATGCTGATGTGGCATCGATGACAGCAGGGCTGAAAGGTCGCCTGACCAAATAGTGCTGACTCAGTGTTTGCGCACACACACACACACACACGGCCACACCTGTTGACTCGTTAGACAAACAACAACAGGCTGGCCGACGAGGCCCGACACACGTTCCGTCACAAAAAGGACACAAAAGGACACGGTGCACGATGGCGGGCGCTCACGGCGACTGTGTGTAGTTTTGCTATTTAAATATCACACCTGTTAACTAGATAAGAGTTCTAGGTTCACAGGATAGTTAGCATCACCATGGTGCATCGGCAAGAATGCATACAAAAGAGTTCCATCAAAGCCTTTTATTGTTCCGTTGCACAGATACGCATTTGTAGTGAGCAAGGAGATGGTGAGGCATCACAGGTTATGGTTTTGAACTATGAAAGATAGAAACACATAATTATTATACAATTCAACCATATTAACAATACACCAAGTGAATATTCTCTTAAGCCTGTGATAAATGTATTTCCCTGGCGTTCACCATAGCCCAAGCACATGTGCATTTGCATTACACAAACATATCTAAACTATGAGCTTCAATGAGCTTCAAGGCAAGCAAGTAGCTACAAACACACCTATACTATGAGCTTCAAGGCAAACATGTAGCTACAAACATAATAAGTCAGTATCTAGTCATCACAACCCAATAAAGTACAACATATGCATTCATGAATTTAACTGGACTCACTTCAGTGACGCATAACCGTGGCCTGCTGAGACTCCAGAGCAGAGGGCTCTCAGCTGGTTGCTGCTGCTGCTTCCAAACAATGACTGCATGGACAGGCACTCAGGCAGTATATGTAGCTGGCCACTGATTGAGGAGTGAGTGAGAGCAGGTGTGATTAGTGATTGAGAGGGAGTGACAGCACGTGAGGTGGGTGGGTCCAACCCATGGAATAGGCCAGGGGAGGGTTGTTGCTGCTCACCAGGATGACTCTTTTCTACAGCCGCCCCCAAATACTGCAAGGATTTGCAACTCCGAAGAGTCAGACTAGGAACAGTCATTTGGGGGTCCTTAGGGGTTTCAGGCAGGGAAACTAGGTGGACATGGTGCCGGCGGCTGAGGTCTGAGTTTGGCGCGATCAAAGGCAGAGAGGGGTCCCGCCGCCCCATGAAGAACGAATTCAGGCTCACAGGTCCAGGGTGTGCAATACTGGGGACATCAGGCTTCTGTACATTCTGCCGTAGCCTGCCTCCAACATGGTTTTCCGGACCAACGTTTGGGACAGGGGTGGGCAGGGGGCTAGTCGACGTCCAGGGTCTCTGAGCCTTGAGATGGGCCACTCCATGGATTGATGGGGAGGCACGGAATATATGGAAACACTTGGCAACAGGGGGGGGGGGTTTGGGGTACCTGGTTGGACCTTGCAGTGTCCAGCCAAGGCAAGTCTTGACTGCAGCCGGTGCTCCTAAGGGACCAAATCTAACTGGGGCAATAGGAGAGATCAGGTGAATATTGTCTGAGCCAATGAGAAGTAGTGGGGTGACCTTGTGCATCGGTGACAGTGGCAGTCTACGGAGGTATTTGTGTTTTCTTTGGAGGGAATGGACAGGGTGTGTGTGCTCAGACAGAGCAAGTCGATCTGCAGTGAAGGCATGTTTGATGTGGAATTCATCAGAACTGGTCGCTGATCTCACTTTGAAGGAAACGCTTGTTCCCCGATATATCTTCACTCCTTGCCTTACCGTTTTGAGTGCCAATTGTTCAGGTTCTCCATGAAGGTGAAGTTCATGAGCTGCTGACTGTAAAAGGATTGTTCGGTCTGACCCATCATCCAGCAGTGCAAAGGTCTCCAGGGTGCGAGTACCATTCTGTAGGATGACCTTGACCAGTTTCAATAGGACTTGACCAGCATGTCTTGGACGATCAAGATACAGAGTGTTAGCGGTGGGATTTACAAGGTAGGAAGTAGCCTCAGAGGTATTGTTGATCTCACAAAGGATTTGTAGGTGTCTCCTCTGGCAGGTGTTGCAGTTCCTCTTCAAGGTGCACTTAGCTGCGAGATGTGGTCGGGCACATCGCCAACACCTCCTGTTCTCTTTAATCCATCCTATGACTTGCTCCTTATTTAAGACCTGGAAATCTTCACACTGGCTTATATGGTGGTCTGTGGATCCACAATAGGCACAGGGGGACACAGGCGGCATTTGAGGTTCAAATTGCTCACCAGTGCAGTCAGCTCCATGGAATATGGTGGTGGAATAAGTAGGTACTTGTGGTCTTTGTGTTCTAGGGGGGTTTAAGCCTGGGCAGTCGCTTCGATGTTGGCAACGGGACTCCATTTGCAGCCACTCAGAAAGGTGTGTAAGGTTATAAGAGGCATCTACCTGGGTTCTGTACATATGGCGTTTGAAGCGGCTGATTTGGTCATGCGGGAGTTTCTCCAGTAGCCGATCAACATGTGAGCCACAGAGGAGTTCAGCGTTGCCTTGGTCAGCCATGGTTCTCAGCAGCCCAACGAGGGCTTGGACGCGTAGGGCAAAGTCATCAAGGCTACGACCATCTCCAGCACGTACAGAAGGGAGGGCCATTAAGGTTTTCAGTTCCTTTAATGCCAACTGACGCGGCCGGCCATAACGATCGTCGAGGGCTTTCAAGGCTTCAGTAAATGGCTGGTGGGCATAAGAGTATGCCAAAGCTAGGTGTCTGGCCTGTTCGACCTTAAGGTGGTCAAGCAGAACATGGAACTTGAATTCTTCGGTCTCGTCTGGATCAAGTAAATTGTTCAATGCCATTCTCAACATCTTGTATTGTACCTCGTCCTCTCTGGTGAAGTCGGGAAATTTAGGAGCTTCAACTGGACGGTAGTGCCTGGATCGGCCAGCAGGAGGTGCTATAGCTGCTCCAGGATGAGGTGCAAAGGGCTGAGGGGGTGTAGGATGAGGTTGCATTGGAGGATGGGATGATAAAGGATTGGGTAAAACTGGCTGATGGTGAAGAACTGGAAGATTTGGGGCCCTGGGGACGCGGGAATCTGAATGATAAGGCATGGACTGGCGAGGGGCTGGGTGATGGGGAACCATTTGGTTAAAGGCCGAGGGAAGAGTTTGAGAGGTTGCAGGTAGCCTGGTTGGAATCTGATCAGGTAGGCTGGGGTTGGTCTCCACGGATGGGCGCGATGTATCCGATTGATTTGTCAAGGGGGTGATACTGCTTTCTGGTCTGGAGATCATGAGGCGCCGCAACATTTCCCCTTGCTGCTTCACTGTGTCAAGGAGGTATTTGAGAATTTCGGCTTGGCTGGGCTCTGAAACGCCTCCTGGTGCTCTGGTGTCAACTGTAGGATGTGACTGAGCTCTACTTGTACTTGTGCTGGGTTGGTCATTGTCGGCAGGGTGTTCAGCTTCCTCTTCACTGTGCTCGTGCTCCTCTTCCTCTCCATCTGGATCCTCTTCCTCCTCACCATCTCCTTCATGCTCTTCCTCTTGCTCATGGAAAGGTATGCGTTCTGTGCTTGTAGATCGGCTGATAGATCGGTTCTCTTTTTCAGCCATGGCAAAGTTCGAATCCCGGCTATCGAAGGACCATGTTAACTAGATAAGAGTTCTAGGTTCACAGGATAGTTAGCATCACCATGGTGCATCGGCAAGAATGCATACAAAAGAGTTCCATCAAAGCCTTTTATTGTTCCGTTGCACAGATACGCATTTGTAGTGAGCAAGGAGATGGTGAGGCATCACAGGTTATGGTTTTGAACTATGAAAGATAGAAACACATAATTATTATACAATTCAACCATATTAACAATACACCAAGTGAATATTCTCTTAAGCCTGTGATAAATGTATTTCCCTGGCGTTCACCATAGCCCAAGCACATGTGCATTTGCATTACACAAACATATCTAAACTATGAGCTTCAATGAGCTTCAAGGCAAGCAAGTAGCTACAAACACACCTATACTATGAGCTTCAAGGCAAACATGTAGCTACAAACATAATAAGTCAGTATCTAGTCATCACAACCCAATAAAGTACAACATATGCATTCATGAATTTAACTGGACTCACTTCAGTGACGCATAACCGTGGCCTGCTGAGACTCCAGAGCAGAGGGCTCTCAGCTGGTTGCTGCTGCTGCTTCCAAACAATGACTGCATGGACAGGCACTCAGGCAGTATATGTAGCTGGCCACTGATTGAGGAGTGAGTGAGAGCAGGTGTGATTAGTGATTGAGAGGGAGTGACAGCACGTGAGGTGGGTGGGTCCAACCCATGGAATAGGCCAGGGGAGGGTTGTTGCTGCTCACCAGGATGACTCTTTTCTACAACACCCGTGTGAAGTAACTGGTGCGGGGTCCCGGGGGGGGGGGGGTCCCTCTACTGTACTGTCACTGTACTGTACTGTCACACCTGAAATCATACAGTTAATATGTACGTGTGTCAGGCTGCACAACAGTGACACTTTTGAAAACCAAACATGCTATTTTCGTGCTCGGACACGGACAGACCCAGCCAGGCAGCCAGAGACACACAAAGCTCCGTAATGAAGTGGTTGCATACCACTTAAAAATCATCTTTTAAACATTGTAACAACACAAATCTGGGACAGGGGTCAAGGGGTCACACAACACTTTTGGTCTAAAACTATTGTGTGACAGAGAGGTAAAACACATACTCCTACAGGCCCATACAGAGAGAACAGTGCACCCCCACGCCTCACTTTAATAGGACCAATAACACAGCTAAGGAGCACCCGGTCATTTTGCTTTATTTATAGTAGACCCGGGCGGCGCTAGGCATACAAATGACAACAACGCGCCGGTTTGGATGATAGCGGTGACAATTACGCTGCCACTTTGAAGATATAGCGCCCAGAGTGTGTGGACAGGAATGACACCGTCCAATAGTGGAGCATTATGGTCTAAAGCAGTGGTTCCAAGACTTTTTCACGTCAAGGACCCCCCCAAATTGACACAAATTATAGCCCACGGACCGCCATTTGAAGAGATACTGCCAGGGACCCCCATAAGAGAAGATTTTTTAAGGCTCTAGCAGTGATTCTCACCCCGTTTAATTTCAAGGACAGTGCATTGTAGTCTACGGAACCCCATTTTTGTTGTAAAATCAATGTTAATTTAACTCTCAGAGTTACAGACCCATAAGGGTCCATTTGGTTCCAAACTATCATTTAGCTACAGGGGACCCCCCTGGAACTCCCTCAGGGACCTCCTGGGGGTCCCCGGACCCCACTTTGTGAACCACTGGTCTAAAGTTCTCAGTCGCCACGACTGATTTCTGTCATTTGGATTCCATAACAAAGCCAGCGTGTCTTCTACTGTGGAAGGTTGCACAGCCAAAGTAGAGCCCCATAGACCTACATACAAGCTCTCGATGCGTCTGCTTGTAGATCGGCTATTTCTGGTTATCATTTTTAAGACTATATGCTATGAATTTGAGTGTGGTCCTATTAAAGCATTTGAAGTGGTCAAACTATAGCAATATGTTCAGAAGCAGCTCTTCACCTGGTTGGCTGTACTGCATGTAGAACAGCAGGAACAACATTACTGAAACATAACGTTACAAATTGTGTTCATTGTTTAGGTAAACATGAGGTAATGCATCAATGCATAGAGAGATAGCAGTTAGGATCATATATATATAGTTATTAAACCAAGGTCAGTCTAAACCTTTGTCTAAACCATATGCCAAAGGCTTTGGCATATGTCTAAAATTCTAAATGTCCTAAATTACCTTTTAATTTAAAGGGAGGAAAGAGTCAAGACATGCCCATCCACACCCAGAATTATATATTTAGCCTTTGCATGAGCCTGCAAGGTCATCGAGGCTAGGGCAACTTTTCGCATTGACTATGGCTGGCTGGCTGGCTGGCGGGCAGACAGGCGGGCGGGCGGGCGGGCGGGCTGGCGGGCGGGCGGGCAGGCAGGCAGTGTTCAGAGGGGGAAAAAGCTGTTGAATGTGTTTGTGGTCTTGCTCCTACTCAACAACAACACAAGTCGCGTGGTGTCGTGTTGTGTTCTCGTCTCTTCCGTTCTTTTGCAAGCTGCCGTGCTGTTATATATTTACCCCTCCAGCTGGCTGCAACAACACTCCCCTCCCTCCCTTCCTGCCTCCTCTCCCTTGTTTTGTCTGAGGTACTCGTTTTGTTCTGCTCGCCGTTTATTCATTGTCGCGTCGCTCTGCCGGCGTGTTTTTTTTAAATCTCATTACATCAAAAGGGCGTCGCATTGTAATGGCACGCTCCTTCCCCCGACAGAGCCTTAAGCTCTATTAGATGTAATTATTATTGTAGCGCTACACCTCCACAGCTTAACGGGCTGCCTGATGCCGTGCCTGCCTGGCGTGGACTCACATTTTGTGGGAAAGGGAAAAGACTTCCTCTAGTCTGACTATAGGGTAGATACAAGGCAAGGAGGTATAGAGTAGATGTTGCCATGTTTTCAAAAACCCAAACCGCCACTTGAACCGCCCATGGCGTCCAGATTCTCGGGGGAACATTATCCAAAAAAAATAGCTCCTAGATCTGCTATTTGTGATTTGGTGTTGACGGGGGGGAAAAAGTACAGTTGTATAACTAAAGTCAGTTATCTTAAGAGTTATCGTAAGACTTTACAGGGGTTGAAGTCAGTGGTTAATAATTTTAAATCCAATTCAATAACGAAAAGAGCTACAAGCTCACAAGCGTGTCATCGGCTATTTTCGCAACCTTTTGAAGGTTTTCAGTGTTTTCATCAGGATGGAGAATGATTAGTTTGGCACCTTTTGGCACACACAGTGACTGCACCTTTCAGCGGAACAGAACATGATGAACATCATCGTCTGTATAGGCTGTAGATAGCCAGGACAATTGGATAGTGCCGCGACCCCTCCAAAGTAATCCTATTTAATTTGAACTGGAAAGTCGCCACCCCTATAGCACTTGGAAATGTATAGCAGTTGAGGCATTACATTTAGTTTGACTCGGTTCCACAGATATACACATTGTGAAAATAGCCGATCTACAAGTATATCCTTGGCACGCCGATCCTTTTATTCACTTCCCCGTCTGCGCCACATGTCTTTGCTGAAGATCTACAAGCTCACAATACATTGGGAACTTGTACAGCGGCTAATTTCGACATTTTTTTAAGTTTTTTAAACCGAGAATGACATTGATACTGTAGATTATGACTGGATTATATATATATATATATATATATATATATATATATATATTTTTTTTTTTATCGATTAGTTCGCTAGAATTTGCCCAAAATAGGGAAAAAAAGAAATAGACGCAGGAGTTGATAGGAAGCAGTGCTTCCATTCTCCTAATTGCGTGCGGTGATACACGCTGATTGGTGCATTCTTGGTGAAGATGCAATTTGGCAGCTGTGACTATTCATTGGCATTGAAAGAGGGCGCGTGATCTCCTCGACGCTGCCATTATCCACTTATCAGTGGTGGAAAGTAACTAAGTACATTTACTTAAGTACTGTACTTACTGCAAGTACAATTTTGAGGTATTTATACTTTACTTGAGTGTTTCCAATTTCCAGTACGTTTACGCCATTACATCAAGGATCCAAAATGTTGTACTTACTCCATTACGTTTATTTGAAAACTTTTAGTTACTAGTTACTTTGTAGATTTTGATTATTATTACAAAACATACATTGTATCATAGTATTAACCACTTCAGCCGTACATACATTTTGGTCATTTGAAAATAAGCTCACAATGCGTCGCGACTCGCATTGTGAGCTTGCAGATCGGCTATTTTCAAAACCTTTTTTTTACACATTTCGAATTAACTTGCGAAACGGGACATTCTGCACTTTTTCGGTTGCTATTAAGTACATTCTGATAGTCGATATACTTTTGTACTCTTACTCAAGTGCATTTTGAATTCCTGACTTGTGTACTTGTGACGGAGTATACTTCTACGGTGCTGCAGTATCGATACTTTCTCTGAAGTAAAAACTTTGAGTGCTTTTCTTCCACCATTATCCACTTCTATACCACGGAACATGAGTGACATCATCGTCAGCAATTAACCCTTTGTTCCACTATAGCAAACATCTTCACGCTCTCTGACTTTAGACCGCTCCCATATACTCTCTATTCATCATCACTTCCTCTCTCCTCTGCTATCGCTCCTGACGGCGCTCTCCTCTTCTCTCTCTCCCCGGCCTCCTCCCTTTCTGAGAGACGTTCGTTCGTCGATTACCTCACTGACGAAAACTACATGGAAACTGAATTCAAACTTTAAAGGGACACTTCACCCTTTTTGCAAAAAAATATATGTTAATGACTTTTAAAAGCTTTAGAACACTTTCCTGGGGGTTTTTATGTGTGTAATAAGTGGTTTTAGATATTTTAGATCGTAGCAGTGAGCCCAGTGTCTCTGATGTCATCAACACTGGTCTCACTACCTTCCTGGACTACAATCCCCATCATTCTTTGGTGCACTGCTCCTCCTTGTGGATAGGGGGAGAGCTGTCTTACTGAGACAACATGTAGTCCAGGAAGGAAGTGAGCCCAGTGTCCATGACATCAGAGACCCTGTGCTCGCTGCTACTATCTAAAATATCTAAAACCACATATTACACACATAAAGACGCCCAGGAAAGTGTTATAAAGCTTCTAAACGTCATTAACATATTATTTTTTGCAAAAAGGGTGAAGTGTCCCTTTAAGCTATGACGACTAAGACTAAGACTAAATATATTGCCAATTTCGTCAACACATAAAAACTAGACACTAGACAGAAAATGTTAGGAATCACTAGTGGACAAGAGAGCCAGCATGAGCTAAAATTCACACATCAACGTGTCACAGCGTGACGCGTTGTGAGCTCGTAGATCGGCCATTTTCACCAAGTGTAAAATCTGCCATTATATGACTCCATCAAGGCCCGCCAAAATACATTGTAGTGGACTAAGTCTACGACTAAATCAACTGTAGTTTTAGTCGGTCGACTGAATCTACCAAACTTTGCTGCCAAAATCAACACTGCTCTCATCCGTCCCTCCTCCTCCCCTTTCCTCCTGTCCTTTCCTCTCGTCCTCCGCTCTCCTCCCTCATTCATCCTCTCTCCTCTCTTTTCTCCAGTGTTGATTTTGACGGGACATTTTTATTTAGTATTAGTCGTACTCTTTTCAATACGGTTCTATTGAGTTTTAGTCATATTTTAGTCGTCTGAACTGTTTCTCCTCTCCTCTCCTCTCCTCTCCTCTCCTCTCCTCTCCTCTCCTCGGTCCCAGGCTTACTTATCTGCGAAAAGAAAAGCCTGGTCACAACCTAAGGCAGAGAAGCTATCGGCGGTTGTATCCTCCGGATCAGCCGTCAAATGTATTTCCCCCGGATACGATATTTTCACGACCAATCACAACACTTGTTTCATTTCACGGATAATGTAAACTGATTTGTAAAGCATCAACGATTTCACTTCCGGTAAAATCCCGCAACATCAGCTGATAGTCTTTTCAGCTTAGGTCTTGCCAGGGTGCTCCTCTCCTCTCCTCTCCTCTCCTCTCTCCTCTCCTCTCCTCTCCCCTCCCCTCCCCTCCCCTCCCCTCCCCTCCCCTCCCCTCCCTCCTCCCTCCTCTCCTCTCCTCTCCTCTCCTCTCCTCTCCTCTCCTCTCCTCTCCTCTCCTCTCCTCTCCCTCACCCTCCCCTCCCCTCCCTCCCCTCCCCTCCCTCTCCTCTCCTCTCCTCTCCTCTCCTCTCCTCTCCTCTCCTCTCCTCTCCTCTCCTCTAGGATTGGCTATAACACTTAAAGCATCTGTGATCTCAGTAGTAAACTTGACTGTCAGGACAGCTTCTCTCACACACACACACACACACACACACACACCACACACACGCATGCACATGTCTATTATGATATCCATAATCACATCCATAAACCTGGTGATAAATATGCACTCAATGTCTATGCCGTCATTATCCGGCATGCAGTGCCTCCGTTGTTTAACTCCCATTCTCTCTCTCTCTCTCTCTCTCTCTCTCTCTCTCTCTCTCTCTCTCTCTTCTCTCTCTCTCTCTCTCTCTCTCCCATTGTTTTTCCGGTCTCCTTTTGACTTTATCATTCTCCTCCACCCCATTGTCATTCTCTTTGTCTCTCACTCTATTTCTCTCTCAATCATCCTCTCTCTCTCTCTCTCTCTCTCTCTCTCTCTCTCTCTCTCCTTGCCATCTCCCGTGGCCATTTGAGTTGTTCAGAGAGCTGTGAAAACAATACGGGCGCTTTGTGTGCTTTTTTTGGTGTGTGTGTGTGTGTGTGTGTGTGCGTGTGTGTGTGTGTGTGTGTGTGTGTGTGTGTGTGTGTGTGTGTGTGTGTGTGTGTGCACGTGCATGGGCCTGAAGAGGTAGTGGAGCGTGTTAAGGCCTGTTTGAGAATCCCTGAGATGGAGTTAAGAAGCTGTATATGGATGGAGGGAGGGAGGGAGGGAGGGAGGGAGGGAGGAGGGAGGGAGGGAGGGAGGGGAGGGAGGGAGGGAGAGAGGGAGGGAGGGAGGGAGGGAGGGAGGGAGGGAGAGAGAGAGGGAGGAGGGAGGGGTGGGTGGATGGATGGATGGAGGGAGGGAGGGAGAGAGGGAGGTGTGGGTGGATGGATGGATGGATGGAGGGAGAGAGGGAGGGGTGGGTGGATGGATGGATAGATACATGGATGGATAGACGGATCACCCGTCTGCTTTATTGTCTTATTATTATTGTTGTTATTATTATTATTATAGCATAGAGTATTACTACGCCTGTCACAACAACCGACCCCCCCCCCCCCCCCACCGCCCCCACTCAACATGAATTACTAGGCGCGTCAGTCGCTTAATCCCTAGAAGTCGGGAGTTCACACACGTCCGACTTGTCGTTTAAATCCGTCAAAATTAACCTATTTGCGATCAAATATATATACGTTTGTTTTCCCCCCTCGCCCCAAAACACCCCTCCTGTATATTACCTTATTTTTCTTTGCTCTGTCGTTGCCCTCATTTAGTATTCCATAAACGCTATGATGTGTACAGTATGTCTATACGTCTGATTCTCCACAAACAACGGCTAATGCGAGAGAATCTACACAATCCGAGAATCCACATTCCACACACAAGATCCAACGTCTATGTTGAAACCACACCGTTGATAATATTTGATGCCGTTTATGTTTTTCCACATACTGTATGACATTGTGTTTTTAGAACACAACATTTTAATAAGCTATTACTAGATGTCAGAGATCCACAAATGCACTGCAAGGAAGCCACGGCGCTATTATTATTAGACAAGCGTCCTGCGTTCTCATTTTAGTTGCAACGACGGCCATGCACGTGCATTTTCTTCCCTTAGTTTCTCAATAATGGCAAAGCAATGTGAGGAGCACTCAGGTGGTTGAATAAATCAATACGCACCACTATTATGTTTGTTCATAATGTTGTCCTGTGCAGCCGTTGGTCAGAGGGACTCTCTCTCTCTCTCTCTCTCTCTCTTCGCTCTCTCTCTCTTTCTCTCCATGTGTCTCTGTCCGAATTGATTATTATTAAGTCTTATTACCTTACACACCTGCCCTCTGCTCTGAGCCCAGCATGATCTCTCTCTCTCTCTCTCTCTCTCTCGCACGCACGCACGCACGCATGCACGCACGCACGCACACACTAACGCGCACGCACATGCACACACACGCGCGCGCAACGTGGTCTTGCGTAAGCACACTACACACTGTAATCAGATACCCCTAGTCTCTCCGCTTGTATCTCTGAACCCGCGGCGGCTGCGAATCAGATGGAGGGAGAGAGAGAGAGAGAGAGAGAGAGAGAGGCTCAGCTTGTTGTCTCCATAATGTCAGCATATCATCATCCTCATCCTCCTGCATGGCAGTGGTGGAATTTAACTAAGTACATTTACTGTACTTAATCAAATGTTTTAGGTGGGGTTTTTTTACTACAGAGATCGGTATCGGAACAGCATCGGATCAGGCCTAATTTGGTCACATCGGGTCACATCGTAACATGCCAGTCTACCGATCCGACACAGGGGTAAGGGGTTTGACACTATATGGCAGGTAAATAAAATGTTGGGCATGTGGAGTTTGCTTTCGAGTTGCCCAAACTGCAAGTGCACATTTGAGTGAGTCTGCTATATAAACACAATACGAGAGCATAGAGGTAGAGTGTCTGAATGAGATGGCAGAGCATACAGTTGGTGTGTCTGAATGAGATAGCAGAGCATACAGTTGGTGTGTCTGAATGAGATAGCAGAGCATACAGTTAGAGTGTCTGAATGAGATAGCAGAGCATACAGTTAGTGTCTGAATGAGATAGCAGAGCATACAGTTAGTGTCTGAATGAGATAGCAGAGCATACAGTTAGAGTGTCTGAATGAGATAGCAGAGCATACAGTTAGTGTCTGAATGAGATAGCAGAGCATACAGTTAGTGTCTGAATGAGATAGCAGAGCATACAGTTAGTGTCTGAATGACAGCAGAGCATACAGTTAGTGTCTGAATGAGATAGCAGAGCATACAGTTAGTGTCTGAATGAGATAGCAGAGCATACAGTTAGAGTGTCTGAATGACATAGCAGAGCATACAGTTAGAGTGTCTGAATGAGATAGCAGAGCATACAGTTAGAGTGTCTGAATGAGATTAGCAGAGCATACAGTTAGTGTCTGAATGAGATAGCAGAGCATACAGTTGGTGTGTCTGAATGACACATAGCAGAGCATACAGTTGGTGTGTCTGAATGACATAGCAGAGCATACAGTTGGTGTGTCTGAATGAGATAGCAGAGCATACAGTTAGAGTGTCTGAATGAGATAGCAGAGCATACAGTTAGAGTGTCTGAATGAGATAAGCAGAGCATACAGTTAGAGTGTCTGAATGAGATAGCAGACAGATATATGCACATGTGGCCCTCTGGAGTGAGTGTAGAAATATAGTGGCCCTCTCTCCATTATCAAAGTTGCCCACCCCTGAGTTAGTGTCTCAGTGTCTGGATGCATATAAATGATGGTGTGGGAGGACAGGGAGGAGAGGAGGGTGGCACAGGCTGACACAGATCTGCTCCACATCCGTGACGAAAGCGTTGCGCGGCTAGGACACAAAAAAACACGAATACATAATCACAACCTGCAGGTTTGGAATCATTCGGTTCCAAGCAGGCTTAATTTTGACAGGATGTTTTCTTTTTGATGTAGTTTCACCCATATGTTTTTATCTGAAATGTTTTTTTGTTTGTTTTAGTCAAATTTTTTAGTCTTAAATATCCTAAGGTTTTAGCTGACTAAATCTACAGTTGATTTAGTCGACTAAATCTGCAGTTTATTCAATAGACTAAAATCTATTTTGGCAAGCCTGTGAGCTTGTAGATCTGCTATTTTCAGAGCGCAACCACGCCCGAGCGCAACCAAACATGAAATGACTTGTCTTTTAGTTCTACTGGATCTCTTCTCCACTATAGTCCCTCCATGACATTTTAGTCTAGTTTTATTTTAAATCTTTGTATCTAGTTTTCGTCAGTGAAAATATTATTACTATTTTGGTTGGTGTGAATCACTATAGCCGAAGACTGCCGCTTTGGCAACGCCCAATCGCCCATCCACGAATCTTCAGCAAAATGAAAATGCAGTGTCAGGCTATACCTATTTCCCGCTAGAAATCAACGCCCCAATATCATATGGACAATGTCATAACCTAACCTTATTCCTAAACCTAACCTCAGTCAAACTATGCCTAAACCTAACCTTATTCCTAAACCTAACCTCAGTCAAACTATGCCTAAACCTAACCTTATTCCTAAACCTAACCTCAGTCAAACTATGCCTAAACCTATAACCTTATTCCTAAACCTAACCTCAGTTAAACTATGCCTAAACCTATAACCTTATTCCTAAACCTAACCTCAGTTAAACTATGCCTAAACCTAACCTTATTCCTAAACCTAACCTCAGTAAAACTATGCCTAAACCTAACCTTAGCGTTTTGCTTCCCATTTTGTATCAGGTTTGTAATGTGGGAATGTTTGTATCTCTGTTTTGGCAATGAGTTGTTTCTCAATCTCCCATCGTTCATTGATTCGGAAAACATTGCTTTTGTGTGCCTTCTCTATTTGTAGAAAACCCCAAGGTCAACACTCAGTGTGTCCCTTTGGAAATAAGTCTGTATCTCAAAGTTTGGAAACGAAGCAGTTTTGAGTGCACCTGTCTGCTGTGCTGTATTGTTACAGTACATTTTGTGCACTGGTACCCATTTAGACTTGACGTCGAAATAAAAAAAGTCTCCTAAAAGAATACATATTCAAAGATTTGTGCCGCATTTTCACGATTTTTCAAAAATACCAGATCTACAAGCTCATAGCGCGCGCTATGAGCTTGTAGATCTGGTATTTTTCAATAGCTAAAGTATAACATAATGCTTAGTTAAAACACCAAAAGGGGTTCCCGCCCAGGATGGGTTAAGAGTCAGACTTAGTTTTGTTTGGCTTCCTTCAGACAATGCAGCAACATGGAAAATAACAAAAGAATAATGATAAGAAAGTGCAAGCCGTTTCTTGCACTTTCTAATCATTTTTTTTTTTATTGTTTTATCGAAAGAAGAGAATAAAAGAGAGCATCATCATACTGTTTGTACATGTGCATAATCTTGGCATATTGTACGCCGGCAGCATATCTTTCCCCATCAGCTCTGTAGCTTGATGAAAAGTAAACAGATTGACTTGGCAGATGTAAATGGCCGAGGAAATTGTCTACAGTCGAAATGAAGTTTTACACTGGCAAAACAGGAAAAAAACACTGTTTATTTCTTACAATATTTTCAATAGTCCGCTTGAAACTTGATTCCAGCAGGTTGCCACACACACACACACGCGCAAACATGCACGCACGCACGCACTACACGGTTTTTCTTTGGTTCAATTAGTCCGTTGCCCCAGAACACCTGTCCTTGCCATAACGAGGCAATGCGTCGACGGCAATTATCACCGACGATAACTCAATCAGCGCTCCGAACCGTGCCACGTGCCATATGGTTTCGCGGTCACCGTGCCCCCGAGGTCTGCGCACGCACGCACGCACGGCCTGCCCCCCCCCCCCCCCCCCCCATATATTTATTTACACGGCGAGTTAAATGAACACTTTCACAGTTCACGCAGCCACGGGCCGATGAGGTGCTCATATAGTCTCACCAGGACGAGCGGGCTCCGCTTAAACTGTAATCTCTCTCCGCTCATTTTTTCGCCCCCCAATGAAAGAGTTATGTTGAACAGATGATTTCTACATGGTTTGCTTATAAGGTCGGTCCGGCGCATCCCATCTGCTGAGCAAGACATTTTGCATGGTTGTTAATTTCCAGTGGTGGGAGAAGTTCTCGCATGTTTAAAGCCGTTTAGGCCTGACCTCAACATTAAAAAAAAAAATCTTTTAAATTAGTTTTCTGAAATAGAAAAAAATCACGATTTTTCAAAAATAGCAGACCTACAAACTCGTAGCCTATATGAGCTTGTAGATCTGCTGTTTTTCAATAGCTAAATTATAACATAATGTTTAAAACACCAAAAGGGGTTCCCGCCCAAAATGGGTTAAGTGTCAATACTGTAATCTATAACTACTCCGTTACGAGTAAAAGTCTGGAATTGGAAATGTATACTTGAGTAAAAGTACAAAAGTATTGGCATCAAAATGTAGTTAATGTACCTTCCGGGTGTGACGATGATGTCACGCACATAATTATACCCTCTATTGGTAACTAAAGTTTTCAATTAAAATAAATGTAGTGGAGTAAAACTACAATATTTGCCTCTGGCATGTATAGTGGAGTAGAAGTAAAAGTACTGGAAATTGGAAATACTCAAGTAAATTACAAATACCTCAAAATTGTATACTCAAGTATTGTACTTGGTTACTTTCCGCCACTGTTAATTTCCACAGAGCTAAATCACTGATACAGGTCCATTTTGATTCCATTTTGCACGCTCTGGGAGTTAATTTAACGCTGAGGATTTTACGGCACAAAGACAATTGTGACCTTTGTGAGCACAATTGTGAACCGGTGCGGAGAGACGATTACATTTAAAGCTCCTTGAAAATAAGCTGTGTAGAAATCTGAACGCAAGCCAAAACATATAGCAGAAAGAAAACATTTTCTAAGCTTTCTAAGCACTTTCTTTCTTTCTTTCTTTCTTTCTGTCTTTGTTTCTCTTTCCTGTGCAGTGCAGAGAGGATGACTGATGGGAAATAGAGGGAGACGATCTATAACGTCGGCACTGTCATCTGTCCAATCGCCATAAAGGATTTTATGAGTGACGGCCCGGGCAGGCGCATTAAGGCATTCTGACCTGAGATCAGATTCTGAAAATGTCTTCTATACATCCTGACAGTTTTCATTCTGACCTGAGATCAGATTCTAAAAAAAATCTTCTACATCCTGACAGTTTTCATTCTGACCTGAGATCAAGATTCTAAAAAAAACTTCTATGTCAGTCGCTCTTGGTTTTTTCAAAAATAGCAGACCTATACAAGCTCGTAATGAGCTTGTAGATCTGCTATTTTTAAATAGCTAAAGCATGACGTAATGCTAACATCCAAAACGGGTTCCCGCCCAAAATGAGTTAAGCGCACTCACACCTCCGCACTGCACTCTCAGCACTCACTGTGATTACATCTAGCACGCATGCACGCGCACGTGTGTGTGTGTGTGTGTGTGTACACACGTGCAGTACTTGTAGTACTATACTTGTGAGGGCCAAATGTCCCTACAACTACAGTGTACTGTATACAGTAGTAACTGTAAAAAAAAAACAACTACAGTAGTGTACAGTGTGCTGACAGGAAATGAGATGGGGAGTGAGACACTCCGGGATCGGGAGTGGATCGTGCAGTGTCCGGAACGCTATAGTCCGTCCCGGGGCAATAATCATATTTTAAATGGGAACATTTTGACCACGTCTTTGACACAGAGACACATCGTGGGATGGCTCGGAACGCCAGTCGCTATAAAGGTTTAAAGGTCCCCTTTCAATGACCAAGGCGTCGTTTCGCACTCCAATGCACATCTCTGTCTGTCTGTCTGTCTGTCTGTCTGTCTGTCTGTCTGTCTGTCTGTCTGTCTGTCTGTCTGTCTCATCAGTGTGATGAGAGGCACAGCTCACTTCACACGAGTGTGTCTGTTAGTGTGGTTGCAACCAGACTATAGTTATTGTCACACTTTATTATATTTTTTTCTGGAGTAACCTATACCTAACTTGTAATTGGCCGAGCTTTGCATGACGTATAGTAGCTAATTGGCTGTTGTTGGTTGTAAAGTATAGCTAGCCCCATTAATTTCATATAATAATAACATATAATAGGGTATTTGTTTCTATAGGGCTCCTATATTGGCTCTGCCATATAGCGTTCGTTTCCGAGACCGGAAAATTCCAAGACGGTGGATTTGAATTCTTCTTTTGCGCGGCCTATTGTTTGGGATTAGGATTATATGATGGCATTTAGAGGTCATGGTTAGAGGTTGGGGTTAAAATTATGCTTTTAAAAAAAAATCCTTGGTCGCCCGGTGTGCCACACTGAGAATAGCACAGAGAGAGAGAGAGAGAGAATGTAAAAATACATTGAAGGAATGTTTGTGTGTCTCAAGGTTGGCTACATGGGTATACCCAACCCACTGTGGCGCATGTGAGAGAGAGAGAACATGATGATTTACTGTGTGTGCGTGTGTGTGTGCGTTTCTGTAGCAACCTGAATCGTGGAGATGATTATATGGAACTGGGAGGAGAAGGGAGTGGTGGGGTGAAGGACAAAATAGAGATCTGAGAGAGAGAGGAGGGGTGTGTCTGTGTGTGTGTGTGTGTGTGTGTGTGTGTGTGTGTGTCAATAATTATTGTCAATTGTGTTTAAAGTATAAAGTAGACAGGTAATATTATGGCCTCTGTCGGGTGGAAAGTAAACCTCATTATGTTCACAACCGTTACTTTAAAGGATTCAAATTCCTAAGCATCAAAGGTATAGCAGATCTATCCAAGCTCAAACTGCGTGGATGCTTCTTGTAGATCTGCTACGTATACTTGTGATGACGCTGTATAGCGTGATCCAGACAAGTAGGCGGTTAATTGTGACCACATGTGCCCCGGAGACGGCCATCGCGCGGGTGACATAATCTGTTCAGCAGAGGAGGAAAGAAATCACACCTGTGTGAACTGAGCGGTGCAACTATACATTTATTGTTATGGTTACTGTACTCTACCCCGTGCTCTGTACTGCATTTGTTTTAAATTAAATGTTATTTTAAAACATTTTCAAAGAACATTTCCGAAAAAGCTAAAAATGTCCATGAATGCAAAATAAATTCAATTGTTTTTTTCTTTCAGACATAATCATGAAGATGATAAGAAAAATCTAAGAAAATAGCTTGTGTAGTTCGGCTATTTTCACTATAGTTGGAGTCCCTGAGAGACATCACATTTCTCCTTTTATGTCACGGGCTTTAAAGGTTTGGGAACCTCTGTGACTATAGACTTTAACCACTACGCTATTATGGCATATTATATTTTCTACTGAACATTGTATTCCTTTTTTTCCTTCAGTGCACCAATTCAAACTCCCTGAACGCACTGTACGGTTCATCGTGAAAGTCTCCATGACACTGACGGCTTAACAACACAAGCTCACTGAAAGGGCTCTGTGTGTGTGTGTGTGTGTGTGTGTGTGTGTGTGCGTGTGCGCGTGCGTCTGCGTCTGCATGGTCATTGTGAGTGCATGCGTGCAAGCCGTGCATCTAAAATTCAATTCAATTTTAACTAGAAAAAGTGCCCTTCTGGGCAAAGGTCCCCACCAGGAGGATAGGAGTGTTTGTGGCATTTTGTTCGAAACGGACCAATCATGTGAGCTTTGGAAGCCAATCTTATAGCCAATCAGGATGGAAGATGGGAAATGGTGCAGATTCGTGTTGATCACAAGACTATGGAGATAGTGTATACCGAATTGTGTGGTGTGTGTATGGATAAAATGTGTACGAGTAATCGACATAAATGTGTTTTGCCTAAATCGGCGTGATGGTGGCGCTACAGTATAACAGGTCATTGAGGAATATTTGCAGAGGTTCATCGTTGGCATCCAGGGAGTGTGTGTGCAAAGTTTGGCATGGATTTGGCCAACGGTGCCGGAGATTAGCTGGTAACGGACGGACGGAAGGACGGACACACACACACACACACACACACACACACACACACACGCACACACGGATGGAGTGCAAAACATACTCTCTCCCCCTGCCTTTGGCCTGGTGGAGACAATAACCAGTAGTAATCAGCTCTTGAAAGGAAACAAAAATGTAATATTCTCGTACGACACCCACTCTAGTTCACACCTCCGACTTTGATTCAAATTAAAATCTCTTCTTTCTTCTTTAAAACTCAACCTTAACATTACGTTGACAACTAAAGTAACAATGTCACCTCTCTCACGCACGTTTGGAAGGAAAACACATTCAGAAATAGGATATAGGGTCACGTGATC
>NC_137880.1:9152772-9185272 GCF_963924005.1 Protomyctophum bolini | reverse complement strand
GTTCCTTTCTCCTCCACCAGGTGTTTGGAGTAGGGATTTGGTTTGCAGATGGAAACATTTGTATCGTTTTTGAGAACAGGGTTGGTTCAGTGGTTCAAGCCAAGACCTCAGGGCTCTATACTAGATAATCCACTACTTCCTCCCACTCAAGTAAATTTGCAATTCCAAACTTTTACTTGTAACAGAGTATGCTTCTACAATGCAGCATTGATAGATATATCGATCATGTAAACAAAGGTTGTCTCGGCTCCGTCTAGCTGGCTGGGATAATCCACTTCCGGTCGACTGAAAATCTGGCTTTTCAAAATAAGAGCTCGACTGGAAAAAATGAATTAGGCCCTAATTTTTCTATAAATGATAGCACTAAATGTGTTAAGTATTTTACTTGAGTACATATATACGTAGTTACTTTCCTCCATTCAGGTGTGCACAACAGGACAGCCTACCCTTTCAGGACCCAGACGTATAGAATCCAGGTTAATGTCTGCCTGGCCCTCCCAAAAAAAAGAATACAAATATAAATAAAAACTAGGCCACTGATTCCCAAATATTGGCTCTGGACCCATTTGTGAGTCACGGACACATTTTGCTGCGAGTGAATATCCATTAGCTTTTAGATTCCTACATTGTATTGCTGCAAAAGATTTTCTAAAAGAAATCCTCCCAAAAATGTAGCCCTTTTCGAAAAAAAATTGAGGGACGCTAGCCCCTCCTATATGTACAGCTCTTGTCCTCATACGTCTCAATATTTGCCATTGACAATGAGTTGAGAAATTAGGTCAAATGTCCGCAAAAAGTGTGGCAACACAAACATTAAATGCCATTGACAATGAAGGGAAAATGTACGTCATATGTTGACGAGGCGGTCTAAAATCCCCGTAAAATTGCTGTTTAATTTGCATACGCATCAAAAGTGGCGGGTTGGCTGGGACGGTTTTAGGCGCAAAGTGACCACAGTATACCGCTAATCAACTTACAAATTACATATATATAGTATGTATAACTAGCTCTCAATGATGACGTAAGAAATATGTGGATTAAAGGACCCAATGCCAGAGTGTAATTGGTTTTCGATGGTGATGTAATGATGATATGTTTTAGTCTTGGGAGGCACTGATTGACATATACGTCACCATCCAAAGTCGTCACTTACGTATTCATTACAACATGTTTCTGAAGTGTATAAAAACAATTCCCATTGTTTCATTCTGGCACCACTGCCGTATCAGGCACAAGTAGTCATTACTGAGATTTGACAGTTTGTAGCGGTCGAAAGTACTTGCGCACTCTGCTTGCGCACTAGTAGGCCATTTATGGCCTACTAGTGTGCAACAAGCAAGTATGCGCTCGACAGAGTGCAGTTCTAGTTAAGAACTGTGTTTGAAAAATAAACATGTCATCCCGGCCGTTTCACTCTAACTAACTGACTGAGAGAAAACACTATTGTTACTGCTGCTGAATAAGTTACATTTTTGCTAGAAACAGACTGTTTCAAATATGAGTGACTGACAGCCGTAAACGATACAGAGACACAATCCTTATATGAGATGATTTTAGGATGACCCCAATGTTATTCTCCATGGAGAAATTACTTCCGTGAACCGGGTATATTGTAGAAGATCTACTGTACAAGCACACAACCTGGAACCAAATGGACCGTTATCTACTGTAAAAATAGCAATAGAAACAATAATGTAAAACACAAGTAAAGTATACAAATAACAAAAAAAATGTACTTAAATACAGTACTTAGTTATTTCTCCGCCAATGCCACTGAAGCAGGTTATTATATAATAATAATAATAATAATATTAACCGTGCCTGTCCTGACCCAGACAGAAGCGCTGTAGAGAGTGTAAACTAGGTTAGCTCTGTCTGGGACCAGACTCTGTTGTGTCTGAAGCGAGTGAAAATCACACACACTGTGTGTGTGTGTGTGTGTGTGTGTGTGTGTGTGTGTGTGTGTGTGTGTGTGTGTGTGTGTGTGTGTGTGTGTGTGTGTGTGTGTGTGTGTGTGTGTGTGTGTGTGTGTGTGTGTGTGTGTGTGTGTGTGTGTGTGTGTGTGTGTGTGTGTGTGTGTGTGGTGGAAAAAAGAAAGTACTCACATTTCCTACTTAAGTATAAAGTATCAATGCTGCAATGTAGAAGTATACTCTGTTTCAAGTAAAAGTTTGGAATTACAAATTTACTTGAGTAAAAGTACAAAAGTATCGGCATCATAATGTACTTAAAGTACCAAAAGTAAAATGTACTCATTGTACGCAATGTCTCATTTCACAAGTTAAAAATGTTTACAAAAATATTTTGAAAATGGCAGATCTACAAGCTCACGATGCGACGCATCGTGAGCTTGTAGATCGGCTACATTCAAATGGCTGAAATGTATATGGCTGAAGTGGTTATAGTGTGTTTTCTTTTTACGTGTGTGCAGTAGTTCTTGAGTAAATGTACTTAGGTACTTTCTAGCCCTGGAAACCAGACTTGTGTCTGAAGCTAGTGGAAAGCACGCACGCACGCACGCACGCACTCTGTGTTTAGCTCTGCGTGTGTGTGTGTGTGTGTGTGTGTGTGTGTTTCAGGCACACGCCACTAATTACAGCCTCATTGCAGCAGACGTTAATTGGGGCCTAATTATGACCATCCAGTTCTGTCCGTATCGTTCAGTTGAGTCGTAGCGTGGCTCCATGTAACCTGCTGTGCTGCTTTCTCTGATTTTAGTCTGGCTTTTACATGTTATTATTGATTTGATTAAATACACATGTGTTTTCCATATACCTAATTCCAAACTTGCGCGAGAGATTGTCTTCATTTTAGTTGTCAACGTAATGTTAAGGTTGAGTTTAAAAAAAGAAAGAAGAGATTTTAATTTGAATCAAAGTCGGAGGTGTGGTCTAGAGTGGGTGTCGTACGAGAATATTACATTTTTGTTTCCTTTCAAGAGCTGATTACTGGTTATTGAGATTGAATTGAATGTCAGATGCACGCATGCATGCACGTGTGTGCACGCACACACACACAATCACAATTGATCATGCACACACACACACACACACACACACACACAAACTATAAGGCTTCAGTGGTGAATCTATTTGTTGACATGAGAAAAACACATTTACAAAAAGCACTCGATCAAAGAATAATGATGGCCAAGGAAATGGAGGACAGTACAGAAGGATGTCTTATCTCGCCACACTTTGCATTGTACTGTAGGCATGCGTTGCATTGTACTGTAAGGCATGCGTTTTCCGCCGTTTAGCTATAAAATATGTGCTTGTCCTCCTCGCGCATGGCGGCGAAACGTTTAGCTATAAAAGATGTTTTTAATCCACGCGCCGACGCCGAAACCCAGGTGTTCAAATTGATCGGAACGGGCCGTCATTGTTGGCGGAATTGGAGTCGTTTGCGAGCCCCCCCCCCCTTTCAAACGCATTCGTCTTCCCCGCACTGGTAGAGTCTAAACAACCGCTCACCGCTCACACGCACGCACGCACTCACACATGCACGCATATAATGCCACAACCACCGGCGCTATGTCTGATTCGATTTGTCCCCCCGTGAGGGTTTTTCCAGAGAAGATACAAGGGCCGGCATCTTCCTTTTTAGAATCCTGTGGTTTGTGTGCATGTGTGCATGTGTGTGTGTGTGTGTGTGTGCGTGTGCGCGTGCGTGCGTGCGCGTGCACATTACTGATGAATAGCTCAGTCTTAATGTTGTTTGAGCCCGCTGGGCTTCCATCTGTGAGTTCCTCTGGTGTCATCTCCACTCCAAGTGCCCCCCCCCCCCCCCATCCCACCTCTCACACACACACACACACACACACACACACACACACACACGTGAGTGCTCCTATACCCCCCTGGTATATGGGAGGTGCCTCCTTAATGCCTCCTATTTATCATGCGAGCAAACCTCTGGACACCCCCCCCCCCCCCCCCCCCCCCCCCCCCGCCACGCACGCACAACTTGTATCCCCCATAAAAGCATTATTGGCGAGCCATAGATCAGCCGTTTAGATAAGAACGTATAAAAAGCATTGGTGGGCCTCTAATTCATTTATAGGCTGGGTGGGGGGGGGGGGGGGTAGTACCGTGATGGATAATAACAACACTGAACCAGATTAGCAGAGGGAGCCATGCAGGGAGGAGGGGGGGGGGGGGGGAGAGAGAGAGTTTCTCCCCGTGTCCCCTATAGGGTATTAGGTATACCCTCACAAAAAACATGCATCCTGGTCTCTACACTGACTCCCCCTGGCCAGCCCGGGGCACCTGATGGAGGGGAACGGAACTGGTTGGACTAACGTGTTCCTTCCACCCGCGCTGTGTCTTATACACCCCCCGCCAGGTGATGAAAAGCAGCCTGCTCAGGCCTCATGCATTGAACCAGGTGATGAAAAGCAGCCTGCTCAGGCCTCATGCATTGAACCAGGTGATAAAAAGCAGCCTGCTCAGGCCTCATGCATTGAAGCAAGCATCAATCAGCCGGGTCAACTTGAGTCATGTCATAACTCTATAGTCAGATCTGGCCCAGAATGAGCTGTATTATTTCAACTGGCGAACACGTCTTCGAAATGACGTAAAGATCATCCCCCCATTGGGCTGGGATCTGGTCTAGAGTCCTGGGATCTGGCCTATAGTCCTGGGATTTGGCCTGTAGTCCTGGGATCTGGCCTGTAGTCCTGGGATCTGGCCTGTAGTCCTGGGATCTGGCCTATAGTCCTGGGATCTGGCCTATAGTCCTGGGATCTGGCCTATAGTCCTGGGATCTGGCCTATAGTCCTGGGATCTGGCCTGTAGTCCTGGGATATGGCCTGTAGTCCTGGGATCTGGCCTGTAGTCCTGGGATCTGGCCTATAGTCCTGGGATCTGGCCTATAGTCCTGGGATCTGGCCTATAGTCCTGGGATCTGGCCTGTAGTCCTGGGATCTGGCCTGTAGTCCTGGGATCTGGCCTACAGTCCTGGGATCTGGCCTACAGTCCTGGGATCTGGCCTATAGTCCAGGGATCTGGCCTATAGTCCTGGGATCTGGCCTGTAGTCCTGGGATCTGGCCTGTAGTCCTGGGATCTGGCCTGTAGTCCTGGGATCTGGCCTGTAGTCCTGGGATCTGGCCTGTAGTCCTGGGATCTGGCCTGTAGTCCTGGGATCTGGCCTGTAGTCCTGGGATCTGGCCTATAGTCCAGGGATCTGGCCTATAGTCCTGGGATCTGGCCTGTAGTCCTGGGATCTGGCCTACAGTCCTGGGATCTGGCCTATAGTCCAGGGATCTGGCCTATAGTCCTGGGATCTGGCCTACAGTCCTGGGATCTGGTCTATAGTCCAGGGATCTGGCCTATAGTCCTGGGATCTGGTCTAGAGTCCTGGGATCTGGTCTAGAGTCCTGGGATCTGGTCTACAGTCCTGGGATCTGGTCTACAGTCCTGGGATCTGGTCTAGAGTCCAGGGATCTGGTCTATAGTCCTGGGATCTGGTCTATAGTCCTGGGATCTGGCCTATAGTCCAGGGATCTGGTCTATAGTCCTGGGATCTGGTCTAGAGTCCAGGGATCTGGTCTAGAGTCCTGGGATCTGGTCTATAGTCATGGGATCTGGTCTATAGTCCAGGGATCTGGTCTATAGTCCTGGGATCTGGCCTATAGTCCTTGGATCTGGTCTAGAGTCCTGGGATCTGGTCTATAGTCCAGGGATCTGGTCTATAGTCCAGGGATCTGGCCTATAGTCCTTGGATCTGGTCTAGAGTCCTGGGATCTGGCCTATAGTCCAGGGATCTGGTCTATAGTCCTGGGATCTGGTCTAGAGTCCAGGGATCTGGCCTATAGTTCTGGGATCTGGCCTATAGTCCTGGGATCTGGCCTATAGTCCAGGGATCTGGTCTATAGTCCTGGGATCTGGTCTATAGTCCAGGGATCTGGCCTATAGTCCTGGGATCTGGTCTAGAGTCCTGGGATCTGGTCTAGAGTCCTGGGATCTGGTCTAGAGTCCTGGGATCTGGCCTAGAGTCCTGAACGTCAGCGGAGGACGTCATCACTTTGGCTTGCTGGGATAAGCTGCAGTTCGAGTTTGAATGTTTTTGATTGTTCTTTCGATGCGAATAATCAAGTGCATCCATTGGTCTGATGAACCACAGAGAGCTGTTTTCTAATTTGTTGTGAGGGTGTAGCGCAAAAACAAACAAACAAACAAACGTATGAGCTCACGAGGCGGGACACGCTGCTGCGAGCTTGTAGATTGGCTGTCGGCGCTATCCACTGAAATGGATTAATGTATTCAAATCAAATGGTTTCATTAACTGTTACATCAATAAGGCTGAGCGAGAGAGAGAGGGAGGGAGAGAGAGAGTGTGTGTGTGTGTGTGTGTGTGTGTGTGTGTGGGGGGGGGGGGTTGTTGGAAGGGAGAGGAGAGATATGTGTGGATGGAAAGGAAATGAAAACGGAAGAGAGAAGCCAGGAGAGAGAGCGAAGGAGGAGAGAGAAGCTGATCGTGTTGTGTTAGTATAGGGGAGAGAGAGAGAGTGTAGTGTGAAAGCAGGAGATAGCGAACATGATGAGAGAGAGAGGGAGAGAGAGAGAGAGAGAGAGAGAGGTATGGGAGGTGAATGAGGGGAGGAGAGGAGGGGAGCGATCAGAGTGAAGCAGGAGGGTGGTATAGGTACAGGAGGGGAGAGAGAGAGAGAGAGAGAGGCCGGGCTACACACAGATAAAGGAGGAGTGAGATCGAAGGACAGACCACAGGAATATATATTGCAACAGGAGACCCAGCTATTAGGAGGCCATTACTGCGTGCGTGCGTGCGCACTGTATATCACCAAGCCTCTATACTTGCCCTGGGTGAGGGGATGATAACGGCACAGAGAGGTTTATAGGGCTTCAGTTGAAGTTATATCGTTCTCCCCAGAGTCTACATATATATATACGGCAGCCGACCAATCAGCTTCTGCGGCTAACACGACACCATGCCGGGCGGTGTCACCGAGAGAGAGCGACCTATACCTGTAGCTGCTGATGAAAGTGGAAGTGTGTTGCTGGGTCGGTGGGTGGTTTGACGATATCCATCCAACAGTTATAGGCGGACACTCGCTCGCTGTCTAAATCGCTCGGTCGCTGTCTGTTGCAGTCAGAGTTCTTCCTTAGCATAGAGCGAGACACAGCTGCTCGCTTCCTGCGCCGCCTCACAACGCCACGGCGCACGGACCTCACGGAACCTCACGGAACCTACAGCGCCGCACTGCGCTGTCCTCCGACCTCAATGGGCCCTGCGTTACACACGGCAAACATTCTGTAACGTTCATCTCAATTACATTAATTTGCCCCAACCCAACTTCCCAACACCATGTGTAAACAATCCCCCCCGCCCCCCCCCATATCACATTATACCCACACTGAACATCATTTGCTGTTCATATATATTCAGAACGGGTATAAAGGACTAGTAAAATAAAATAAACACACAGCCGAGGGAGGGACCTATACAGATGTGTGACATTCCAATGTTTGAAAGAACCTGCATGCCATTGGCTGTTCAGTGGAACATGATAGTTGGATTGGTAGAGGGTAGCACGGGTCCACCCAAATGGAGGTGGTGTGTCCGACTCCGAAACAGAGGCACACACAAACGCACACACACAGTCACACCGGCTATATCGTGGCGGTATATATGTAATGAACAATCTGCCAATTTTTTAAGACTGCATTTTTGATTAATTTATTCATTTGTGAGCTCAGTTGACAGCCCCTGCTGTGCAGTGATTGGCTGTCAGCCTTGACTAATTGAGTGGCAATTTGAAAAGTTCAAGTTCATGTTATTTTACGCACGCACGCACGCGCACACACATAGTCTGAGATTGTTGTCCTTCAAGCGCTCCTCAACTGCGCGACCTCACCAGACGCAGTATAGCTCCAGTTTGACCTTCATCTCCAGCTGTCATCTCTCCACACCTGCTACCCTAATTAACCACATGAACCCCTGCCATCACTAGCCAGGCCGCATGTCTCATTTTCTGAAATGGTGAAAGATTTACTGAGACTTTCCGGGGTAGCCGTCTTCTCGACCGAATTGGGATGTTATTGTATTATTCACTGACGAGTGTTAAAGGTGAAAAAGCACACAACTCCCCCCAGAGCACACCACGGCTCCGACCACACAACTCCCCCCAGAGCGCACCACGGCGCCGACCACACAACTCCCCCCAGAGCGCTTTGGTGCCATTACCTTTAAAGGTTGCGCTATGCCCATATCTATTATGGCCTCGGGAGGAGGAACAGTGGTCATGTAGCGCTAGAAGTGCTTTAGACTAGTGTGGCGTCTCGCATGAAAACCCCATGCAGGTTATTTTTTATTTGTTTCTTTTTTCAACAATATACTCACACATGTGCATGTGTCCCATTTACATTGCTGCACACAGACACGCAAATGAAAGCAGCCTTCCCAAGGCTTATATGGAGACATTTAATAACAAAGGACCACTTTTCAACGTATCTTCATACAATTGGTCCTCACTAATGTTCATGATGAAATACCACTTTTTTCCCTACTCTGTCTGTGTCTCACATAGGAGGACTGTGGGCAGTTCAGAAACCCGTCCCACAGTGACATCATCATCATCGTTAGGCAGAATCTTTTTAAACAAGATTTTCTTTAAACATTAAAAATGTGCCATCGAGTGGCGCGCTAAGAGCTTGTAGGTCTGCTATTTTTTGAAAAATCGAAGAGCGACTGACATAGAAGACATTTTTAGAATCTGATCTCAGGTCAGAATGGAAAACTGTCAGGATGCAGAAGACATTTTTAGAATCTGATCTCGGGTCAGAATGGGTTAAAGAGCTGGAAAGACGGGGATACCTCTGTTACTGAACAAACACTATAGCAACGATTACCATCAGAATATAGTGATTTTACCTTTCTAACAAAACTAAACAAAAAGTGTTTTAACCAAAAAACATCACTTGCCCTATACCTTTTAGTGGTTATAGTTGTTCCTGATCAAGCTCAACAGTGATTGGTCAGGCCTGGGAAACGTGGCAACATGCTGACATTCTGAATGGCTGGAGTGGGGGAAAAAAATAATGAAAGAAAACCTGCCGACGGGAATTTTCACAGGGTTTCATCATCCCCTCTGAGAGTGCTATAGAACAACAGAGACGTCCTTTTTGACCACATGAGGCCATTTTAAGCATCGATCAAATGCAACGTTCTCTTTGTCTTTGTTAATGAATATTCCTCAGAAGAAATGGTTATAGCCCAGCGTGAATGTCCAAATCATTGATTGATTGATTGAAGTATTATTATTAACAGTTTGCAGGATTTCAGTACCTTTCAAGCACAGCTCAATACAAAAATCACACCCGTGTGAAGTGAGGGGCGGTGATATATTAAAGTCTAACTCATGTTGATTAGGTGCATGTAATGGTGATGCAAAACAAACGGTGCCAACACAAACATTAAATGCCATTAACAATAAAGAGACAATATATGTAATGAGGGTAGAGCTGGGACTCGATTAAAAACAATAATCTAATTCATTAGAAGCTTTGTAATTAATTAATCTTGATTAATCGCATTTTAATCGCATATCAATATTCAACCCAAGAACAGCGAGAAACCTTTTTTTTTCCAAAAGTTTTTTGGTATCCCAGTGAATCAATGAATAGTGACTACAGGATACCACTCATGTTCAACATTTTACTGTCATTACTCATTAATATACCCGGAAATAATTAAAAAAAAAAGTCACCCCATTCTGTGTTGCCTAGAACTGCAGGTCTGAAAAAAATCAGTAACAGTAACAAGTACATCTCTGTGACATCACAAAGCTGTACTTTATATTGTTACTGTTTTTTTGTTAGACCTCCAGTTCTAGGCAACACAAAATGGGGCGACTTTTTATTATTTCCAGTTTTCCACACAACTCCTTAGGGGGGAAACACAAGACAAAGGAATAAAATAAAATACGGTGGAATGAAGTAGTAGTAAGACATCTTTTGCTCACATGTTTTCATTTGTAGTATAGGATAGGGTCCACCATTTTCACGTCATCCGAATCGAGGGCCTGTAATCTCTGCATATCTTTGATAGCACATTATGTAGACAGATCTTCACCCGGGGTCCTATTGTTTGTATCGTTTCGATGCACAGGTTATTCTTTTGTGATATTCTCCTATTTAGACTTGGTTTACCCGTTAAAGTATAGATTACTAAGGCACTGCACTGTCTCTACGCATGCACTCTATGTGTGTTTACTGTGCTTATTGTAAGTTGCATGTGTGTTTACCGTGCTTACTGTAAGTTGCTCTGGATCAGTGCTGGAAAGTAACTATACGTGCATTTACTGAAGTACTGTTCTTATTTTATTTTTTACTTGAGTATTTCAATATCCAATACTTTTACTTCTAGTAACTACACTACAGTATCTCAGATCCAAATATTGTACTTTAACTCCACTACTAGTTACTTTGTAGATTTTTATTATTATTATTACAAAACATACATTAACCACTTCAGCCCTATATGCATGTTGGCCATTTGAAAATAGCAGATCTATCATCTACAAGCTCACAATGCGTCGCAGTTTGGGAACGACTGATGTAAATGATGGGTATTATGATTATGGTGTAGTGTATAGAGAGAGAGAGAGAGAGAGAGAGAGAGAGAGAGACGGTTATAGTGGTGTGGAGAACGAGAACAGAGAAACGGAGCAGATGATTGCGTGCATTATTACATTAATTATAATCACCTGGTGATCACGGTCAGTAAAAGCCTCCAGTGGAACGACACAACGAAACCCACAATTACTGCTAATTAATGATGCCTTCCAGCTGAGGACCGACCGCACGCACGCACGCACGCACACGCACATGTACACACACGCACACACACACACGTTTGTATTTCTATTCTTGTGAGGACATCAACATTTTAGGACGGCAACTTTATGAATGCCATTTTTGCAGTTTTTTGCAATGTGCCGTAAGCCTACAGCCCAACAACTGCTTGTAGATCGGCAGTTTTTCCGGGACATTTTCGGTGCACGGGCAATTAAAACTCAGCCAATCAGGCATAACTCTCTAATCTCAAACCCAACTTTCAAAGGTCCTTACCCCTTATGCCTAAACCTTTTTTTAAAATGTTTTTCAAAATAGTAAAACATGGCTACTGTAAAACACATGCAACCTGAATCGTTTTCTAATTGTAAACCTATCTCTAAAGATAATCCATACCATTTTTTGGTGAGCAACCAGAATTTTCCTGGTCCTTTGTTTTACATTTTTTCCCCCATCACACACGCACACACACAAACACACAATTCAATTCAAAGGGCTTTATTGGCATGAGAAAACATACGTTTACATTGCCAAAGAACAATACAACGATACAGCAATACAATCAGAACAAAAATTATGTACTTTGAAGGTCAGAATCTTCAACAGATCAACTTCTGTGTACCAAGATCACTTGATGCAGGTATAGTGCAGGAATATACGCAATGATTAGTCTTTAGGGTGGTTGTGTTCCATTTGATATCCTTCTCCTATCACAGCAACTCACAAATCGTGCTGCTGTGTTTGCACATTGTTGTACTTCGCCCAGCAGATATGGGATTTTTTGTCATTGGTCATGTTTTCAAAATCTCCGTGTGTGGTTGTAATCTGTGGGAAGTATGTGTCTCTGATGTCTTGGTATAATGGACAGATGGTTAGGAAGTGTAGCTCGGTTTCCACTTCGTTTAGTGTGCAGTGGGTGCATAGTCTGTCTTCTCTCGGGATACAGGTCTGCCTATGACGGCCTTTCTCGATCGCGAGACTGTGCTCACTGAGTCTGTACCTAGTTAAGATTTTTCTTTGTTTTGGGTCGGTCACGGTGCTCAGGTATTCTGCCACTGTGTATTCTCTGTTTAGGGCCAGATAGCATTCAGTTTACTCTGCTTTTGTGTTGCTTCTTTCCAATGTGTCAGATAGTTTTCCCTTTGCTGTTTTATAATTTGGTTTAGTCCAATGGGTTTTCTATCTCGTGGCTCTGTTTGTGTTTGTGCCCGGAGTTCCAGGGCCAGCTGGCTGAGGGGGCATCTCTCTAGAGTTTCACTGTGTGTGAGTGCCTTGTTATGGAGTGCATCTAGGTCACTTTCTTTTAGGTGGTTGTAGAACTTAAGTGCTCTCTTTTTTATTTTGATTATGAGTGGGTATCGTCCTAATTCTGCGCTGCATGCATTATTTGGTGTTTTTCGCTGGGTACGGAGAATGGATTTGCAGAATTCTGTGTGTAGGGTCTCGGTTTGGTGTTTATCCCATTTTTCCAGGTCATGGTTTGCTAATGGTCCCCAGATCTCGCAACCATAGAGGGAAATTGGTTCTATCACCGAGTCCAGTATTTTAAGCCAGGTTTTAATTGGGATGTCTATTTTGATGTTTCTTTTGATGGCATAGAATGCCCTTCTTGCCTTGTCTCTCAGGTCCTTTACAGCTTGGTTGTAGTTCCCTGTGCTGCTGATGTTTAGGCCAAGGTATAGGTATAGTTTTTAGTTTGTTCTAGTGGGATTGTATTTAGGAAAAATTGGTGGTTTTGGCGGCTGGGCCTTTTTTGAAATATCATGATTTTAGTCTTGGTTAGGTTCACTGTCAGGGCCCATGTCTGGGAGAATTTGTGTAGGAGATCAAGTTGCTGCTGTAGTCCTTCCTTGGTTGGGGACAGCAGCAGCAGGTCATCTGTGTCACAAACACACACACACGCACGCATGCACGAACAAACAGACACACACGTGCGTACATGCTGTGCTCCTAAACATTTAGCTCGCCATAAAGATTTAGCATGCTCCTCAGTACAGTAGATATTCCCCACAGTGTCCTATTAAAGCTGTTATTCTTCACCTCTGTTATATAACTATAGCCCAACCATATAGAATAAAGCCCAACGTAGCGAAGTGGAAACCCCTGCACTTTGAGAAGCAGTGATGTATTGGCCTATACTGTCAATGATTTGATCACGCAGCCCTTTCAGAACGACCAGCGGCCCGGAAGACAATTTCCCATTCATTTTTCCCATAGACGTTTCAGAAAGTATTTATTTAAAGACCTCGGACAAAGACAACTCTGCTCCTGACAAATAATGACAATAAACAAAACAAAAAAAAATTGGGCCTTATACAAATATATAGTTAGAAAGCAGAAAAAGTTAGGTTAAGCAGCAGTGGTGGAAAAAGTACTCAAAATGTTTAACGCAAGTAAAAGTAGGCCCACCAATAGTGCAATGTTAGAAATACTCTGTTACAAGTGCAGAATTAAAATCCAGAATTAAACTACTAAACTACTAAAAAATAAGTATTTGCAAATGTACAAAAGTGAACCATGACAAAAGTACAATATATACTTAGCCTGCTTAAGGTACTTTCCAGTTTCCACCACTGTTAAGCATATAGTGCTACAATCTTCAAAACAAATATTTCATATCCGAAATTCTTGGAGGAAGAGGGAAAAAAAAGAGTGTGTCAGACTTCAAGAGCCTAAACCTCCTTCTTTATTGTCAGAGAGAGAGAGAGAGAGAGAGAGAGAGAGTGGCTGCGGTCTTCTTGTTTTCTGTCTGCGACCTGGAAACAAAGTCAGGAAACAGAAAGTGAAAGACACAGAGTCACACACGGGCAGATATCTGGCGAAGATGGAACTGAAATGCCAAAGTCTTTGGGATTAGTCAGTGCTTTTGACATTTAAATGTCACGTTTACATACTGTAAAAAAAAAAAAGGGAAAAAAAAAGGATACTCTGTCCAGGAATATTAATCACGGACGTTAATTTGTACAAGCAGCAGCCATTAGAGCTATGCGGTTCTCAATGTTGGGTCTGGGGACCCCCAGGGGTCCTTCAGGGGACCCCTATAGTAATGGCTGTTCAAAAATAGAAGATGTACAAGCTTGCAGCGCATTGAAGCTATTCATTGCTATTTCTGAACATTAAAAAATAGATATAGACAGAGTTACGCAAACTGCGTTCACTTCATGGGGCCAGTCCTACATAGACTTCTATTGAGAATGGAGACAACCAACTGGGACAAGTCCTGGACCGGAAGTATACAGGCAGAAATGCATTGGACTCGGGCAACATGTCCAGCTTTAATGATCTTAAATCCCTTTATTTTAGATTGTTCTGTAGTAATCGTACAACATAAACATTACAGAGACTTTAGTTGTTACTGTACAATACTTTAAAACAGTTGTCGTGTTGCACACATCATGCTTAAAATAGCTCTTATTTGCGCTGGCCTCCTTGAAAACAATGTATTTCCAACTACAGCTTGTCTCAGTTCAGGGCTGCATGAACAGCGCTCGAGCTCTGGGTTTTCTGCCCCCTCAACATCGCGCAACTCTTCTATTAGATGGCTCTGAACAATTGAACAATTAATATCTGTGATTCTCAAACGTTTTCATGTCAAGGAGCCCCACAATTAGAAGCAAAGATACGAGTTGAACATATCTGTGAAACGTTGGCTGTGAAAGAAAAATACATTCAAAGATTTGCACAACCTTTCTCACGATTTTTTTCTAAAATAGCAGATCTACAAGCTATACATGCTACAAGGTGCCACAGATGCGTTCCGGGTCTTAATATACCTATACATGCCAGACATGTCCGAAGTGCTGCCCGGGGGGGCCAATCATCGCGGCTCGTATCCGGGGTTATATAGATTTGATATGGCCGGCCGTTTTCATTTCCTATAAAATGCATTATTCATCGACCGCCAGGCATGTAACGCCATACTGAAATTCATGCTTTGGGGCTTTTCGGGGAGTGTTGTTGGACTTAACCTGGGCATGGTTCTTTCTCTGCATATAGGATTCCTCAGTAGAATGTGTCAGTAATGGTATTCTAACTGCACTGTTTGTTCCTCCCTCTGTTGTTTCATTCTCCAGATGTGAAAGAAAAGGTTAAATGCATTTGACTTACGTTTCTTTCACACCGGGTCACTGCCTGCCTGAAGAAGGCATTTTGTTGCCGAAACGTTGGTATAACCCAATAAAAACAGTTGTTTGCATCGTGACTACAGTACGAGTTGTACGACCTCTCCTTCTTATTTCCGAGGCCAATATTATGCCGTCATTACTGTATGTACAACTATAGTAACTTCTTCCACTGGTGGTGTCATCACCGCATGTGTAATTCTACACGGCCGCCTTTTCAGAACTTCTCATTTTAAGTCATTATATATATTTGTTGGTCTGCCACTGGTCTCTCTGTTCAGCCATGTTGGTCTGCCACTGGTCTCTCTGTTCAGCCATGTTGGTCTGCCACTGGTCTCTCTGTTCAGTCATGCTGTCAGACCTATAGTCTGCCACTGGTCTCTCTGTTCAGTCATGCTGTCAGACCTATAGTCTGCCACTGGTCTCTCTGTTCAGTCATGCTGTCAAACCTAGTCTGCCACTGGTCTCTCTGTTGAGTCATGTTAGGTCTGGTCAGTAAATGGTCAGTCAGTTCGGTCAGGTTGTCATGTCTAGTCTGCAACTCGTCCAAGCTGGACTGCAGGATGTGTTTCTCTTTAATCGATGCACCATCTGTTAGAAGGGGAATGGACAAACTGATGAGTTTTGCGATCACCATTGTGCTGAATGCCACAGACGAAAAACAGTCTAAGTCCACACTATTTATCCATAATGTATAAATGATAGATAAGGGTTCAGGACAACAAGGCCTTTTCGTGGAGGGGTCAGAATGGAATTTGGATTTAGACTGTTTTTCGTCTGTGGTACTCAGTGATACAGAGGACTCTTATTTTGGGGGAACAGGTGACCTGAAGAGCAGTCAACAACATGGAGGGGTGGGTCTTATGGGTCACACTCAGAGTAGCGAGAGTGAGTTTTCTCTTTTATTGGTTCTTGATGTCAAATGAATAAACGTTTTGGTTATCCAGCCTTCGTCACACATGTGACATTATAGGGTGGAGGACCTGCAGCCAATTGGTGAGGCGGGAGGGATCAGACTGAATATATTATCAGTGCGGTGCATTCAATCATGACCAAATCAAATGGAAAGGGGAGTCACAGAGGGAGTCACATGTTTTACTATAAGTAAAAGTATCAAAACTTTTACTAGTCTATTACAAGTAAAAGTTTGATGTTAAAAAATTACTCAATCAAACTGTCCCATTTCAAGTTTTCAAAATGTATAGACATATTTTGAAAATAGCTGATTTAGAAGCTCACATGTGTGAACTCTTTATACAGCAGAGTAGAAAGTAAAGGTGTAGAAAAATGGACACACTCCATTAAGGTAATTGCATGGTGGAGAGTGCCTCTGCACCGACCGATGTGTTCGTCACGGACTGTGATGTTGTGCACAGTAATAACCCAAGGATCTTACACTGTATCATTACATTACGTACAGTGTTGTACACACCTGTGGTTCACAGTGAGAACTGAAACACCAAACGCACAGGCATGGGAAAACAAGACACTTCGCCTACTAGTCATTTTAACTACATTTCCTCGTCCACTGCATGCCTCACGCCAATCCACCTCCGCCTCACAATAGAGGCCCAAAGAGTGCAGAAGAAGGAGAGGACACTGGAGCAGCACGGACATTATAGCCTTTCAATGTCCTCTCCTCCTCCTGCAACTTCATTTATGATAGTATAAGGGCATTTTATCAGGTATACTTGACCAATCTGGGAACTAAATCGTTACCAAGAAATGTCTTCACCAATGTGTTTCTAAAGGTGTCTAATAACATGTACTAAAAGTTTGAAATTCAACTCAAGGGGGAAATTTAGTTATTAGCATAATATGTTACCATACCCTTAACATCCTATATAAGGCAAAAAAAAGTCAAATTTTCATCATTCTTTAAGTAGCATGTGACATTAGTTTTACACAAAAAACACTCCTTGGGCTAAATTAGGCCATATATCCACTTGGAAATGTGCTGACCTCATCACGTTTGTGATGTCGGCTATGGCCGTTTTCCGTTTTTGATTCTGTAGATAAAAAACAAATAATTATACTAGTTCTAATATTCAGAGGCTTATATTCAGAGTTCTAATATTATGGGGCTTATAAGGGTATAACCTGTGGCCAGACGGGAACAAGCTATAAGGATGAGGGGCTAGGACAGACAGACGGACGGACATTTTGTTAATTAGGCCCATTTATCAGAAGATGATATATTACATTTAATAAATATAAATTAAAATAAAATCACAATATCAAAGGTTTTATGGTCATGATTCACCAGGATCCTTGGATATAGCTTTATTCTGGGCTTAAAATGAAATTGATATCAACATTAGTTTTGTAAATCTCTATAGGCTCATGGGGAAAATGAATGCCCAATCTTTCAGTGGTGCCAGAAAACCGTGCCCACTGTTTTGCCCTACTGGATTACATAATCCATAATATCCCTGCAAGCCGCCTTCAGTTCAAAGTGGCTAAATGAAATGAAGTGTGTGTGTGTGTGTGTGTGTGTGTGTGTGTGTGTGTGTGTGTGTGTGTGTGTGTGTGTGTGTGTGTGTGTGTGTGTGTGTGTGTGTGTGTGTGTGTGTGTGTGTGTGTGCGTGTGCGTGTGCGTGTGTGTGTGTGTGAGAGAGCAGTGGGCTCTAATGACAGCCCATAGGAGCACCGCTCTGTCTCTGCGTCTCTCTCTACACACCTGCAGCTTTCATTAGCACCTCTCCAACATCCGTCTCAATATGTCATCCGGGATGTAAAGGTCTAGATTCGGCTTCTATGCAAGGCATCATGCAACGGTCAATTATTCACGTTACAAATTGCACGCACGAAGTATAGCGATCGATGACATGTTATCGATTATTTTATTATGTTGTAAATTTTAAATTGCTGCTATCAGGCAGACACCTCCATATTTTGGAGTGGTTGTAACCACTCCTACAACCAGTAATGTCCGTGTACACCTATGTGTTCACCTATGTATGTACAGTATGTATGTATGTATGTGTTCATGTATGTATGTGTTAATGAGCACCAGTGTGAGTACCAGTAGGGGCGCTGTTCTGCCATGCAGAAACAGAGAGAGAGAGACAGTGCTGACAGACTGTTGCCTGCTAATGAGAGAGAGAGAGAGAGAGAGGAGGGGAGTTGCACCACTCGGTTCACACGGGTGTGATTTTTCATTTCAATCCTGAAAAGAAAAAGTTTTGGACATATAGGATATGAGGTTTCCACCCGACCAGAGACGATGCAATTACATACACAGTAATACATGCAGTTTGCTAAACCCCTAATCATCACACATGTGAAGAAGGCCCTTGTGTGCATGGCGAGCGGTGATCTTTATAATGGCAGATCCATTGGAGCACTGCTGTCTGTGTCTCTGTCGCTACACCTCAGCTCTCTCCACATCCATCTCAATACGTCAGCACATGCACCACCTGACTCGGCACCGCCCGGCTCATCGGCCATGCTATATAGAGGCTCACAATTGGCTTCCTTTACTCTTCGTTATCCCTCCCTTCTCCACCTGCCTCCGTCTCTTTGTTCTTCTCTACGCCATCGGTTTGTGTACCGTGACCCATTTAGACCCGAGTTAAAAACATTCACTTTGAAAGAACATATATTCATAGATTTGCGCCACCTTTTTACGATTTTTCAAAAATAGCAGACCTACAAGCTCATAGCGCGGCACTCGGTGTCTTCTACATCCTGACAGTTTTCTGTTTCTATGTCAGTCGTTCTTAGATGTTTAAGAACGTGGCGCGCTACGAGCTTGAAAAAAAGCTCAGACTGTGCTCCTCATGCGCTGTGTTGTAAGAAGGGAATAGAATTACAATAGAAACAAGAATAGATCTTTTAACACATTCTGGACGGGAACCCCTTTTATGGTGTTTTTAAGCATTATGTTATACTTTAGCCATTTAAAAATAGCAGATCTACAAGCTCATAGCGCGGCACTCGCTCGATCTACAAAATCGTGAAAATGAGTGCCAATCTCTGAATCTATATTATTTCGGAAGCGAACGTTTTTTAACTCAAATATTTGCTTCTGGGGAGGTCCCTGGAACAACATATTTTCAGATGGGCGTCGGCGGCCAATTACATGTAGGCTATATATCTTTTGGGGTCAGAACCACTGACATAGAAACGTAGCTTTTTCAGAAAACTGTCATGATTTAGAAGACATTTTGTAGAATCGAGCTCGGGTCTAAAAGGAAAAAAAGTAATTAGTAAACAAAGCAAGGCTCAAAATGAGTCTTCTGCTTTCAGCTAACGCAGGCTGGCTGCATGTTGGACTGTACTAGACTATGAAATGCTGCCGCATTACCAACCAACCTATCTCCACATCTTTCAAAAAGTGTAATGCCTTAAGCTGGGTCTCCAACTACAAGATAATTGGAGTTCGGAAATGCCCTTTTCTTCGCATCAAGCGTGTCAATCCGGTTCGAGGCAGCGGATTATCTGCTCGGATGATCCCGCAGACTGCGGAGCGGCTTCAACACAGAGCACGGATACAAACTTATAAATCTCCTCCCGATCGGCTCTCAGATGCATCGCCGCGATAACGATCAAACACGTTTAATTATCCAGATGATTACATCTCGTCATACGAGAGAGAGAGAGTTAAATACTGCTGTCAACTTCCCAAAGTTTATACGAAGCTAACCTTTAGCTCCTATATGGATGTGTAACTATTTCTGACAATAGAAAATGCAACTTTTTTTAATAGTTTCATAGTAAGATAGTCTTCCCTCAAAGTGTCAGTCTAGCACAGCTCTGTTTACACTTTTATTAATATGTTTTTGTACATAACAATGTTTGGGTATACAGGCTTTATAGTTTAGACATACCATTGATCCGGCTGTCTTTAGACCGACCTCAAACCCTAACCTAAGCCTAACACGGAGCAGCTATGAGCTTGTAGATCTGCTACTTTTCAATAGCTAAAGTACGACGTGATGCTTGAAACCCCAAAAGGGGTTCCCGTCCAAAAATGGGTTGATTTACATGACAGTTTCTCATTGTCCATGTTTTAATCGAGCCACACATTTATGCTTTTGTTCGTGCGACAACCCCTGTCTGTCACTGAACCACAATAGCCCTCTCTTGTGGCAGCAGGAACAACCTGGCATCTGCTTCCGCCTATATACAATTCTAAAATAAAAGTCTATAGCCTTCTTGGAAGTCCGTTACACGTCCGACCGTTGTTTCCACGCGTGGGTCCGTCGGTGTGTCCACGCCACGGTTGGTGGTTTTGGAGATTAAACGCCTTAACTGACCTACAGAGGGAATTCGTTTGGGTCACGGTTCAGAGAACATGCACAGGTGTTGACCTTTTGTTGTAGGTGACGTTTGACACGCCGACTGGACCGAACCGACCTGAGGCTTGTGTTGCAAAGAGCAGTGGTTTTTCAAACCCTTTCCATATCCAAGGTTCATTATTCATTCGACATTTGAGCCACGGACCACCATTTTGATGAGATATATATATATATATGTAGCCTCTCAGACCCAAGACTTTGAATATTTTGTTGTTCTTGGATAAGATTTTGTCCAACTTTTCATGCTGTATTGATGTTGGTGCCACAGAAGAGATAACAGGCGAAACATTGATCAAAAATAACAATTCTTCTACTCTCTAATTGTGTAGACTGCTTGTAAATTACGCAATGCAGACTTTTAACAATAATTTAACTCTCGATAGGCGGAAAATCATGAAACCAAATGTGCCCGTAAGGGTTCATTTTGGTTTCATTTTACACTTGGTTTCTTTTTTACGCTCTGAAGAGTTAAAGATCTATATTGGGTCCATTTGGTTACCAGCTCTCCATTTATCTAGGGACTACCTGGAACCCCCTCAAGGACCACCGGTGAGCCCCCGGACCACTGGCTGAGAACCACTGGTATAACGGCTTCCCAGACACATGTTTGTCTGTTACCACAACAAGGTTAATACTCTGGTGTCTGACATTTTGTTTCATCGCGACTCCATTGTGTAGTATGTGCTTCTGTGTGTGTGATCGAGTGAGATGAGATCAGGTGAGAGAGGGCACAATAATGGTGAATAAATCTTAAACGATGCATGTATATAGTGCCTTTATCGCAAGGCTCTTTACATAGATGCGTGCATTACAGTACATACAGTACAGTTCACACACACACACACACACACACACACACACTCTCATACACTGATGGCAGTGGAAACCATGGCATCGGCCTCATAATCTTTGATATTTTCCTTTAGCGTGGGATGGGGTATATTTTAAATTATCGTAGTGTGTGAATGCAAAATGAGAGAGAGAGAGAGAGAGAGAGAAGAAAAACTGTTCTCCTCGTGATGTATCCAGATTTCAAAATTGCTTAGGGATTCATTACATCGGTTCAGTTTTTGTATTATTGTGTATTTTGCCCTGCTACTAAACAATTAGGACTTTGGTGATGTGTTGTATTTATTCATAGGTACCTTTGAGGTGTAACATTGACGATGTGGTATGGGAAGTGTCATTTTATTTCTGCCTCTTGCCCAGTTCCCACTTGTAAAAGAGGCGCAGTCTCAATGTGTTTTTACTGGTTAAATAAAGGTTAAAATAATAATAATAATAATAATTAAAACTCTTGTAGTGTGTTCCAGCTTTGGAGATGTTGGTCTGGTTTTGGCCATAAAACAAAGACACTCCAGCAGACTGTGTCATTTATGTCCTACAGTATTCATATTATTTATAACCTGACTCCCATCCAATCACCTGTTGAGTAGCTTGAAATAAATCACACCCGTGTGAACACGGGCGTGATTTGAAGGGAGGGGCGCTCTTATCATCGCGCGTCGTCTCGACCCCCCCATCTGAAAACATGTTGTGTCAGGGACCCAAATACAAGTCTCAAAAACATTCCAAATGTCACACACTTCTTTTGTTTGTGTTTCCAGTGCAAAAGCACCCTGGCTCCGTTTGACCAGAATGGCAGAGAGAGCCTTCGTTGGAATCACAATCAGTGGTATATAACACCTGTGGAGGTGGACATGACATTCCCAATGTGGCTGCCGTGCGCAGAGACCTATTGGCTTGTTTCCACCGGCCACACTCATTTCCTGCGAGGGTGATAATATCTCACATTCAAGCAATGACCTGGTCTTAATCGTGCAAACCACATTGCTATTCCACCGGGGGTTATTGGAAGCGCTCTCCTCTCCTTTCCGCTCCGCGGCTGCTGAGTGGCTGCTACAGGCCTATAATTCCACTTTCCACATTGCGGTTATTATTACGAGATACGATTGAACGCTTTGCGAGACAGGACGAGGGATGGACAAAATGTTATATTTAGGTTGAGTGATTTCCGCATACGATCATCATCATCATCATCATCATCTCCTTCCCTGCGTCCTTCCCTTGCATCCTTCTTGCTCTCCTATCACATTGCGTCCTTCCTTTATTCTCTCATTCGCCGATGCAGTTCATTTGTCTTCATCCGGTACTTGGAAGTGATGTCACTGCCGAGGAAGTGATGATTCTGTCCCCGGGAAAAGACTGTTGTGTATATAGTCATTTTGAGTGGCAGCATGCTGTCCTTCCTCCGCTATTCATGTCAGTGGAAGTTGCTCAGTGGCGTTTTGAAGCACCCGGGAAGAACACTCTATACTTCCGCATTTGACCACCATACATTTTGGTGGTCAGATGCGCGGAAGTGCAACCGAGCGCTCGGTGTTAAAGCCCAGCTGCACGGGGGTTTCCTCGTCATGAATCCACGGGTCCGCCTGCAGTTCACGCTCTAACCACTAGGGTGACCTGAGTGCTTCAACGCTAGAGAGGCTTGTGTGCTGCAGTGCTTCCGCCTATATTGGAAACAAAAATGGCAGCCGCCATGATACGATACACATGCCCCAGAGCAAGGAAGCATGAGCATCTATCTATGTGTATCTGTCTATGGCTGTAGTGTGCACAGAGCCTATTGTACTGTATCAGGGGGGGTTAATGCAAATGCTTACTGTCTTCCTTGCATCCTATTCAAATGTAAATTCAAAGGAGCTTCATTGGCTTGACAAAGCATTACGTTGCCAAAAGCAAAATATAATGAAAACTGTTGAATACGGGGAAAGTATACGCAGGCCTACAGTTGGAGGGGGTACAGCATTGTGTAAACATGAGTGCATTGCATCGTTATACTGCTTATTATCTGGTTTCCTCTCTCTCTCTCTCTCTCTCTCTCTCTCTCTCTCTCTCTCCCTGTGCTCTAAGTAGCCACATAATAGCCTCCAATGGAGATGAATTGATGGCGGGAGTGCATTGAATCAATGGGTGAGATTGCTGCTGCTGCTGCTCTACACCGGTGGTGCTGTGTGTGTGTGTGTGTGTGTGTGTGCGTGTGCGTGTGTGTGCATGGGGATGCCGTGCCGCTCCGCCTAGTGGTGTGTAATTAAGTTAACAATAAACCAGGTTGGCTTTGATTTTTATTGGCAGAATTAAGTTAACGATGATTACGGAGAGAGAGAGAGAGAGAGAGTGAGAGAGGGAGACAATGACGTACAATTACAGCTCTGTCGCAGTAGCAGGAAAGGGGGGCATGCATATGTTTGTCATTATTTACACGTTGATTCACGTGGACTTTGTTGTCGTGACGTGATGTCTGAGTCATGCTCTCTCTCTCTCTCTCTCTCTCTCTCTCTCTCTCTCCTATTCAGCTCATGTTGGCCATTGTTGCATTGAAACCAAAGGGACAGAGTCACGTTTAGCCGGAGCACTGAATGCTCCAGTAGACGCGTTTATACTGACCTACACCAATGACCTCAGCTGCTTGATCACGGCTATACTGGCGCGCGCTGTCAACTGAGTATACCACAGACGAAAAACAGTCCGTCCTTTCAAACGGGCATCGATTAACCCATTTAGGCCTGACGTAAAAAAAAATGAGCTTCTAAATCATACCTACAGTATCAGTGGTGCTCAATATTTCATGTCAAGGACCTCAAACATTATATGTAATATGCCACCGACCCCCATCTGAAAATATGTTGTTCCAGGGACCTCCCAGAAGCAAAGATTTGAGTTAAAACGCTCTGAAAGAATATATACTCAAAGACTTGCACCGCTCGTAGCGCGGCACTCGCTATATGAGCTTGTAGATCTGCTATTTTTCAATAGCTAAAGTAAAACATAATCCTTAACAAAACCAAAAGGGGTTCCCGCCCTGAATGGGTTAATGCGGACGTTGTCACCTGGATCAACGACAGGTCTATACTCCAGGTCTGCTCATGATGGGCGTGACGACGCAGACGTAAAAAACAAAAAAAAGCGAAACAGAATTCAGATCTGGTGCAGATTCTGGTGCACAATTTCATAGGACCGCACCCCCCCCCCCCGTAAATGCGCTTGCGCCGTTTACGCCTCGACTTCTCCGCGCATCACTGGTATACCTTCCCTAGGGGACACCATAGAGTATTAAAAGGATAGAGACTAAACTAACGCGAAGCTCCGCCCCCTCTGCTATTCATGTCAGTGGAAGTTGCTCAGTGGCGTTTTGAAGCACCCGGAAGGCTGCCGGAAGTACCGTCTTTTCGCTGATTCAGCATTTCACCGAGGTGCACTCTGGGTGCACTTCCGCATTTGGACACCAAAATTTGGTGTCCAAATGCGGAAGTGCACCCAGAGTGCACCTGGGCTTTACATTGGGCGCTCGGTTGCACGGGGTTTCCTCGTCAAGAATCCACGGGTCCGCCTGCAGTCCTTCCTCTTACCACTAGGGCCCAGCGCTTCAACATTGGAGTGCATAGCTGGCCCCTTGGGGGACACGGGGAGAACATGCTAACTCCACACAGAAAGGGCCGCATTCGCCAACCCAATCTATGAGGGTATGGGCTCATAATATTGTGTTTTTTATAGCAGATCCACAAGCTTGTAGATTGGCTATATTGTCTTGTGCCTAATACATAAAACAAAGCAATTCTATGCTTTCAGTGTGGCAGATTCTATATCAAGTGTCACTTTTGAAAGGACAGAATTGTCTATGTCTACATTGTAGAACAGTAAGAACATACATTTACATACAATGCTACCAGACACATGTGGCACATTTAATATTCCAATGCATCCTTGCTTTACATGGCAGAAAACATGCGGGTGGAGTGTGATGGCCACCAAGGTATTAAAATATGCATGGATCTGCTTCTTAACAAGGCTTTCTGGATGGATGGATGGATGGAACGAGAGAGAGAGAGAGAAAGAGAGAGAGCTCTATTCGACCACAATGTTTAATCGTCCAGGACCATGCACGTGAAGTTCCGATATTGTTTTCTATTGATGGAATGAATTCTCAATTAGTCAGAAAATGTAACGGCGCGAGGTATACGTTAAAGGGATTGTGACATTAAAAAAAAGGTTTTGGAATTGTTCTTATTTCTTTTAGGTTTTCTAATCTCAATTGCACCCAAAAAACATGAACTTTTAACATTCAGTAGATTTTCTGTGATCTGGGGTTTTCTGGCTCAAACAGGCCTCTGATTTGCCGGCAGTTTGTGATGTAAGATCCTGCAAATCCCATATATGTCAATGGGATTTGCCAGCAGATGTCACCGTTTTCACTGTTTTGCCTGTTTTCATTGCAGCTCAAAAGGCTTCCAAACCCCAAAGAAAACTTCAGGCCACCGAAAATCCACTGAATGTTCAAAGTTCAGGTTTTTTGGGTGTAATTGAGGTCATAAAACCTAAAATAAAAAATAAAAATAAAAATTAATGAAAATTAATGTCATAAAACCTTTAACACGGCCAAAAAGGATAACACACAATGGCCGCCGCACGCACGGGGGACTTGTATTCATTGTGGTCGCTTATGTAAGCTTTTGAATATTCATCAACGAGAAATGACACAACATGTCGGAGATGAGAAACACAAATACATGTAGGCCTACTGTACTCTGCTCTGCTGTCTCCAAGAAACCATATAGAACTCCAAAATGGGATCTTTTTTCTTTTAAACATCCAGCTGTGTGTGGCTGTGTTTTGGCTGATGTATGATGTTAAGAGCGCCCCTCACACATATCACACGAGTGTGATATTTTTTCAACCAACACACGGACGAAAAGGGTGTTCAATAGCATTGATTCATGGAGGGGGAAAAAGAGTGAGCTGGTTTGGCAGATAGTTTGCATGGTGTACAGAGACACATTCAGCTTTTAGTTGTCAGCGTGTATTAGCTTGTGTTTTTCATGGTGTATACGGAGACACATTCTGCTTTTAGTTGTCAGCGTGTATTAGCTTGTGTTTGCATGGTGCTGGAAGGAAGGCAGCGCTTCTTCGTATAGCAGACACATTCATCTCAGGGACTAAAGCTGCTTTGCACCAGATTTAGCTGCTAGCTCATTTCCATCTCTAGTCCCTGGGGTTGCTGTCACCGGCACTTCATGTGCTTTTCTTTCTTTTCCCTTTTTTTCTCTCCTTTTTCTTTTTTCTAGGGACACACAGCGATGTAGACTGAGACAAATGAGGTGCAGACACAAACACGGAGACGCACATATACACGGTAGTACGGCCACACAAACACACGTGCACGCACGCACGCGCACACACACACACACACGTGCAGTACGTACGTACATGCATACGTCTAATTGATGTTCCGTCGTGTGACGCCGACCTCTCGTTCCACAAAGCATAAATGGGACTTCTATAATACAGTACGCGAACAGAACATGCACAGGGCAGCGAGTAACAATGACTCACACAATGGGCACATATATGGGGGGGGGGGGGGGGGCAAACCCGCCCTGGCACTGAGGGATAAGATGGGGGGTTAGGAAAGACAGACAGACAGACACTATACAAAATGATGAAGCGAGAGAGAGAGAGAGAGAGTTAGTTCACAAGAGTGCCTGGAGAGATGGAGAGCTGATTAGTGATGTTACAAATGACAGAGAGATGAGAGCCTCTCTCTCTCTCTCTCTATCTGTCTGTCTGTCTGTCTCCCTCTCTCTCTCTCTGGCCTTCTTCCACTCCTCTCTATAGTCTCCATCCCTCTCTCTCTCTCTCTCTCTCTCTCTCTCTCTCTCCTCTCTCCTCCATGCATATTTAAACTAAGTGCGTTCATCACCGGCCCGTTACACACCCTTCCATCTTAGTGTCCTAAACACTGTGCAGATTACCTCATCCCCCCCCCCCCCCCTCCTTTCCTCTCCTCTACCGTACTTCTCCATTTCCTCTGTGCCACGTGCCACCTCCCCGCTTTTTGAATACCTTAGTAACAAAGACTTTAAAAATAGCCATTTACTGCATCATAAGTATATAAACTATAAACGAATTGTCAAATATATAAGAACGAGGCAAACATAAATAGGGATTACTTCGTGCCATGCTGCAAGCTTGTACTGCTATTGTTGAAAAATCGTGAAAGAATGAGCACTATACTTAGAAAGGCATGTTTGGGGGCACGGTGGCACAGTCGGTAGTGCTGTCTCCTCACAGCTAGAAGGTCCTGGGTTTGATTCCCCCAGTCGGTAGTGCTGTCTCCTCACAGCTAGAAGGTCCTGGGTTTGATTCCCCCAGTCGGTATAGTGCTGTCTCCTCACAGCTAGAAGGTCCTGGGTTTGATTCCCCCAGTCGGTATAGTGCTGTCTCCTCACAGCTAGAAGGTCCTGGGTTTGATTCCCCCAGTCGGTATAGTGCTGTCTCCTCACAGCTAGAAGGTCCTGGGTTTGATTCCCACAGTCGGTATAGTGCTGTCTCCTCACAGCTAGAAGGTCCTGGGTTTGATTCCCACAGTCGGTATAGTGCTGTCTCCTCACAGCTAGAAGGTCCTGGGTTTGATTCCCGCTGAAGGCGTGTTCTCTCCTCCTCATCAGTGCCCATACCCGAGGCGGGGTTGGCGAAAGGGCCTTTCTGTGTGGAGTTTGCGTGCTCACCCCGTGTCCCCTAGGGTAGGTACCCTCACAAAAACATGCAGTAATCCTGGTCTCTAAACTATACCTCCCTCTGGCCAGCTGATGGAGGGGAAAGGAACTGGTCGGAATAACGTGTTCCTTCCATGCGCTATACGTCCGGCCCGGGGGAAACTCCCCCCCCCCTGTCAGGTGAAAAGAAGCAACTTGGACTCCTCATGCATAGAAGGAAGCATGAGGTCGGTCCGCTGCCCTCCCCAGGTTTTGCAGAGGGAGTGTATAGCTCCCAGGATTACATTAGATAATTGACACTGGGTGTCATCTATTTATTATCTATAAATAAATAGAAAGGCATTTTTGTAGAATCGGTTAAAGTTGGTCCTTTGGTGTGTGTGTGTGTGTGTGTGTGTGTGCGTGCGTGCGTGCGTGCGTGTGCAGTGTGCAGTGTGCAGTGTGCACGTCTGCAGCTTTAGCAAACGGCTAAGGATTTCACACCAGGAGACGATTAAGAGGCAGATTGCGGTGCAGGTCACTCCTTCAGCTGTGCAGAAAGGCAGGTGGCCTATAGACGGATAGCGTTTCATCCACTACTGCTGTGTGTACTGTGGTGGGAAATGTGTACTGTATACTCAAAGTTTTTACCATAAGTAAAAGTATCAATAGTGCAATTATGTATAGAACTATACTCTGTTACAAGAAACAGTCCGGCATTCAAAATGCACTTGAGTAGAAGTACAAATTGACATCAAATTGTCAAGTATAGGCCTATACTCACTATTCAGAAATGTCCTATTTCCTAGTTTTCAAATTATTATTGAAATATTTTGAAAATAGCACAATTGTGAGCTTGTAGATCGGCTAGTTTCAAATGGCCGATATATATATTTAAGTAGTTAATGCATGTTTTGTAATAACCTTCTGAATCCACAAAGTAATAGTAACTAAAGTTTTCAAATAAATGTAAAGTACAATATTTGCCTCTGAGACGTAGTGGAGTAGAAGTAAAAGTATTGGAATGGAATTACTCAAGTAAAGTACAAATACCTCAAACTTGTAGCCTATACTTAGGTACAGTATACTTAAGTAAATGCAGGTACTTATAGTTACTTTACTTTACTTTGGCGGCGGTGGCTCAGGGGTATAGAGTGGCTGGATGGAAACAGCAAGGTTGCCTGCAGTTCAAACTCGGCCTCCCCCCAGAGTGTCGAAGTGTCCTTGAGCAAGACACTGAACCCCAAATTGCTCCTGATGTGCTGGTTGGTGCCTTGCATGGTTTCTGCCGCCATCACACACACACACACACACACACACACACACACATGAATGTGTGTGTGTGTGTGTGTGTGTGTGTGTGTGAATGGGTGAATTGATGCACAGCCGTAATCGTCGTCTGAAGTTAGTGGGAGGGGCCTATTTTACAAACAAATCACGAAACCGAATGTCCAATCGAGCCGAATGTCCAATTCATCCCAAATTTGAATCACACGTCACAGGTGGTTTAATCAACACAGAGCTAAAAAGCTTTTTTTTTCCATTTTCCAAAAATGTGTGTTGCAGAAAAATGACTTTTTGGGCTGATAAACCCCCTTGAAATGACTTACACATGATTACAGGGGTGTGTGACGTGACATTGTAATTGGCTAGCAAAATTACTGGGAGGGGCCTATATTGGAAATCGAGGCAACCACACGTTCTAGTTGTCTCCGTCACGGCCTGCTCATACTGTATACAGTACATGCACCTACTGTAAGGCTGTCGCAGTGGGTGTGCAAAGGTTAGTTTCACCGCATTTCATATATAGGAGCCCAAGAGCATGTTGTTAGTGCAGCTTTGTACTAACAGAAAAGTCCCGTCTGAGTGCATGCAGACCATGTTAAAGTCACTTTGCCACTCCATTTGGCCACTCACCCAGCAAGCCAAACGAGGTCATGAGGACGTCTCACTCTCCGGTGACGTTCAGGACTTTAGGCCGGAGCCCAGCCCCCAGGGATGATCTATATCGTTTCCTATAGGACGTCTTCGCCAGTTGAATGAACCCATTCTGACCTGAGATCAGATTCCTACGAGGTTTCCACTGGACACACTACTGGTCTGATTAACCCATTCTGACCTGAGATCAGATTAAAAAAAATGTCAGTCGTTCTTGGATTTTTCAAAACGTTGTCAACGTGGCTATATGATTCGGGACGCTTATCTGCTTAATTTTAGCTTTTTTTTATACGAACGTCGTATAAAAGCCTAAAAGTATGCGGACGTCTCTGACGTTTATATAACAAACCAAACCGTTTGAAAATCGGTTGAGAATTGTGGTTATTTAAAAGTACACGCCCCATAGACACAATGTTATGTGGCCCCCGAGGTAAGATGGCCGCCACACGTCTCTCTCCATTGGCCAGATATATATATATATATACCCTCTATATGGCTGCTGTGCATAGATCCTCATATTAGACAATGGCTACGTTTACATGAGCAGTTAAATCCCCTTTTCATTCCGAATAGAAGTTCAATCCTATTAAACGTTGTTATGTAAACACCTACAAAAACTTACATCCGAATGAAAACGCTCGATGCGATCTAAAAACCATTCCGATGTCACTGGCCGGATTACTCCGATTTTCAATGCGATTGAAAGAAATTTGACTCATGTATACACTGCTTCGGATGTAAATTCATTCTGGTCTTTCTGAGCATGCTCCAAGGCGCTGATATCCAAGGCGCGCCGTCGGCGCCGAGGAGTTTGCACATAGAGCGCGTTATTTCGTTCCTTTTTTCAGATCCGAAATCCACAAAAAAAACGTGGAGCAGCAGCAGATGAGATACCCCTGATCTGTGTGTGTGTGTGTGTGTGTGTGTGTGTGTGTGTGTGTGTGTGTGTGTGTGTCACAGTGTGTGTGTGTGTGTGTGTGTGTGTGTGTGTGTGTGTGTGTGTGTGTGTGTGTGTGTGTGTTCAACGGTCTCTCTCTCTCTCTCTCTCAAAAAAATAACGAGCGACCCGATACAATAATAATCATCAGTGTTGCGTTGCGTGCCCTGGCCGTGCTGTAGATACAAAGTATAGTAGTAGGCCTACAAATAAAAACGAGATGATCACCTTGTGTCCAACAGATGGCGTAGTTTCACGTGAATTAACATGTATCATGTCTTCTATCACTTCTCCATATAAACACTCATTCGGAATGACCATTTCCCATGTAAACTCGCGGCAAAAAACATTACATCGGATGTATTTTATTCGGAAGTATTTATTCGGAATGATCACCCTTCATGTAAACGTAGCCACTGTCTAGGTGAGGTGGTGAAGGGATAGGAGGTGAGGTGAGGATGAGTCCAGTTCAAACCTGGCTGTGCAGTCTGCGAGCTGTATAAGAGAAGAAAAAAAAAACATGAAGTGATCATTTAAAATTGCACTGGATAAATAGTGCGTGTGTGCGTGCGACGTGCGTGCGTTTGTGCGTGCTGCGGCGTATGCGGTGCTGTTGTGATAACGAGGCTAAGCCTCTCACCTGCACACAGCCATGTTGTCACATTGTGATGGATGTGTGTCACATGGCTCTGGGCCTCTCCGTAACTCCATCTGACTCAACGGTCCGTCACATTTCAATACTGTGTGTGTGTGTGTGTGTGTGTGTGTGTGTGTGTGTGTGTGTGTGTGTGTGTGTGTGTGTGTGTGTGTGTGTGTGTGTGTGTGTGTGTGTGTGTGTGTGTGTGTGTGTGTGTGTGTGTGTGTGTGTGTGTGTGCCGTGCTGTGGAAACCTTGTACGTCCAACACCCTTTAACTGTTCAGGAAACGCAAGGAATTAAGAGCCTGAGTTCCAATGGATTCCAATGTAGTTATTATTATATAATCACACGCTCTTGTACACACAGTGGCGCGGGTGTAAAATCACCCCCAAAACCCCGAAATGCATAGAGAACTATGATAACGATAATGATAATAAATGTATTTATATAGCACATTTCAAGACATGGTCACAAAGTGCTTTACAGAACATGGTAAAAACAACAACATGATCACAAACTGAGGTAAAAAAAACAACAACATAATCACAGCTACAACAAAATATAGTTGTAAATAAAACGGCAAACACAAAGTGAAGGCATACACATAATGAAGAAAAATAGAATAACCATGTTAAACTTTAGCTGTTGGAACATTAGCAGATCTACAAGCTCGTAGCGCGGCACGAGCTTGTATAGATCTGCTATTTTAAATGTGGCGCAAATCTTTAAATATACCGGTATATGCTTTCACAGTGAACGTTTTTAACTCAAATTATATGCTTCATGGGGGGGACACAACATATTTTCAGATGGGGGTCGGCGGCCAGTTACATAAATGTTTTGGGAGTCCTTGACATGAAATTGCTCGAGTGATATAGAAACGTATAGAAAACTGTCCTGAATGCCCCCCCCTCTAGAGTGGGTTCCAGTAGGGGGTGGGGGGGGGGTCTCCCCGGACCCCCACATGATGTCTAGACTAGACCGCACAGCCCTGCGGAGGAGAGCGTTGCATGCTGGGAGGAGACGCGGCCGTGTTAATTGCGTGTTTCCATCTCGTTGTGGCTCGCCGGGCCGAGGCTATCGCTCGTTAATATTATGCACCTCCTGCCGAGGCGGAAGCGAAGGGTTAATTAGGACCAGGTGCGGCTCGTTGTCCCACCGGGGGCACCACGTACCCCTCTCTCTCTTTCTCTCTCTCTCTCTCTCTCTCACTCTC
>NC_137880.1:8845272-9145272 GCF_963924005.1 Protomyctophum bolini | reverse complement strand
GTTTTTGGCTGCAGATTTCTATTTTAGTTTAGTCATTGCACCGCTCGGTTCACGTGGGTGTGATTTTTTTTTAAATAAATGAATGATATTGATGAGTTCACGAGAACACAGTTGTCATGACGATGCACTTTGCATCATTGTTAGGTACAGAATGGAATTGTTGTTGGAATTGTAATATATTGATTTGATGTGAGGATGTTTTGAAATAGGTTTTGTAAAAGAAAATTAAGGTTTTGAGAAAATCTAATCTCTCTCTCTCTCTCTCTCTCTCTCTCTCTCTCTCTCTCTCTCTCTCTCTATGTCTCTCTCTCTAACAGTACGCAGCATGGTTGGTGATATGGATGATATGGAACGTGTTCATCATCTGTTTCTACCTGGAGGTTGGAGACCTGTCCAAAGTAAGTGTCTTTTATTCATGTCCTCGCTCTACACACACTGTGTGCGTGTGTGTGTGTGTGTGTGTGTGTGTGTGTGTGTGTGTGTGTGTGTGTGTGTGTGTGTGTGTGTGTGTGTGCGTGTGCGCGTGCGTGCGTGCGTGTGTTGGTGCATTATTTATTTCATTTAATTTCATTTAAGCAGCCTGAGAAGGCACTATTGAATATATTGATAAAAAAAAGTATGCTGGTGTGTTGAAATAACGTTTTACAAATGAGAGAATTTGACGGGGAAAAGTTTGCAACGGGGTCACAGGGTGTTGGAAAAGTGTCTCACATCAGCCCAGATGTTTGTGTGTTCCTGCTGTTCAAACACACACACTCGCCTTGACCCAGTTACACAGAGAGAGAGAGAGAGAGAGACACCTTTTTAATGCATTACTGTAAGACCTGGGGACGATTCTTTAACCCATTTTGACCTGAGATCAGATTCTATAAATGTCTTCTACATCCTGACGGTTTTCTGAAAAAGCTATGTTTCTATGTCAGTCGTTCTTCGATTTTTCAAAAATAGCAGACCTACAAGCTCGTATAGCGCGTCACTCGGTGGCGCTATGAGCTTGTAGATCTGCTATTTTTCAATAGCTAAAGCATAACATGATGCTATAAAACCAAAAGGGGTTCCCGTCCCAAAAATGCGTTAATGCCTTCTAAATCAGAAGATCTCACACAAGTTTTTAAAAAAAATTAACATTATAAAAACAAAAATAGCAGACATACAAGCCCATCTGCAAAGCAAATAATGGGTTAACATGAAAATGTTTCGCTTGACTATCCATCATTTTTTGTGCATTTTGACATAATGCCGTAATGACAATGCGCCCCGGTCCTAGGAATGATAATAAAAGTATTAACCCATTCTGACCTGAGATCAGATTCATACGAGGTTTCCACTGGACACACACTGGTCTGATTAACCCATTCTGACCTGAGATCAGTCGTTCTTCGATTTTTCAAAAATAGCAGACCTACAAAGCTCGTAGCGCGCCACTCGGTGGGTTGTAGATCTGCTATTTTTCAATAGCTAAAGCATATAACATGATGCTAACGCCAAAATGGCTTCCCGTTCAGAATGCGTTAAGGGACATTTGTCATTCTGACTGGTTGAAAATGGATATTTTCTTTTCTCCGACATGTGTTCTTGCGCACTACAGTATGCCTGTGACTCTGATACAAGGCTCGGTAATGGCCTCGGCCTTGCATTTCACTGAGTGATCAGTTTAGTTTGACATAATGATGATGGCCGTTTTCTCCAAAGGACGGTGCAGGCGGCCTCGTTCACCACGGCGTTTGTGAACCAGAGTTTTCTTCTTAACTTCTTGATGGCCAAGGACGTGCTTTTTGGACGTGTTAATACAAATCCCTCGAGGCCAAGGACGTGGCCTTGACGTGGTATACATACCACGTCAAGGCCATGTCTTTTTATAACAAAATAATCGATTTTTAGACTTTTATTTTTTATTTTTTATGTAATCTACCAAAAACCGGCCGAAATCCGCGCGATCGTGCACTATCGTGCACGCGCGCCGTCTCTATGTGAATCGCGGCAAAAAATCTGACATTTTGAGATCTTCTGGGGCTTTTTTGAGCTTAATTTGAGTAAGAAAAGAAAGAGCTAATGCTAGCTTAGAAATCCGGAGGAGTCAAGGTATCTTCTGAGAGGTCAAACTATCACTTCCTGTTTACTCCCTTGAACAGGAAGTGATTTCGCCAGATCTTACTCTAGTGCCATTTTCAGCATAATGGTGCGTTCCCGCCATCTGGTGGCAGTTTTGGGTATTACAGCAAGACTGACTGGAAAACTGAATCTAATATATTTTGATCGCTGTTCTTTCTTTTTCCATAAAAATGCTTGGTAATAAGAGGGTTAAAAGTTTTCTTCATCATAACCCATTTAGACCTATAGGCTCGACTCTACCAAATGTCTTCTAAATCATGACAGTTTTCTGAAAACGGCGTGCATACTTAGTTTAGACTATAGTCATTGGTTAGACATGGGTTAAGGTTAGGTTTAGGTGTGAGGTTAGGTTTAGGGTGAGGGTTTGAGATATAGGTTGTAGTTGTATAGGACTAATGACTGGTCTAAACCAATGACTAGTCTAAGCCAAAACCTGTCTGAACTAAGTACTGCTGCACCCCTGAAAACATTATTTCATGTCAAGGACCGCAAAGAATATATGTATTTGGCCCCCGACCCCCATCTGAAAATATTCTGTTCCAGGAACCCTCCCGGTAAGTGCAGCTTTCTGTTGTTGCTATAGGAGAAGTGCTTAGTGCCAACTCAAAACAACCTGGTAAATAAATAATGTTTTGTACAGGCTATTTAGATGACTTATAGCCTGCGGGTTCTCAACCTGTTTGGCTATGCGTTGGCCATGTCTCGTGACCCCCCCCCAACACAAATTGACGGCTATACAATAACCTTTATAATAGAAAGAATACATCATAAATAAACACTGAAACTAGATAAAATCGTTAAGTTTATGCACATACATAGGCCTATGTGCAAACTCTTTATTTCCATTTTCCAGCCGTTCACTTGCAAAACACACACACACATATATATATATATATATATATATATATATATATATATATATATATATATGCAAAATACGATAAGGGTATCGCAACAGGCCCACCTTTGCAGGTACTCGCTCCTGCGCCATCTGTGGGCCAGTGGCCTCGCTCTCTCCGTCTCTCCTTCCCTCAAGGCACCGACGGGACTCTGCATGGCAGGGGCGTCCTCCTCCCTGAGCCAAGACTAGGCTTGACCGCATACCTCGAATAGACCGGAGTTGGGTGGCTTCAGCAGGTTATCAAATGGGCACCCCCCTTCACTGGTGTTTCGTTGATTTAAGCCCATGACACCTCGGAGGGGCTCAACGGCAGATCCAGCGTCCTGGCTCTACCCCCGCTGAACACCACCCAACTCTATGTCTTTAGTCCTTCAGTAGGCCGGCTCTGCCACCGCACCTCTCTTTGTATCCAGATCCACCGTGATGCTTCCTCTGCCCGCTTAGTGATGTTGGCTACCAGCCGTTTCCTAGCAAGCCCTTCAATCCCCAGCAGTCCGAGGGCTCTCCATAGCGACTGTCCGGCAAAGCCCCTGCAGCTCACCTCCACCGGCAGATTCCAGGCCTTCCATCCGTTTTGCTGGCTCTCGAGGATGAGAGCTTGGTATTTCTTGAGCTTGCGCTCGTACGCTTCCTCCATCCTCTCTTCCCAGGGTACCGTCAGCTCGATAAGCACCACCTGTTTGGTACCTTTAGACCAGAGGACAATATCTGGTCTCAGGCTAGTGTGGGCTATCTCCTCTGGGAATTTGAGCTGCTTCTTCAGGTCGGCCCGCATCTCCCAGTCGCTTGCCGTGGCCAGGACCCCTTTGCTCCTCCCTCCTGCTGCTGCGCTTTCTCCTGCCCTGACAAAATGGATAAAGCGGGGCCCATCAGAAAGCTTTCTTGACCTTGTCCTTGCCAGCTCGACACCCTCTGCCAACTGTGTTAGGATCTGATCGTGTCGCCACCGGAACTTGCCATCTGCTAAGCTTGAGCGACATGAAGAGAGGACATGCTCAAGGTTAGCTATCCTTCCGCAGAGCGTGCAGCTAGGGCTCGCTACCAGTCCCCATGTGTGGAGATTTGATGGAGTAGGCAGGACATCATATACCGAACACAACAGGAACTTGATCCGGTGGCCTTCCATGCTCCAGATGTCCTGCCAGGTTAGAGCCCTCTCTCTTACACTCTCCCATCTTGTCCAGCTGCCTTGTTTCCTCATGGCTACAGCCTTGACATGCCGGTTTTCCTCCTCAGCCTTTCGGACCTCTCTCTGCACCATGCCTCGCCGCTCCTTTGGGTCAGCTTTGTTCCAGCTTGTTCTGGTGGAGCAACCCAGACCCATCCTTCCCTGGGCTACTGACCCAACGAGGTCAGCATGATGCAGTCGATCTTCGGCTTCCTTCAGTGCTCTGCTGGCTGACCACTTTCGGCCTGTCCTGACAACAATGCCTGCCTCACGTACTCTCTCGTCTTTGCTGTCTCGTAGCATCATGGCCTGGCGTGTTTTTGTCGCCTTGTACTCCTCCACCACGGATGTTATTGGCAGCTGTAGCTTGCTGCCTGTGCTGTACAGGCCAATGGAGCAGAAGCTTCTTGGGACGCCCAGCCATCTCCTCAAGTAGGTGTTCAGCTTTCTCTCCAGCCCCTCAACTGTGGAGACAGGTACCTCATAAACCAGGAGTGGCCAGAGCAGTCTGGGGAGCACCCCATGTTGGTAACCCCAGGCCTTGTACTTGCCCGGCAGGCCACTCTTCTCCAGAGATTTCATCCAAGTCTCTGCTTGGATAAGCATCTCCTTCACACTCTGCCTGTCATTGAGGTCATTTCTGTACCACTTCCCCAAGCACTTCACAGGTTTCTCTTGGACAGTTGGGATGATGTTCTCCCCAATCTTGAATCGAAACCGGTCCTGGACACGCCCCTTCTTCAGTACTAGGCTTCTGGATTTTGCTGGTTTGAACTCCATCCTTGCCCAATTGGTGAGCTCAATCAAGTCCTCCAAAATCCATCTTCCTTCTGGCACTGACCTTGCTGTGATGGTGAGGTCGTCCATGAATGCTCTGATCGGCAACATCTGGACGCCACTTGCAAGTACTGCACCTCGACGCAACTTCTCTGCTGACTTGACGAGAAGGTTCATCGCTGCGGAAAACAGAATCACTGAGATTGTGCAGCCAGTGACAATGCCCACCTCTAGTCTCTGCCAGTCAGTGGTGAATTCTCCGCAGGTGAAACGCATGTTGAATCTGTCAAAGTAGTGCTGCAAGAGCTTCTGGAATCGCTCTGGGATATGGTAGGTCTTCAGAGTCAACTCGACTAGCTTGTGGGGTATCGTTCCATAGGCATTTGTTAGATCAAGCCATAGAACTGCCAGGTCACCGTGGTTTCTCTTTGCGTCCTCAATGATCTTGGAGATGACGCTGGTGTGTTCAAGACAGCCGGATACCCCTGGAATGCCACCTTTTTGAACCGAAGTGTCCATGTAGTCATTGTCCAACATGAAGGTGGTCAACCTCTTCGCCAGAATCCCCAGAAAGATCTTAGCTTCCACGTTGAGAAGCGAGATGGTACGGAATTGCTTAATCCCTGTAGAGTTTTCTTCCTTAGGGATGAAGCACCCCTCAGCAACCAACCAGTCATCAGCAAGGAAGTTCTTTCTCCATGCCACTGTCAGTAGCTTCCAGAGTCGTTTCCTGAGACTTTCGCAATGCTTGTAAACGTTGTACTGGATGCCGTTTGGCCCTGGGGCTGACTTTCCCCTTGCCTTTTTGAGAAAGCTGTTGACTTCCTGCCAGGTTGGTTCCCCTACCTTGAAGGGGATAGTTGGTTCAGCTGGTTTGATGAGCCTCTCCATCTCCTCTAAACTGTCCTCCCTTCTGGGATCATTGTGGACCTGACGAAGGTGCTCCTCCACTTCTTCCTTTGTTGCTTTCAACTCCCCTGATCTTTTGTCGCCCAGGAGTTTCGACAGGTAATTGAATGGATTCTTAGTGAAGTTTGCCCTTTCCTTCAAGCGACGCTTCCTGTCCCTGCGGTGACACTCTGCTCGGCGCAAGATCTTAATGCGCTCTCTCAAGTTGTCTCGAATTTCTGTGATAGCTGGTCTCTCATCTGCTGTTGCTTCGCGAAAGGCCTTCTTAATCCTCCGCAGATCCGCTCTAAGGCTTGCTATTTCCTTCAGGCGTCTGTTTTCCTGGGGCTGGATGTTTACTCTACGTTTCAGCTCTTTCTTTCCGAAGCGATCAGCACCCATGCTCCAGATAATCGAGGACATGGCCTTGAGCTTCTTCCCCACATCTCCTGCGATGGCTGCTTCCAGCACCTGGTCCGCATCACGATCGAACATCTCCCATTCTTTCCTTGCAGCTGCAGTTGGCCAGTTGACTCGTTCTTTCCGAACGTCTCCAGAACGAGTGTTCTGACCAGGCCGTCTGGTATCCTGAATGACTTCCCTCTCACTCTGGTGCCTTGCCGCCTCCGTCACACCAGCGATGCTGCTCCTGACCCCCTCTTCATCATGTGCCTGGAGATTCTGGGGACTGTGGTTTGTGTCCTGCCCCAGCCTCTCCTCCGACTCACCAGGTTGCCCTGTGCGTTGCACATTACTATTATTAACAGAAGGAAAGCTATCATATATATATATATATATATGATAGCTTTCCTTCTGTTCATGGAGGACTGAAGACTGACATCACCGAAAACCAGAAATGGACGCTTTGTGAAGCGCAGCCCGTAGAGTAGACTTTTGCCATAAGCGAACGAGTCACAAAACGACAGAGGAGATGTTTGGAATCTCTCTGGGGCTACTTCGCCTTCATTTCATCCTCGGAATCCTCAAATGATGCTTGCACAACATCAAGCTAATCGAGGGGGGAAAAACACACACACACACACACACACATGCCCAGTAACCATTTCAGCACCATGGATAGCTCTCAAACACATTTCAAACAGCTTTCAAACAAAAAAGCCACTGGTTTAAACGGCATTTGGAAGCAAGCCCAAGTAAGTAACTACACACATAATCGGTACAGAAAGTGATATCTCTTTCTCTCTCTCTCTCTCTCTCTCTCTGGCTCTCATGGTGTTTGTATGTGACAGATATGAGAGTGGACCGCGGACAGCTCTGGGCGTTAAATGACACAGCGTGCGTGTGTGTGTGCGCATTTGTGTGCCTTCCTTGCCACTATTGGGACATCCTGTCATCCAATGTATGACAGTGTGTGTGTGACACACACACACACACACACACACACACACACACACACACACACACACACACACACACACACCTGCCAGTCATCTATAGGATAAAGCATGCTTTTGGGATTTTATGTGTGTGTGTGTGTGTGTGTGTGTGTGTGTGTGTGTGTGTGTGTGTGTGTGTGTGTGTGTGTGTGTGTGTACACACACACAGAGTGACAGTTTTCTCTCCATAAAGCGTCTTGCTAAATCTGTCAGAGATTCTGAAAATACTTTTTGACATTAATTGTATGGCATCCCTGGTTCATTAGCTGGTGTGTGTGTGAGAGAGAGAGAGAGAGAGAGAGAGAGAGGGGGAGAGGGAGAGGGAGAGGGAGATAGATTAGAAGTGTAGATGCTTAGAGGCTTATGCTTCCTAAGGCTTCGTACACACATAAAGAACAACTGTTCAAGGTCAAGGTCAAGGTAAACTTTATTGTCCACAAGGGAAATTTGTCTTGGGCTTTCACCCCAGCTGCAGCCACACATAAAACATCAAAGACAACAAAAATACATTACAGAGGAAGACACAACATTACACAATTGCACACATTATGTGGATTATCAGGCCTCACGAAGTTACCGCTGTTTCAGAGCCTCGTTCAGCATCTGTGTTCTGCCTGTGTTTCATGGCCGCCCCAATGCTTTTCCAATATAAGTGACGTGGTTTTGCCCCCCTCCATCCCCCTTTGACCAAACACAAGTGTTTGGTCAAACCACGTGACTTCCATTGGAAAAGCATTGGGCCGGCCATGAAACACAGGCCGAGCACAGAACATTGGTTCTTTATGTGTGTACGAAGCCTAATGTTCAGTGGCTCTCACACACATTTTAAAACCTTGCCTGCCCTGAGTGCTGTCCATGTTGTTGAAATAGTTATTAGTCATTAGTGTTTATTTTGTGTGTGTGTGTGTGTGTGTGTGTGTGTGTGTGGTGAATCTTTACCATGGTCCATTCATTCATACATTGGGAGGTTCAGTGTCTTCATTGGACGACCCGCTCTACCTCCTGAGCCACAGAGCGAAATAAACCCTCAAAAATAAACATGCCGTAATCCTGGTCTCTATACTGCCTCCTCCTGGTCAGCCCAGGAGCATGATGAAAAAAAAAGGGGAAAAAAGACTAAAGTCTGACATTAGTCTGACAGTCAGACAGACAGTCAGACAGACAGACAGACAGACAGACCGCGGTGTAAGCTTGTATATCGCCTATTTATTTTTTGGGGGGCGCCCGACCACCGTCGTATATAAGGCCGGAGTTAAGAGGCCAGACCTCCGTCATGGTGAGGCGCACGTCATTCTCCACGAGCAACAACAACACATGACCCTTATATTAGTGCATGTGAATTAGCTTCACACCCTCTGCCGAGACGATGCATAAACACTCTCCACACAAACACACACACACACACACACACACAATTCCCCGAGACCCTAGGCCAATCAGAACGCAGAGAAGAGCTGTAGGCATTAAGGGATGGGGCCTCTATATAATGCCCATGGGAAATTACAGCCAAACAACGCAGAGAGACGCAAGCGTGACTGATGATACAGAGAGAGAGAGAGAGAGAGAGAGAGAGAGATCATGATCGTCTGCCCGTCTGTCTTTATGACTGGAGGCGGAGTCAATGGGGTCTGACTGGCTGACTGGCTGACTGGCTGATTGATTGATTGATTGATTGATTTGGCCTAAATGTTTCACTGACAGTCTATTTAGCTGGATGGCTGTTTGCCTTGCATTTAGTGGTTAGAAAGTCGTGTGCGTGCGCGCGTGCGCTTGCGTGCATTGTGGGTGCGTGTGTATGTGAGAGAGAGATACTGTATATTGTTCATTGGAGCGTAGCGAGGCCTTTCTCTCTCTCTCTCTCTCTTTCTCTCTCTCTCTTTCTTCAGAGCGGTGCACACACACACACACACACACACACACACACACGCGCGCACACGTACAGGCACACGCGCACACACACACACACACTCTCAAGAGAGATGGACGACAGGCCAGGAGAGAGAGATGAGAGAGGAGGATGACAGTAACACAGGGAGCAACGATGGGGGTGGCAGAGAGATAGTGGCGTGCGTGCGTGCGTGCGTGCGTGCGTGAAAAATAGTGCAATTCTTTGAATATATATATTCTTTCACGGTGAACGTTTTTTAACTTCTTCTGGGGGGTCCCTGGAACAACATATTTTCAGATGGGGGTCGGCGACCGGATACAGATAATTCTGGGGTCCTTAATAGTTTGAGAACCACTGACATAATACAAACATAGGTTTTTTTTACAAAACTCTCAGGATTCAGTAGAAATCGTAGAATCGTCCCTCAGGTCCAAAGGGTTTAAGATGTGCTTGAATCATTACATCCACAATGGATTTTGTGGATGTGATTTTGCTGCAAATGAAATGTGATATGTCCTTTTGTGTGGACACGAACACATTGTTAAAATGCCTGTTGGAGGGTATAAGCGTCGATGGATTTATCGGCTTGTTTATCAGATCTCATATGCATGAGTACACTTACGCGTACGCGCGTGTGTGTTTGTGTGTGTGTGTGTGCGCGTGCACGTGAGTCTAGCTATCCGCTAATATCCACAACGTGTATGATTTTACGTGTGTATACAGTATGCCTACTTGAGTTCACAGTTAAGACAGTATGCACACACATACTGTACACATGCGTGCAAACGCGTGCACGCACACACACACAGACACACACACACACACACACACACACACACACGCACACACACACACACACACACACTCACGGCCCGCTGTCCAGTCCAGAGGAAATATTAATAATAGCCAATCCTCCAATAACGGTGTTATGAGTCTGGAGGCAAAGTGAGGCCATTTATCACCAGATGGATAACTATGTCATGTCTCTCTGTGTGGCTGTGGGGGCTAAATGTTACTGCAGCACGTTCTATACCACACAGAGCCATGCATCCCGACGCTAGTGTGAGCGTCACTTCAGGTGTGCTTTTCTAAACATTGTTCCCATACTTGTACATGGGAACAATTATATGATTCTGTAGTGTTTTGTTATTGTTATGAATTAGTGAGCGCAGCGAGCGCCGCCGTCACACATTATGTTGACAAAACGCTGGTGGGGAACGCGCACGCACGCATGCACGCACGCACACACGCGTACGCACGCACGCACACGCACGCACGCGCACGCATACAACAGCTACAAAGCATCAGCATGTGTTCTCCACAGTCCACACATGGCTATATCTCTGTCCGGCGTGTCAGGCCCTCTCTCTCTCTCTCTCGCCTCAGCACACGCTGACACTGTGTGAAGGAAGAAGTACAATACTTGATTAAATGCACTTCATTACATTACGCCACCGGGAGGGGGGGGGGGGGTAAAACCAACATGTTGTGTGGTAGCAGGTCAACGGGGGGGGGGGGGTAAAACCTAGCCTGGTTAATAAACCAGACTAATATCGCACGGACGGCGGGATATTAGTCTGGGGAGGCTCAGCTTGGATTTCATTTCCAGGGCGGCGGGTTGAAACATTTTCTCTTTGACGCAATTGGTCAGAGCTATACTGTCAGTCAAAGGTCTCAAGCATTGAAAGTCACTGTACCAAAGCCCGCCCATATTGCATGTACCGTGTCCCGATTGGCCGCCCCATTTCTCTGGTGTATAGGAAATGGGCGTACAATTGAGCCTCTCCAGACCGTAATCCGCCGGCAGGCAATTTTTTCTTTGCCAACGGCTGATTCGGTCTGGTTTATTAACCAGGCTAGGTAAAACCAACATGTTGTGTGGTAGCAGGTCAACAGGGGGGGGTAATACCAACATGTTGTGTGGTAGCAGGTCGCTCCACCAATGTGAATGTCCTCCCACAGTCGCTCGCTCTGCAGGTTGGCTGTTACCATGGCGATCAGGACAGGCTGGGTTGACCTTTGGCTGACCTCTTTTTTTTTTTTCTTGTTTTTTTCTTTTCTTTTTTTGCACTGACCGAAATCATGTAATTTCATCCTATAAACCGCCGTCACTGTATAATCTGCCTATTCATGATGATTTATTATAAATCAATCTGTGTTATTGATACCACCTGTCATCCCCCAGAGTTTGGGAGTCACACATGGACTATAACGTAACGTTCTCAGTCGACTGACTTCAGTCATTTACAATTTACAGTTTAAGCATTCAGCATGAGACGCACAGTAAGCAAGAACAACGTGGTAATATATTAAAGGCATAGATATAGTCGCCTTAAGGATCATGTTATGCAAGCTATAAGAACCTAACTTCTGTCTAACAGTATAGGATATTTGTACAATGAAACTATGAGTAGGCCTATATACACTATAGAATGATATGTCTACATACGTTGAGCCTTTGCAAATGCCTTTCATAGATTCCATAGAAGCCGGCAAGAGGGCACTTTTGGACATAAAGAACCCAGCGAAAATAGGTTGTAGACCTTCAGGGGCGATTTACGGGGCACAACCCAGCACTCTTTAGCTAGTGGAGATGTGTAGCCTCGGAAACCCAGACGTTTTTATTTCCAGGGAGAAAAAAAAAGTCTGGCCCTGAGTCCACTTCAATTCGGCATAGAGTAGCGCAAACATTGCTCACTCTCTGCTGATTTCTGATTGTCTGCACCTTTGTAAAATTGACATACACACGCACACATGTACACACACACGCTCCTCTCTCTCTCTGTCGCTCTAAGTAATTAGTCTCATGTCGCGCAGCTGCACATATATTCTCCCGGCGGATCCTGCCGGGAGCTGCCTATGCCATAAAAAGCATAGGTGAGTTCCAGGCTAGTGGAGATGTATAGCCTCGGAAACCCAGACGTTTTTATTTCCAGGGAGAAAAAAAGAACGTCTGGGGCCGAGTCCACTATGTCGCTCACTCCCCACAGAGCAGGGGGGGCGGCGGGGGGGCGGGGGGGGGGGGGGGGGGAGCATGTGTTTTTGCAACCAGCTGTTATTTTAATGATGTTTGGGAGACAAGAGACACGTTCCTGGGTTTTTTTTTATGTGGGTAAAATGAGCTTTTAGATAGTTTAGTATTTCAAAGTGTCTGTGACATCACGGACACAGGATTCCTTCCTGGGCTACATGGTTGTCTCAGTAAAGCTGACAGACGGGCACGGCCGTTTCCTGCTGTCTGGGCGTGTCTTTTCCGGGTTTTGAGACAGCTGGTGGATGGGAATTTATAGCTCCACCCCCGCGGCTGACTGCTGTGCTAGGGCAAGCGTTTCCGGGAAGCTGGCCGTGGGTGGAGCTTAATTTCCATCCACCAGCTGTCTAAAAAAACCCGGAAAAAGGTGAAAACGTTCCGGTAGGTCTGGTATAACAGCTTACGACACCCCTCCCCCCCCCCTCTCCACAAGGTGGGGCGAGTGCACCAAAGCATTGTGGTCATTGTAGTCACCCAGCAATCCCGCCAAAACCCTATAGTCAAACACACACAGACTGCATTATTGTTCTGCAGGCCGTATAGGGTTCACATTTCGAATTGTGCTATATATGCCGTTATACTATATACAAATACTGTTAACATTGAGTGACTGGAGTTTCTCCTGGCGGTGAAATGTCTCTTTTAGGCGTGTGTGTGTGTGTGTGTGTGTGTGTGCGTGTGCCCGTGTCCATTCCATAATGCGTGAGGAGCAGGTGCAGAGTCTGTGAAGGAGAACAAGTGACACTCCCTCTCTTTCTGTCCCTCAGCCTGTGTGTGCGTGTGTGTGTGCGTGTGTGTGTGTGTGTGTGTGTGTGTGCGTGTGTGTGTGTGTGTGTGTGTGTGTGTGCGTGTGTGTGTGTGTGTGCGTGTGTGTGTTGAAAAGTTCATTATAAAAACAATGAAAGAGGCTGTAGTACACTGATTGCTGTCTCTAAACTCATTCACGCTGACACACATGGAGAGAGAGAGAGAGAGAGAGCTGACATCAAGTGAAAAAAGCACAAAGGAAGTAAAAAAGTAGATAGAGAGAGAGAGAGAGAGAGAGACAGAATGGACAAATAATGAGGGGCACAGTGAAAGAGAGATTCATGCATATAATGAGAGACATGACTTCTCATTAATAAGAAATGGCGCAAAATTATATTAATTAATCAGAGGTCTGTTAATGAGACGTTTACTCACAGAGAGAGAGAGAGAGAGGAGGAGAGGAGGAGAAAAAAAAATCTGAAGCCAAGCGACTGTTGCGCACCGAAAACAGACGACCTAGCTCACAATGCGTAGCGGATGTGACGCATATGTCAGTGGTATAGTAACTAATGCTAGGTTTCCATTATAGTAACTAATGCTGGGTTTCCATATGTCAGTGTTTATAGTAACTAATGCTGGGTTTCCATATGTCAGTGGTGTATATAGTAACTAATGCTGGGTTTCCATATGTCAGTGGTGTATATAGTAACTAATGCTGGGTTTCCATATGTCAGTGGTGTATATAGTAACTAATGCTGGGTTTCCATTATGTCAGTGGTGTATATAGTAACTAATGCTAGGTTTCCATATGTCAGTGGTGTATATAGTAACTAATGCTGGGTTTCCATATGTCAGTGGTGTATATAGTAACTAATGCTAGGTTTCCATATGTCAGTGGTGTATATAGTAACTAATGCTAGGTTTCCATATGTCAGTACTTTGACGCGCTGTTTCAGTACCTGGCGAAGGCCGGTGAGGCCGAAACGTTGCATTTATTTTTTGTCCGCTCCGTCAAAACATTTTTGGGAGCTTTTTAAGCGTTGTGGATCTCCTCTCTCCTTCTCCAGTCGTGTGGATAACTAATGAATGTATTACCTTTTGCCACATTAAAGTCTAACATTTTCTATACTTAAACCCCAGCACAGTTACCAGTCTTGGACAGATACCGAGACATGGAGAGCATATCGAACTCTGTGAGGCCAAACCAAGTCCCTTTATTGCTATATTCTTACATGCAATCGGCATTCATGTCCACTCAGACGCTGTTTCCAGTGTTCAAGCAACGTATTCATGTTCCTTATATACGAGAGTGAGAGAGAGAGGGAGAGAGAGGGAGAGAGAGGGAGAGAGAGAGAGAGAGAGAGAGAGAGAGAGAGGTGATGGAGAGCCTCCTAGTGAAAAACATGTTTTTCCAGTTGAGTGTCATTCATGCTACAGTGCATCGCCTTAATATGCTTGATAAATGTCGAAGTGCTGCGCTTTTCATTCAACTAATAGCAAAGCTGTGGGGCATATAGTGTGAGCGCTGTGCGTGCGTGCATACGTGCACGTGTGAGACGTGCTTGCGCGAGTCCGCATGTGTGCGTTTGCTTGGGGCGTGTTTATACACGCAATTCTGTGTTTCTGTGAAAGTGCATTTGTGTGATTGTCCGTGCCATATGGGCACGTGCTGTTTTTTGTTATGTGCGCATGCATTCGTGCGTGTGCGCGTGTATGTGTGTGCGTGTGCTCCCATTGTGTGTGTGTGGGCGGGGGGGGGTCTATGCCTCCCGTGGCTAAATGGAGTCATTAAAATGTGCATTATTTAGAGCCAGTTGACCATCATAATTGATGGATGGGGCTGCAGAAGCCCTGGCCATTGCATTAGCACTGCCACAGCAGATACTGCTAGTGGCTATAGACCGCTACATGAAAATACAAATAACATAAAGACATTATTCACTATATATATATATATATATATATATATATATATATATACTAGAATTTCGCCCCCCTTCGGGGGGCTCAATCCTAGTGTCGTTGCAGCGCAATATGGGAAGAAGGAAATTGCGGGAGTTGACAGACTCAGAACCGAATAGTTCTGATGATCCTCATGGGGGCTACCCGCAGCCCCGCCTCCCCGCAGGCCCCCCCCCCCCCCCCCCACAGCGGTGGAAAAAAATAAGTTGATGTTTTCACTGGTAGGGGAGAGCCGCCACGGATGTAACATTTTGCACGTTTCATTTTTTTACTCGGAGATCCGTTTAGCTACACATGTAATATTTTCAGGCAACGGACCTACACATGTCAGCTACCATAAACCACTTCAAGTTATTTTTTTGATAAAACAGGTCGGGAGTTATTAAACCGAACGTGGACGCTGTTTCAGTGTTACATTTGCTGCGCATATCGGATTAATTGTAACAGCATGGAGTATAAATGTAACAACGCTAAAAAACACCATTAAACATATCGTTTTCAGCTTAAAGCAATTATATTTCATTGAAGCAACTCCTTAGCATTGTTTTCATACCATGGATGTGATAAGAAAATGTATCAAACATATTGGGAAATATTAAATAGTATCGGGTGTACCAGTTTGGGCTTTTTTTTCAGTTCAATGGGGAAATACATTGATTAAACAAACGTTTGATTGATTGAGTTGTACAATGTTATACAACCCTAAACTAATTTTAGAATACACTACACAATACAATACAATTTTAGAACATATAATATTGGCCAATATGTCAAATATGTAAATATTACTTATAATGGCATTGAATGGAAGCGGACCATTTGTAACACATGTTACAATTGACCCTCCCTCCGAAGTTTTCTTTGCCGTTGCTTACAGACCAGAATGAACGTGAATTCCGTCTAAACACGATGCAAACTAATGAAGAACATAAGCATGAAGACATCCATGTGGATTTTTATTCACCAACACCAAAGAAAAAACTTGTAGCACACAAATACTCCAGGTGTAAAATTATACGCATTTTGAAAAAAGTCAGTTTTTCGCCAATAGCTCCCCGCAGGATGAAGGTAAACACTTCAAACTTCCTGGGCACGTAGAGTACGTTGCTGTACACATACTGACGCGATGGCGTCATGGTGGCGTTGACCAATCAAGAGATAACGTCCATGTTACAACCGTGACGCGTTACATCCAAGGCGGCTCTCCCCTACTTTGGGTAGGCTACAGCAGTGATACTCAACCTCAGGCCCGCGGGCCACATCAGGCCCGCGGGACCATTATGACTGGCCCACCAATGAAAGTCTAAAAAAAAGAAGAAAAAAAAAATCTGGAAAATGAAATAAAAATAAAAAAATCTGAATGAAGTTATCTTTAATTACATTATTATAAGTAATACTATTAGAGTTGTACTATTACTCGAACGAAAATAAAAGCTTGGGGCGGGGGGGGGGGGGGGGAGATGCAATGCAAATGAAAGACATATACTGTGTATCCCTATTCCCTGACATAATTTTATAGCTAAACGGACAGAATTCTATTTTATTTGAATGATGAAACCCAGCTGCCATTAATAGTTCTTCACTTATAGCTATCTATTTTCAGGTAGATTGTTTTATTTTACTCAGTCAGCCATATCACTACTACATTTTTTTCATGAAAAAGGTCATAGCTGGGTAATCTATTTTCAGGCAAATTGTGTTTATTGTATTTTATTTTACTCAGCCATAACAATTTATTTTCTGTTAACCAACTTGCTGGCTGGCAGGCAGGCAGACAGCTACTCATAGACAGGCAGACAGACAGCTACTCATGGATAATTGGACAGGCAGGCAGTCAGACAGCTACTCATAGACAGGCAGACAGACAGCTACTCATGGAGAATTGGACAGGCAGGCAGACAGCTACTCATAGACAGGCAGACAGACAGCTACTCATGGAGAATTGGACAGGCAGGCAGGCAGACAGCTACTCATAGACAGGCAGACAGACAGCTACTCATGGAGAATTGGACAGGCAGGCAGGCAGACAGCTACTCATAGACAGGCAGACAGACAGCTACTCATGGACAATTGGACAGGCAGGAAGGCAGACAGCTACTCATAGACAGACAGACAGCTACTCATGGACAATTGGACAGGCAGGAAGGCAGACAGCTACTCATAGACAGACAGACAGCTACTCATGGACAATTGGACAGGCAGACAGCTACTCATAGACAGACAGACAGCTACTCATGGACAATTGGACAGGCAGGAAGGCAGACAGCTACTCATAGACAGGCAGACAGACAGCTACTCATGGACAATTAGGCAGGCAGGCAGGCAGACAGCTACTCATAGACAGGCAGACAGACAGCTACTCATGGACAATTAGGCAGGCAGGCAGACAGCTACTCAGACAGGCAGACAGACAGCTACTCATGGACAATTGGACAGGCAGGCAGGCAGACAGCTACTCATAGACAGGCAGGCAGACAGCTACTCATAGACAGGCAGACAGTAAGACAGCTACTCATTGACAGACAGACAAATAACTACTCATGGACAGACAGACAGGCAGGCAGGCAAAGAGCTACTCATGTTATGTTATTATGTTATTATAACAGCTACTCATGTTATGTGCAATAATTTGTGCAGTTATGGAAACAGCTCTTTGTGTTTATGCAAGAAAATGTAACACATTTATTTATTTACATATTGTGTGCATGCACATTGTACTTTCCGCCGCGGATTTATTTATTTCCCAAATGGTCTAAAATTGAGTTATTTAGCATACTTTTACCAATGAATTAGCCTATACACAGACAACGACTGATTAGCCTATTTTGGACGATATGGGTCTTTTCTCGAGTCACTCCGCTGAAAGTGTCAGTGTTGCTGCCTTACACACCCGCCGCCTATGGGCACTGTAGCCTACTGTAGGCATTATAATACCTGGCTAGGTGAAAACAAAAGAAACCCGATTAGCATTTGAGTACTTTTAACACCTCTGAACAGCCGGCGGAATTCCAGAGCATGTGTAAATACGCTAGTATGCAGTCTGTGACAGAGTCACAGAGTGTCAATAATTCCCAGAAAATCTGTAATGTTAATATAAAATGTCCACGGAAATCCTCATGGGGGCTAAAAGGGGCTATTTAATTCTTCATATAGCCCCCACAGACTCGACGTCGTTGGACAGACTCCACTTCATGTTTCAGCTGTGTTTTTAAACTCAGTAGTACACAGCGCACACTCGCAATTGCAGCTGGAGGGCGACGCGACACACACACCCCCCCCCCCCCACACACACACACACACACACACGATGTGATTTGGGAAAAGCACAGAAAGAACAAACGATGCACGGGCGTGCAAATGATTAAGCACGCACAGAAGCACGCACAGGCAAATGTTTGGAGAAGCTGAGAAGCACACGCATGCAACATGCTGTAATGACCTGTTTTGGTTTCTTTTGCGTGACTGGCTCGCAAACGTTTGGCGTGTGGCGTGTATTGAGAAAGTGCGGAGCGTTTTCGTCGTGGCATGATGTATTCCAGTCCAGTTGTTGGCGGTGGCAAGCATGAGTCTTGTTTGTTCACTTTGTTGTTCACGTTGTTGTTGTGTGTAGAGTGGGCGAGTCCGTTTAGTAGTACAGTGGGTCGGTCACACACAGCACAGAGGAGCAGTGAAAGGGGGAGGAGGCTCTGTGCTGGTGGAGAGTTTGGCAAACATGACGATTTTGACGTCACAGAAAGTTGTCCCATGGGATCGTGTGGTGATGTAAAACAATATTTATAGAGTAATTAAGACATTTCTTTCAATTAAATGTAGCCTATATGTATTCTGGGAGTGTGCCGAATTTATTTTGCATATAGAGATGTGTGGTAAAAGTGTGGTTCGGTCGGAGAAAGCTGTTGGATAAACGGCCACTGTGCTTATGTACCCCTGTCTATTAGGGTAGCAGGATATAACTTTCGTCCATAAATGACAGGAGTCTCCCCTCTTTCGGTGAGGATTTTGCCTCGGATGTGTGTGGGTTTGCGGTTGTGTTTATAGGTGTGGTTAAATAATTCTGGTCCGGGAACCCCTTTTGGTGTTTTAAAGGACCACTTCACCACTTTTCAACTTCTCTTTCCTATAATTGGTCCTATAACTAATGTTCATGATAAAATACCACATTTTCTTCCTCAGCCTGTGTCTCATAGGAAGGCTGTGTGGGCAGTTCAGAAACCCGTCCACCAGTGACATCATCGATGGTGAATCCAAGCTAATAGAAACGGCAATGCTTTCTTTTCCTGAAAAGTTGCAATGCGAAAGTTGAAGTCATCGTTCTCACGATTAATACAAATCTAAATATATTTTAAAACAAATCTTGTTTAAAAAGAAATATGCCTAATGATGATGATGTCACTGGTGAACGGGTGTCCCAACTGCCCAAAGCCCTCCTATGAGACACAGACTGAGTAGGAAAAAATGGTGGTGTTTTATCATGGATATTATAGTGAGGACCAGTTATATGAAGAGATGTTGAAAAGTGGTGAAGTGGTCCTTTAAGCTTTAGCTATTTTTGAAAAATCAGGAAATTGTCACAAATTTGGACGTTTGAACGTTTTTAACTCAAATCTTTGCTTCTGGGGGGGGTCTCTTGGAACGACATATTTTCAGATGGGGGTCGGCGGCCAAATACAGATAATTCTGGGGACGTGGGGGTCCTTGACATGAAAAGGGTTGAGCATGCACTGACACACAGTAGAAACATGGATTTAGAAGACATTTGTAGAATCTGCTCTCATCCCTAAATGGGTTAAGGCCTCATACTCACACATGGAAGACCAGATGAAAAACTGTTTAAGTCCCCACTAATTTAATTTTCCATAATGTATAAAGGGGTCAGTTACTATAGTTACTGTACTTATTTTGATTATTATTGCAAATCAAAACATACATCAACCACTTCAGCGCTATATACTGTATACAACCCTCACACTTCGGCCATTTGAAAATAGCAGATAATGATTTTTATACATTTGATAACTTGAAATGTTGCGTTATATGCACAATGAGTACTCTAAGTAGTAAGTAAGTACTTTAAGTACATTTTGACGCCAGTACTTTTGGACTTTCACTCAAGTGCATTTTGAATTCCGTATACTTTTATCGATACTTTTACCGGAGTACTTTTTCCAACCACGGTTTATTTCACCCTGGGTATAATGACCCGCCGCCATCACACTATAGCAGAGAGAATGCTGGAACCACCTGCCTCGGGATATAAGCACTTTAAAAAAGCACTTTGAACCACTTCTTCTCAAAGCCCGTTTTCACAGACTATACGGTATACAGCCCAGGGGTCTTCAGTGTGTCCTGTTCAGGCCAGGGACACCTGAGCCGAGAGAGATATGAAGCAGGGACCCCCCTTCCACTACACTGTACATGTACAATTGAGCTGAACTTGCCAATCATGCGTTTTTTTCATAGATTTCACAGATTGCTTCATAGACTTGTTTGGCAGCACTGTACCATTGTTCGGCAGCACTGTACCATTGTTCTGTACCATTGTTTTGTATTTTATATTTGTTTATCTTTTTTGGTTCATTTGTTTAGGCATTATCACTTCTATTAATATGTTGGATTCATACTAGCTCTGGTCCATAGCCTTCTACTGCTTCTGCCCTGCAGTATAAGGCTATGGGACTTTCGGTTTAAAATCTCAAATCAAAATCAGACCAGCCTCTCCTCTCCTTTAGCGTAATTAAAAAGAACGTTTTTGCTACTCACCAAAACAAAGGCGGGTCGTGTCATTAGAAAGCCTACTTTCCTTAGTGGACGCACTCTGAGCCCCCCACCGCACGTATAAACTGTACTTGTTGGCCTGAAAGGGATTTTTTTTCACCGGAGGAAAAATATTCTCTGGGCAATATCGGTAGAAGGCGCAGTGGATTAACTAAAAGTATTTTTTTTCCCCAGTGGAAACAAGATCCCCTTTTGGCCAAAAAGTTCCGTTTATACGTGTGGTGGGGGGCTCAGAGTGCGTCCACTAAGGAAAGTAGGCTTTCTAATGACACGACCCGCCTTTGTTTTGGTGAGTAGCAAAAAACGTTATTTCTATTTACGCCAAAGAGGAGAGGCTGGTCTGATTTCGATGCGAGATTTAAAACCGAAAGTCCCATATAGCCTTATACAGTATACTGCAGGGCAGAATCGTCGAAGCAGTATAAGGCTATGGACCAGAGCTAGATTCATATACTAATGTGAATTTTCAGACATTTAATTAAAAAAAGAAAATCTACTGTATCTCATCAAAGATTGATGAGATAATTCTGAGGATCCATGTACAATAGCATAATTAATTGATGCTCTGATTGTGGCTTGTTTATTGTTCTTATATATTCAATATATACATAAGTGATTTAATTAATTGTATGGGTGTGTGTGCGTGCGTGCGTGTATCCATCTGCTTGTGAGTAGTCGGACCTTGATGTCCCCCGCGACACGTACAGTATAGAATTTGAGAAATAGACGTTGTGTGAGGACCACTTTCCTGGTCCTCGCAGGAAAAGGATTTTGTTTTACGGTTGAAAAAAATAGATTTGACATTGTCAAGTTATTATAGGTTTAGAGATTGGAGACTATTATGCAAGATCACAACGTGTGTCGTGAGCTTTTTCGATCTGCTATATTACTGTTATTAGTTTCTATAATATTTGTCATAATATTTAGCTCATTTGTTAACTAACTCAACTCAACTGTGTGTGTGCGTGTGCGTGTCTCTCCCCCGTCAGGACTCGGACCTGGTCCTGACCTTCAACCTGTCCATGCACCGGTCCTGGTGGATGGAGAACGGGCCGGGCTGCCGGGTCACCCCCATCACCCCTCCTCCCTCCTGGGCCCCCGAGGACCACCGGTACATTTCCATAGCGGGGTGTCTCATGGACTACCAGTTCATCGAGGTGGCTCACTCCTCCCTCCAGATACTGCTGGCCGTGAGTACACACACACACACACACACACACACCACGCAGTGGCGTGCACAGATAGACAGTATAGGGGGTGATGGAGCACCCCCTCATGCCCTTTTGGCAATGTGCTCTTAAAAAAGGGAAAAGAATAAGGACCATGGTGACATTGATCAATTCTTGACCTCTAAATGTCTGTGCGCGCCACTGACCACGTGTTCATCTTTGACCCGTTTCCGTCCATCCGACGTGTCCACGCGTCATATGGAATCCAATCTGTGTGCACGTCGTCCTATAGCGCATCCTCAATGATACCAGGCGAGAGAAGAATATTCTGAATCTTTTCCTTTTTTCGTTTTTTTTTTCCAGTCGGAACTCTCGGCCACCGTACGCTGCGCTCTACGGTCGGTCATATTAGCTTTCCCGTTCACTTAGCTGTTCAGCGCGGCAGAAAGAACGCCTCGTCTCTCCTAATCCAGGGCGGTTTTAGTCTGGTGGATATACTAAGCGCTTCATTTCTGCTCCTCATCCGCCTCTCGTTCAAAATAGGAACGCTTTTTGGATTCACGTATCGTATAAATGAAATCGAGAGCAAGGTATAAGCTAGCAAAATATTTCTCAGTTTTTCCCCGGACGCTATGATGAGCTTGTAGATCTGCTATTTTTCAATAGCTGAAGTAGAACATCCTTCCCGTCCCCAAAATGGACTAAAGTACGCATGGATTCAAGTTCTGCAGTCGCGACTGCCACTAATATCTTTCATTGAAGCATGTTGCGCGTCAAACATAGCTTGTCTATTACCTATGCAATGCGTCTCAAAGAGTGTTTGAAAAAAAAGTGGTTGAAAATGAAATGAAATTTATTTTTGTGTTATTTTTGTGTGGGTGGTTAATGCACATAGCCATTCCTATAGGTCATGTTATGCACGTGGTGTGTGTCTGTCTGTGTGTATGTGCGTGCGTGTGCATGTGTGCGCCCCGGGAGTATTAGTCGTAATTTGGCTTGCTGCAGGGGGTCAAGCCCCCTTTGGTGTCTATGTGTGCACACGTGCGTGCTTTGAGGTCTGCCATTTTGGATCTCCACTTTTCTTTCTACAGATGCAACAGTACTTGTGTTTTGGAGATCAATGGTCTGACAGAAAAGGGAGTCGGTGTAAAGATGTAAGAACTGCAGCGTGCTACGTTCTCCTCGTTATTTAGGACTGCAGTAGTGGCAGCGTTCTGAATCAAAGGCCTGCCGTCTGATGGATCTGTAAAGACGCAGTATAGTCGAGTGTACTGACCATACAGTATATATGAAGGCCCGTACGGACAAGCTTTAACAAATCTCGCTGAGACGCAGAGCAATTTAAATTCAGTTCTTCAGTCCGTGACTATAGTACACACGCCAAGAGTTCTGGCTTGGGTTGCTGTCTTTTTTTTCTCTTTTATCTTTTTAACAACGTCGACTGAAGTTGCAGCGCTGCCATTTAACCGCTCTGCCTCGTCTCCGGAAAAAAAAACTATTCCATGAGTTTTGTCTTTTGTTTAAATTGAAGAAAATCATTCATTCTGCTATACTTTTGATGCTCTTGTGTGATGCTGTTGTAGTGTGATCGAGTATCGAGACTTTACGAAAGAGTCAGAATATGGACGCACGCACGCACACACACACGCACGCACACACGCACGCACGCACTAGAGATCGCCAAGGGTCCATTTGGTTTCTAACTAATAATGCTAATTCAGCTGGGGACCCCCTCAAGGACCACTAGTGTAGAGTACTGTACTGCAGAGAGAGAGGGAGAGAGAGAGAGAGAGAGAGAGGTGCATTTTGTGTCCATTAGCCTAATGACTGCTGCTGCATTAACATTACTCACAGCTACTCTCTCTCTCTCTCTCTCTCTCTCTCTCTCTCTCTTCTCTGTGTCTGTCTCTCTCTCTCTCTCTCTCTCTCTCTCTCTCTCTCTCTCTCTCTCTCTCTCTCTCTGTCTGTCCAGCGGTGTCTCTGACCATGCTGAACCATCCTGGGTTGTAACTAAGCGGCATGCAAGCCTACAGTATGTCGGTCATCTTGTTGGCAAGAAGATAATGACGTACTTACAAAATGCATGATCAGCATTGGTCACCCACAAACGGCAAACCTCAAGCACATAATGGACGACACACTATATAGCAGTGTTCTGGCAGTGTTCAAGAGACAGCCTCTCTCATTGGTGTTCAGTCGGTGTTAGTGTGAGAGACAGCCTCTTTCATTGGTGTTCAGTCTGTGTTAGTATGAGAGACAGCCTCTTTCATTGGTGTTCAGTCAGTGTTAGTATGAGAGACAGCCTCTTCCATTGGTGTTCAGTCAGTGTTAGTATGAGAGACAGCCTCTTTCATTGGTGTTCAGTCAGTGTTAGTATGAGAGACAGCCTCTTCCATTGGTGTTCAGTCTGTGTTAGTGTGAGAGACAGCCTCTTCCATTGGTGTTCAGTCAGTGTTAGTATGAGAGACAGCCTCTTTCATTGGTGTGGTAAAATGTTGGTAATTAAACATTAAAACACCTGCGGCTTATAGTCCGGTGCGGCTTGTATACGTACATATTTGGGATTTCCCCTAAATGTGGCTGGTGCGGCTTATATTCAGGTGCGCCTTATAGTCCGGAAATTACGGTATACTGGATATCTTGTCCAGTGCACTAGTCCCTTCCTAACATTTTAGTCTAGTTTTTATTTGTTGACCAAATTGTCAATAATATATCTAGTCTTCGTTTTAGTCATCATCATAGCCTTATAGTTTCCATTTAGTTTCCGTTTAGCTTTCGTCCGGGTAAAAAGGTAGTCGACGAACATTTATCGTCAAAGTTTTAGTAGTCGACGGAATCAAAAGGTTAAGGTTTTTGACATTTAGTCGACTTAGGGATAGCGTTTGTGAGGTTGTGGTTACCGTTCTGGTTAGGGTTATGGATATAACCACGCCTACTTGAGTGAACCATCAAAGAAACAGAGAATCCCTATACTTTATGAGGCCCAATGAACCCTATAAGTCCCTCAGGGCTCTATACTAGGCCCCCTCCTCCTGTCCCCGTCCCCGTCCCTCTAAAGAAAATCTCTTCTCCAAAAATAGCCAATCTGCAAGCTTGGGAGATCGGCCAAAACGTCAATACCGTGCAATCTTTCTCCCCCTCTTTTAGTTTTTACTATACGTCTTATTGACTCTCTCTCTCCTCCCCCCCCCCCCCCCCCCCAAGTCTGTCATCCTATCTGCCTAGCACTTCTGTAGCTCTGGTGCGTGCGTGTGTGTGTTGCGTGCGTGCGTGGTGTAAACATACTCTAACAAGCATGCAAGAGTTTTCCCCCAGGATACCATGTATTAGGGTTGGGGCATGAATCATTACACTCAAGTAAAAGGAGAGAGAGAGAGAGAGACCTTTAACCTGTCACTGTTGTGTATGTGTTGGTATATTCATGTGTGTCCCAATGGCTCTCACCCTGCTATGTCAAGAGATGTGATTGGCCCACAGTTATAGCCAGGGGTGTCATTTACACTGTGTGAAGTAACTATAGTATGTGTACTCGAGTACTGCACAGTACTTAAGTATACCATTTTGAGGTACTTTTACGTCATGTCCATTTCCCAATACCTTTACTTCTACTCCACTACATCTCAGAGGAAAATATTGTCATGTAATATTGTTACGACTTCCTCTTTGTGGGCTTTGAGCCAGTGTTGATTTGGTCGACTAAAACTAAGATGAAAGAATGTTCGTCGACTACCTTTTTCCACTGACGAAAACCAAATGGAAACTAACTGAAAACTAAGCTATGATTAAGCTATGACGAATAAAGACTAAAGACTGCACTGACAATATCGTCAGCAAATAAAAACTAGACAAAAATGTTAGGAAGGGGACTAGTGGACAAGAGATCCAGTATCAGTCATTTTACACTAGGCGGTTGGATGGCGACATGAGTGTGGAAATCCCCTCAGACTAGACTGCACTAGCAGACCAGCTCGTTAATAGAATTAGAAGCAGCTTCTTGTTAAATTAGCACAGGTCTCTCAAGGCTGTCTGTCCATATAGCCGCCCATCTGGTTGCTCCCCATTTCTCTCCCCATGTGTGTGTGTGTCTCTCTCTCTCTCTCTCTCTCTCTCTCTCTCTCTCTCTCTCTCTCTCTCTCTCTCTCTCTCTCTCTCTCTCTCTCTCTCTCTCTCCCCTCAATCAATAGAACTATACTTAGAGGCTGTATGGCTGAGGTCCAAGAAGGCACCGCCACACAGTTACAGATCCTTGGTAAACATGAACCGGGACGGAACCTCACGCGTTACACTCTTATACGGTGAAATGAACACCGAGGATTCCGACACGAACACAAAAAAAACAGACACACACACGCTCGCGCACGCACGTACGTACACGTATACGTGTGCGCAGCGGGGGGAGGCACTGTGTCTGTCTGGGTGTAATTGGCGTGTTGAAATATACTGCCATGTTCCATGAGTGTACATGCACCTGTCCGTCCGTCCGTCCGTCAGTCAGTCAGTCAGTCAGTCAGTCAGTCAGTCATCTAGTTGGCTGGCTGGTTTGCTTTAATTGCTATAACGGCGTCGGAGCACACGAGGCTACGTTCAGCGTAGCGGCTGACTGCTGTTCCTGTGTGGATGACTGTATGCGTAGCGTATGTCCTCCTGTCATGTATGTCTTGTTGTGTGTGCCTCATGTTGTGGAATTTGGTGCATTTGACATCATCACTTCACATGCACTTCAGTCAGGCACAACTCATGAATGGATGAAATATATATATTTCATTGAATATAAAATGAGCAATATATTTATTACGGTTTGGCGATGAATTGGATCTGCTTTTTAGTATAGGCTATACTCTTGTTGTAGGTTACATAATCTTCCAAAGATGAAGAAGTTCTTCAGGGTGAAGTGTTGAGAATGTATTCAGAAGATTCAGCAGAGTAACAACATACAGAGAGTGAGGAACAGGCCTCCTCCGTGCCTGTTCCAGCAGCCCCTCCGGGCGCAAGCCTCCTCAACCCCATTCTCAGACAGTCCTTTATAGTCTTGTCTTAACAGAGAAGTTATAATGAATGTCCATATAAGGATCTGCGCTAAACATAAGGGCGACAGACGAATAGTAGGCTATACATCCGCTGACAGCGTGGAGGAGTCAGGTCAGCTGGTAGATTGACAGCTGCAGCTGAGCCAGAATGAGCATATTGGTGAACAATGATGAGACTGAATGGAAGGCAGAGAAACACACAATAATGCATATATTTGGGCAGTCTATTTGGCATTCTAAAATTGCCATTACACTCTGATCAAGCGCATCATTATTTATTTCGGATTTTGCAGTAAACGCTGCAAAATCATTTCTTTTAATATTTTAATTGTGTAGAGAAATTAAGTATAGGCTAATGCAGTCTTGAGAGAAAAAAAATCATTATGCTGTCTCGTATGAGTAGTTGCTTTGACAGTTTTACAAAATGCACATTTACAAGTGAATCGCCCTCCATTGTCTCCAAATGTATTTTGGACAGCTGTCAAAAGCAGAATAGTTCCTGCTGCCCCGTCATGGTGAATCACGTGTCAACAGTGAGTGGGAGCCGGCGCAGCATTGTCAGCCATGTAGCCAATTCTGACCTGAGATCAGATTCAAAAAATGTTTTCTACATCCTGACAGTTTTCCATTCTGACCTGAGATCAGATTCTAAAAATGTCTCCTACGTCAGTCGTTCTTCGATTTTTCAAAAATAGCAGACCGACAAGCTCATAGCGCGCCACTCGGTGGCGCGCTATGAGCTTGTAGATCTGCTATTTTTAAATAGCTAAAGCATAACATAGTGCTAACACCAAAAGGGGTTCCCGCCCATAATGGGTTAATCTTCCAATATGAACACAACAGTACTTTTAGCCCTGATGAAGGCCATTGCCGGTGCGAATATGTTGGTCTCATAAAATACTTTCCCTTTTTTGAGGGGCACTGGCCCTTCGTTTGTCCAGCTTCGAGGGTTTGTGTGAACACAAACATTGTCCTAACATGGACATTGAATGACATTGACAGTTGAATGGCCAGCTTTGAGTGTTTGTGCAAACACATGCAGACATTGAAGACAAAAGACAAGGAGGAGAATTGTGATTGGCCGGAATGAGATGATGTGTGATGATAAGAGCGCCCCTCACTTCACACGGGTGTGATTGTTCTTACAACAGTCGTAGTAGTACTTGAACTTGAACGTGTACTTGAACCTGATCGGGTCATTGTAGCCAGTGTTGTTTTCGTCGACTAAAACTAAGACGAACAATGTTCGTCGACTACCTTTTTTCACTGACTAAAACTAAATATGACTATGATGACTAAAACTAAGACTAAATATCGACAATTTCGTCAACGAATAAAAACTAGACTAAAATGTTAGGGAGGGACTAGTGGGACAAGAGATCCAGTTTTATGCTGGGTTGCCTGCGATGCGTTGTGAGATTGTAGATCTGTAGCTATTTTCAGCATGCAACCAAAGTGTAAAATCTGCCATTGCAACGACATCAAGGCCTGTCAAAACACATGTTAGTCGACTAAATCAACTGTAGATTTAGTCGACTGAAACTGGACTAACACTAGAACATTCCAGGTATTGAACCTGATCGGGACATTGTAGCCAGTGGTAGATTGCAGTAGTTCCAAAGCGCCGCTGTCCATGGTGCTGAACTCTGAACTCTCACATGCTTTGAATGTGTGTGAGGACAACTGCAGTAGGTGTTTTAAACATTATGTTATAATTTAGCTATTGAAAAATAGCAGATCTACAAGCTCATAGCGCGCCACCGAGTGGCGCGCTACGAGCTTGTAGGTCTGCTATTTTTGGAAAATCGTGAAAATATTTATTTCATAAAACTGGAGGATTTTTTTTTGAGGTCAGGCATAAATGGGTTAAAGATGGAGTGCCGTGATTGTTTTCCACCCTAAAACATGCCGATCAGATATTATTATTATTATATAAGGAGGAGGATTTTATTTTGATACAGTACTATAGACGGTTACGCCGCGGACAAAGCCAACTCGGATCGTGACAAATCATGAAAATGAACACTATGGGCCGATCAAATAATTTATAAGAAAAAAAAAAAGAAAAAATAGTGTTGTCTCCAGGCTTTATTTTCTTCTTTCTAATGATTTGATCGGCCCAAAATATTGTGTTCATTGTCATGATTTGTCACGATCCGAGTTGGCTTTGTCCGCGGCGTAACCGTCTTTAAATAAATACTCTAAGAAAAGCCTATGGGCGAAATGCACCGGGGATTAATTTCCTGGGCCACTCGTCGTTCTGAAAGGGGGTGGGACTGCGACGCTCTATAGTTCCAGGCAGGTGTTCCGTGTGTGTGTGTGTGTGTGTGTGTGTGTGTGTGTGTGTGTGTGTGTGTGTGTAAGAGCAGACGTCTTCATTGGTATAAAGGAATAAAGCTGATCTGCCGTCATCACCGGAGATGACTGAATAGGACTGCAGAGTACGTCACGGCAAGGCAGAAAGGCCTAGCTTTCTCACGGAGTGTGTGTGTGTGTGTGTGTGTGTGTGTGTGTGTGTGTGTGTGCGCGCCCCTCCTGCCCCAGTGTTGGTTGTGGCCCGCATAGACCGCTTATGCCCTGACTTGACAACAGTAATAACATAATAAATAGTAATGATTCTCATGGAACACATTTGTGTGCCGTTTAAATACCAACGATCTGCATACACTTTTAATAGACTTTATGGCAGATGTTGTGCGTTGCACGCACGCACACACACACACACACACACACACACACACACACACAGAGAGATATAGACCATGTTGATCATTAGTGCTTCACTCAGAAAAGCTTTGTGGTATTGAATAACCCCGCTAAACACAGACATTAAATGATTGAACCCTTTTGAACAGCACAGTGGAATGAGTCATATTCTGACATTATCCTGTGAAATGTCTCAATGTGAGAACTGTAAACAAATTGTGCAACGACGCAACGTTGTTGTTTATTTGCCGCCGTGCTCAGAGCGAGCCTCGCGCTTCGGTGCATTCCTTCTTTAATCACAACAAAATACCTCGTTTGACGCCCAGCTGCCGCCGCTCTATTTCCTGCTTCAGCATTTGTCATATCGGGGCACCAGTGTTGATTTCGTAGACTACATTTCTTTACTGACAAAAAACGCGGAATAAAAACAAAATACAAACTAAGCTATGATGATGACTAAAACTAAATATTCTGACAATTTTGTCACCGTCCATCGATGAGTGAATGTGTGCGAATGAGTGAATGTGATGCACATTGTAAACAAACGCTTTGAAGAAATACTGTTTTTATCTAGAACAACCCCATTTAACTCTATATCTACCGCTAGCTGTTAGCATAAACCCCAGTTGCCATTGCCAGCATACGTGTTCACTTTAAAAGACGGAATTTGGATATTCAGCAAGCTGCAAAACCACACATAGCTGTCTAACGTTAATCTTGGCTAGCGGTGCTGAGCCTCCTCGTGGCGGCCCTGTTTTCACAAATGTTACAGTACCACACACTCAATAATTCGTCATTTTAATTTATTCTAATTGTTGTTATTGCAATTTACGAGCTGTGTTCGCTTCCCGCGGTTTGCTGTTCAAAAGCAATATAATGCGAGTTCAATGCTTTCTAATTAAAAGCCTTTTCCACAACTGTTTCCATACCCTATTTGCGCATTTCCCTTGTTCAATATAGGCCAAAATCTACCCCCTGCACACGCAAAAACGTATTTGCATTTTCTTTTCATGATTCAAATTTTCATTGCTTTTTCAGTTTAGTCACACAAACAATTAAGACAACAAATTAAACAAAACTAGACAAGAAAATAATAAATACATTACACAACGAAATCTTTACAGAAAAGATAAAACAATACAGACAATACAATACCATACAATACAATTATAATAAAAGAATAATAATAATAAAAAAAGGAAAAAGAAATTCCATTGCACCTGGGTAATATAAATGTACACTGTATTCAAGGAAAACAAGAGAGAAATGGACGTTGCGCTCAAACCACAATGGGATCTCTGACAGCAATATGCATTATGTATCCTCCCCATTTCCGGATATATTTGTCTAGTCTGTCGGACCTCCTATATGCCATTTCTTCGTATGCTGCACTTATTCGCATTTTTTAAATGTTTCCATACAGTTAAGAGCCTTAATGCGCAAAAAACCGGCTTAATGGAAACACACCTATATAGTTTCATCATTTCTTGTTTTTGGAAGTGATTAAAGAGACAATAACGAGTCAGCTGTGTGAGATAGCCTGCATGTTGGACATTCCAGAGTCTAGGAGCTTGGACAGCAACAAATCCTGACCAAACTTTTAAAGTTACATACGTGCATTTACTCAAATACTTACTCAAACTTTGAGGTAGTTTTACTTTACTGGAGTATTTCCAAGTTTCAATATGTTTACCTCTACTCCACTACATCTCTGAGGCAAATATTGTGCTCTTACTCCACTACAATTATATGACAGCTTTAGGCTACTATTTATTATTTACTTTTATTATTATTATTTAGATGCTCACAATGCTGTGTACATCTGCTATTTTGAAACATGAAATTGGACTTTCTGCATAACGAGTGTACAATTTTATGCCAACACGTTTGTACTTTTATTCCAGTGAAATGTGAATACAGAACTTTACTTAAAGTAAAAAGAAAATATGAAATAACATACGAGTACTGATCTTGGGACTCACTCAAGGAGAGCCCTGCCTGAGGTATAGAACCTAATGAACAAAAAACGACAGATAGCTCCTCGGGAGATAAAACACAGACGTATATACTGTAGATAAAGGAATGTGTGTGCTGCCAATTCAGCTGACAACTAAAAGGCTTTTCTCTGGAACCGAGACATCCGAATGCTGCCAGTATACACTCTGAACAGTGAGAGAGAACCGAGACGTCCGAATGCATGCCAGAATACTCTGAACAGTGAGAAAAAGTGTACTTTGAAAGGAGTCAAGGAACATCTTGTGTTTCGTTTTTTCTTTTGTGTGTTTATTCCTGCCTTCTATAAGCGTTGACACGTTTCGGTGTCAGTGTTGCAACAAGATGCAGCCTGTACTCTAAACATGCACTTTACAATTGCAATTCAGGCATTTAGCAGACGCTCTTAATTCAGAGCAACTAGATTCAACTAGAACTCCTTCATACTCCCGTGGCAACTCACCGCAGTGGCGTTTTCTAAAGTTAGAAAAGTACAACTTTGCGTTGCACTCACCGTGACACATCTCTCTGAGGCGCTAGGTTTAAAGGTAGAGTCAGTGATTTCACTTAATTCAAATATCACTTATTTTTTTGTTTTGTTGTGATAATCCTCTCTACTATAGAGTGTGCTGACCATATAAGGAGTTCCTCCCTGTCCCCAGTTAACCCCTGGGGGTCAAAAAACCGTAGGTTTCGTTTTTGTTCTCTATCCTGATTGGATGAAAGCTTGTGTCCCAAGGCAAAAACGAAACCTAAGGGTTTTTGACTGAAATCACTGACACCCCCTTTAATGTTTGTCTTGTCTAGACAAACATTAGAAACGCCATTGACAATGAACAGAGTTTCATGTTTGTTTTGTCTGTCACTATGAGCAAATCGGCATAATTATGCATGTTATGTTATGATATCGCGATGATAAGGGTTGGTAAAGCGCCCCTCACTTCACACGGGTGTGATTTTTTGTTATCATCGTTTAGCTGATATAACTGTAAGGTTATCACCTTAAAGGTGAGTTGCTTATCACCTAAAACTGGAGTATATGAATGAGCCTTTTACAGTAAGCAAGAACAACACGAGGTAACACATCAAATGCATATAAATCTAGTCATCTAGTATCATAAGTAAACTAAGAACCTACTACTGTATCATCGGTGTAACAGTAAAATATCCGTACATTGAAACTAGAATGCTATAGAATTTGTCTGCATAACATGCTATCTAAATGACATATTTTAGGTTTGCATAAACCTGCAAGGTCGTCAAGGCTAGGCCAGGTGATTTTTCAGACTACGGCGGAAGATTGGGAGTGAGTCTGGCGTTCCGAGTGTTTGGGAGCAAGAAGGGAGAATAGTGATCTTATACTATAAGAGCCTAATGTATCTATACTCTTACTTGAAGTATGGATAGATTGAAATGTGATGTTTTTTCCACCACTGTCCTAATTTCTTTGATTTTTTTTGGTCTCTAGACCCTCAAGCATTCCGACCTCTCGCTGTTTACACGTGGCCAACGAGGCGGGCTTGACGAGGGGGTCCTTTTCCCCGAGGCGTGATGAACTGCAACGCGCGACCACATCGTTAGCGGCACGTGGGCGCGGCACGCAATAACAACCGCTGACCCTATATCGACGTTCTGTCCCGGCAGGGCCGAACGCCGCAGGCTAATAGTTCGCCTTCACGTCACGTCACGTCCCTCCAAAACAAACCGTGAGGACTTTCCCCCGCGCGCGCACATCCACTTGAACCCTGGTCACCCAGGGCTCTGTGGCAGGAGAATTGCCGATCTACAGATCTGAGGACGTTTTTAGGAGGAGAGGGGAGAGGGAGGGAGGGAGGGAAGGAGAGAGAGGGTAGAGGGAGGGAGGGAGAGAGAGGTGATGGGGGGGGGGGGGGGGGGGTGTCAGATGGAGAGAGGAAGAAGATGATGAGACGATGGGAGAGGAGGAAAGCTCATCGCAGAGGGAGCTGAACGTTATTTAGTCTAAATGAGGTCGAGACCTTGAGATCTACTCTGAATCTTAACTCTCACGGTTAGCAGCTCCCTGTGTGCGTGTGCGTGTGTGTGTGTGTGTGTGTGTGTGTGTGTGTCTGCGTGTGCGTGCGTGTGCCCATGCAGTCTGTAGAATACCAACTAGGTCAATGTCATGTTTCCTCTGCAGTTAACGCCTGAGTTGAGCAGTAACAGCTTCTATTCAGAGAGACTAATATTGTTTTAAGGCCTCGTGCACACGCACACGCTCGCGCGCTCGCGCACACACACACACACACACACACACACACACAGACACACGCACACGTGCACACACATACACACACACAGAGGTCGGGTCTATAATGCATTATAAGCTAATTTACACTACACTACACTGCATTACAGGGGTAAACGTGGCCATCACATATACAATGGATACGTCAGTCAATGTGCTTATACAAGTTTTAGTTTAGTATAGCACATTGTATTAAAACGTAGAAGCAATATACTTGTATCAAAATAAAACAAGTTCTATGTGCAAGAAAGGGAAGAAGCCGATATATAGGCTTATTTGGAATCGCACACAGAAGGAGAGATAAAACATAGCGATTATATGTGCCTTTTGGCGCGGAGAAAACCGCATTAATGTTTCGCGAGGAAAAAACGGTGGCTGGTGTCAGCGCCAAGATGTAAATGAATACATCTCTGTGGTTCAGATTCATACTGCTGCTCACATAATGCGCAACATCTTGAAATGATTGGTAGTTTGTATATCTTTGTGTGTGAGGAAGGACAATAAGGGTGGACTTACAAAAAAAAGATCTTAATCTGTTCCTTTTGTTCATTATTTACGATGCTATTTTGTTTGAAATATATATTTTTTTCTTAACCTATTCATTCAGTAGCAACAATAGCAGAGCTGCAAGCTGTGGCTCATGTGGTTAACATAGTATTTTTCATTAGATTGTGATATTATGAAACATAAATATCAAACATATAATTAATCCTGACCAGACGCAGGGTATAAAACGTACCCTCATCAGCCATAAAACATTGTTTATGTTCTCTGTGTGTGTGTGTGTGTGTGTGTGTGTGTGTGTGTGTGTGTGTGTGTGTGTGTGTGTGTGTGTGTGACCGATACCGCCATGTATATTCATAGCATTGGTCTCGTGCGTTATGCCTGGAGTCATTCTGGAGGACTAAAAAAAGATTAAACGGACTACACCATGAATTTCGACTTTTCCCTCCAACAAATACCCCATTATGAACAATCAGTCTTTCTCTTCATATCTGGGTTTTGATGTGAATCGGACTCGCAGCGGGCCAACTGAATTGCTGCTACTCGTGATGTCACAGGTATCTCCCTGTACTTTGTGTACTATATAAGCCCTCCCCCTCTTCAGTTCCACATTGAATTAGCATTTCGTCTTTGGAGACTGTGGGAGGAGGAGAGGGGGGCGGGCCTGATTACAATGAGTCAAAGATCACGCAGCGCCAAAAAAGCTCACATTCACAACATAACAACGCTCAACTCATCTTGAATTCCGGTACCATAATGTAAGATCTAATAATAGTGCTGTCAAATGCATTATTTTCCTACTTGGCGTGCTACTTATATTGAAATCACAGATCCATCGCCATCCCAGCCACAGCAGCCTATCCAACCTATCCGGTACACACATATAGTCCAGGTACAGAGCTCAGCGCAGAGGTACGCATCAGGAGAAACACAAAGTTAAATCGGGTGTCTTATACCAACTATATATAGACGTGCAGGGTTCCGACCTCTACGTTGGAAGGCCTGGTTTAACAGCGGGGCGATCAGATCGGCCGTGGGTCGGCGACGTGCGACAAAAATACAAACCAGGCCCTTTTTTTTGCAGACATTTACGAGAAGAAACCAGAATGCGGGTTATCTCTCTCAAGGTTTCAGATAACCTTGCAGCTTGCCTTTGAAGATAGATAGAAGGTGTTTTTGCGTGTGTGTTTGTGCGTGCGTGCGCGCGCGCGTGTGTGTGTGTGTGTGTGTGTCCGTGTTGTCTCTCGTCTCTCCTGCTCTAACTGTGAGCGATATCCCACAGTGCTGTGCTGCTCTAGTTGTACCAACACCTGTTTCTGTGTATGTTCAACTGTGTCGATAGTTGTATGTATATCTATTGTCTATGCATACACATGTCTCTATAGTTATGTCTGTACTGTACTGTATGTCTCTGTATCGCTGGTGGAAAAGGTACTCACATTTTTGAGGGGCGCTATAGGCCCCTCCTATATGCCCAGCTTTGTGTTTAGTTTAGTTGAGTTTAGCCTACAGTCTACACCAGGGGTTCTCAATACGTGGGTCGCGACCCCTCAGGGGGTCGCCAAATTATTTTGGGGTGTCTCCAAATTATTTTCATTATTATTATTTTTTTTTGCAACTGAATGGCTGGAAAATGGAAATGAAGAGTTTACATAGTACACAATAGTGCATCCATAAACTTTCCTTAATGATTATATCTGGTTTGAGTATTCATTTATGATGTATTTTCTCTATTTGTAAGGTTATTTTTGCAGTCAGTTTGTATTGGGGGTGGGGAGTGGGAAGTTTACTAAGTTCTTGCTTTGATGCGCTAGACCAGATAACAGGACAGTAGTCCAGATTTGACAGAACTAGAGATTGTATGACTAGTCTGATTGTTGTATTAGTTAGCAGATGAGCACTCCTTCTGCAGATGAGAACTCTGTGTGTTTGTCTGAACACAAACATCGGCTACTGATTGGCTGATCACCCCATAGCGATGATTTGATTGGCTGAGCACAAGTACATATTGAATTTTGTTTACTTATGTAAAAGTATCAATACTGCAATATAGAAAATCTGAAATGCTATGTTACAAGTAAAACTCCAGAGTAAAAAATGTACTTGAGTAAATAAAGTACTAAAGGTACCGGCCTCAAAATGTACTTACTCATTCCTCGCCTATAGTTCGTCTTTTGACACCTTCTGGTCCAACTCCAAACGCCCTCGTCGCCGAGATCGTCTTTTGGCGCTTAACCCATTCTGACCTGAGATCAGATTCATACGAGGTTTTCACTGGACACACACTGGTCTGATTAACCCATTCTGACCTGAGATCAGATTCTAAAAAATGTCAGTCGTTCTTCGATCTTTCAAAAATAGCAGACCTACAAGATCGTAGCGCGCCACTCGGTGGCGCGCTATGAGCTTGTAGATCTGCTATTTTTCAATAGCTATAAAGCATAACATGATGCTAACACCAAAATGGGTTCCCGTTCAGAATGGGTTAATATAAATTGATTATGCTTCACAACTCTGTTCTGTACGCGCCTGTAACACTCCGGCTCTGGTGCGATGAACATCTCTGATTCTTCTTCTGCGTTTTACATCAAAAGAAGCTTGATTTGCAAAGGCAAGGGTGCTCAGGAGGTGTGCAGGTATAAAAATATAAAAAATAGTAAAAAGGTGCTCCTATGGGATCGACCGGGATAACACATACCATACCATACCATACCATACCATCTTTATTTCTATAGCACATTTAAATAACAACAAGTTGTACCAAAGTGCTTTACAATAAAATAATAAAAATCACAACTTCATTTAAAAACAAACCAACATACAGTACACAGTGTCACTTTCGACATCAAAAGCTCATACTATGCTTGGAAAAGCCAAAGAATAAAAATATGTCTTGAGGCGTGATTTAAACACCTGAAGAGTGGGGGCTTGTCTTATGTGCAGAGGCAGCTCATTCCAGAGCTTGGGAGCTGCCACTGCAAAAGCCCGGTTCCCTCTGAGCTTCAGCCTTGATTTAGGCACCACCAGGAGAAGCTGGTCAGAGGACCTAAGGGTCCTTGTGGGAACATACGGTTTGAGTAGTTCAGAGAGATAAATGGGTGCCAAACCATTTAAACATTTAAAAACAAAAAGCAAGACTTTGAAATCAATCCTGTATCGCACAGGAAGCCAATGGAGGGAGGCTAGTACAGGACTAATAATCACGCTTACCTGTAAGCAACCGTGCGGCGGCATTCTGGACTAACTGTAAGTGAGAGATGGAGGCCTGGTTGACTCCAATATACAGGGCATTACAGTAGTCGAGGAGGGATGTCATAAAGGCATGGATAACAGGATCTCCACTTTGTTCTATATCAAGCTTGATTTGCGGCTCATGTCTCTAAACGCCGGTTACAAAATGTATGTTTTGGGTGTTTTGGGTGTTTCGCGGGACCTGTTACATAGCTATATTATTCACGTCCTGATTCTCCGTTTCCGAGTGAAACGCCTTTCAAAATAAGACGGTTCTCCGTAGAGACGAATGTTTGGCGGTTCTCCAGTACACAATGCAGCCACCAGATGGTGCTGCCGGGGGGGGGGGGGGGGGCAATGTAAAGTCATTGTGTATGTTTTGTTTTGTAATAATAATCAAGTCAAATACATGTAGTGGAGTAAAAGTACAATATTTGAATCCGAGATGTAGTGGAGTGTAAATTGGGAAATACTCGAGTGAACTAAAAATACCTCAAAATTGTGCGTCTGTGTTTCTCTGTCTGCGTCTGTGTTACTCATGTGTCTGCGTCTGTGTTTCTGTGTCTGCGTCTGTGTTACTGTGTCTGCGTCTGTGTTTCTGTGTCTGCGTCTGTGTTACTGTGTCTGCGTCTGTGTTACTGTGTCTGCGTCTGTGTTACTGTGTCTGCGTCTGTGTTACTGTGTCTGCGTCTGTGTTACTGTGTCTGCGTCTGTGTTACTGTGTCTGCGTCTGTGTTTCTCTGTCTGCGTCTGTGTTACTGTGTCTGCGTCTGTGTTTCTGTGTTGTTCGTTTCACATCTGTCTCCAATCAATTTGATAGCAACGCAATCGAATCAACTGTTCTGTTTAACACACTCTCACCCCCCCCTCCCCCCCATCTCTCTCTCTGTCTTTGTCTCTCTCTCTCTCTCTCTCTCTCTCTCTCTCTCTCTCTCTCTCTCTCTCTCTAGTTGGTGGGATTTGTCTATGCCTGCTATGTGGTCAAGCTCATTTCAGAAGAAGAGGACAGCTGTGAGTAAACACGCACGCACACACACACACACACACGCACATGCACACATGCAGACGCACACGTGTGCGCGCACGCACACACACACACGCGCATATTTCTCCTGCGTTTATTTCCGTGTATTACTCATAATCATACTGCACATCCTGTTTCTGTGAAATTGTCGGAATCGGCCGTAGAATCTGATGTAATCTCCTAAAAGCATTTAGGCTTTAATAAGCGGAGAGTCTCCAGAACCTCTGCATTAGATTACGTTACAATGTTTTAATAATTAGATCCCGGCCAGGTCAAACAAACTGTCTATAAAATATATTCTATTCAGCCCCTAAAATATATATATATATATATATAATTTTGCTGTGTTTCAGTTAGCTGGACATAAAGGTTTCATAACATTCATTTTAATTTATTTAAATTTTAAAATTTCATTTTCATTTTAGGTTTTATGACCTCAATTATACTCAATGTAAAAGATATGTATACATCCCGGTTTTTATACGGTGCTAGACCCAAAAAAGTGGAATGTCCCCACACGATATAATTCTGCTCCTTTTTATTTCAACCTACATTAACAGCGTTTCGCCCCTCCGGGCTTTCTCAAGCCTGGAGGGGCGAAGCGTTGTTATTGTATAGGCAAAATCCCTCAACAGTGACTGCTGGAAAATTGTTATGTCATATATTGGATCTGTGGCCTCCCCAAACCACAGCAAAAGTTAAAAGTTCAGGTTTTTTGGGTGCAATTGAGCATATTCAGAAAAGCATTAAAAATATATGTCACGATCCCTTTAAACATTTGTATTTGCTTTTCTTTTTAACTTCAGAAAAGGTTTACTCAATGCTTGCCATTTCTACCTCCTGAAAGACGATGAAAAGAACTCAACCGCATTCATCTCCTATAGTTTTGTTTTTGGTTGAAAGTTATTGTCACCGTGTTGTACGTGAATTGGTTTTCAAACTTTCTCAAGGCAACCATGTTTCAAAGGAACGGTTCTTCAAAGGAAAGATGAACAGAAGCCATATTAACCCATTTAACCCATTCTGAACGGGAACACATTTGGTGTTTTAATCATTACTATAGCCCTTACCCGTTGTGAGATATTGCCCTCTCCAAGCTCTCTCCAATATTGCCCTCTCCAATATTGCCCTCTCCAAGCTCATAGTGCTACGAGCTTGTAGATCTGCTATTTTTGAAAAATCGTGAAAATGTGCCTGAAATCTTTTAATAAACAGTATATTGTTACGTTTTTACATTACGTTATATAGTGAACGTTTTTAAGTCAAAACCTTACTTCTGGGGAGGTCCCTGAAACAACATATTTTGACATGAAATATTGAGCACCACTGATATAGAAACATAGGTATTTCAGAAAACTGTCATGATTTAGAAGACTTTTTTTTAATTTCGATGTCAGGCGTAAATGGATACCTGGAACGCATCTGTGTCACCTTAGCTTTAAACTATACCATTATTTTATGCTTTAGCTATTGAAAAATAGCGCTTGCATATCTGCTATTATAGAAAAAATATGAAAATATGTGCAAATCTTTGAATATATATTCTTCATCATGTTATGCTTTAGCTATTGAAAAATAGCAGATCTACAAGCTCATAGCGCGCCACCGAGTGGCGCGCTACGAGCTTGTAGGTCTGCTATTTTTGAAAAATCGAAGAGCGACTGACATTTTTAGAATCTGATCTCAGGTCAGAATGGGTTAATCAGACCAGTGTGTGTCCCAGTGGAAACCTCGTATGAATCTGATCTCAGGTCAGAATGGGTTAACTCATATCTTTGCTTCTGGGGAGTCCCTGGAACAACATATTTTCAGATGGGGGTCCTTGACATGTAGTATAGGCCCTCATTTATCAATGGAGTGTGTATTCTGCCTTAAGTTCGAGCGTGGGTTTTGGCGTGCGCTCACGTTGGCACGGCATTTTATGAAATGATCGTAAATAGCGTAAATTCGGTCACAGCGTTGAAAGAAAAATGTCATGGTTCAAACATTTATTTATCATTTAAATATCACACCCTTAATATTCTCGAAGCGCCCCGATGTCACGACGTGAACAACCGGAATCCGACCAAAACAAACGTGTTGAAATCCAATAATAAAAGAGGTTCCCCGTCTCGCCTCGCGTGCCTCTCATGTCCGCGCACGCACACACGCACCTATATATATGCAAGTGTGCATTTTGGCACACTGGAAAGAAACGGCAGTAGGTTTATTCCGTGAGTCTACAACCTTTGTCAAGTATAGGCTTAGGCTACATGAATCACACACAGACACACACACACACACACACACACACACACACACATCACAGTTACATCGCCATGAATGGAATACCTTTGTAGGCTATACCGTGTATTAATATTACCCATTCGTGCGCTGCAGTGCACGTTAAAGATGTCATGTATAGGTTTAGGTATAGACTGCTGTGAGTGAGTGATGCCAGTGCACGTTAATGAGAGATAGCCTGGCAAGGCAGTCATGATCAATGTTTATGGAGTGAGTGACGAATGAATGAATGCATAAACATATAGGCCTATAGGTGAAAGGCTCATGGTGTGTGTGCTGGGTGGGATGTGCATGGAAAGATTTAACCCATTCTGAACGGGAACCCATTTTGGTGTCAGCATCATGTTATGCTTTAGCTATTGAAAAATAGCAGATCTACAAGCTCATAGCGCGCCACCGAGTGGCGCGCTACGAGCTTGTAGGTCTGCTATTTTTGAAAAATCGAAGAACGACTGACATTTTTAGAATCTGATCTCAGGTCAGAATGGGTTAATCAGACCAGTGTGTGTCCAGTGGAAACCTCGTATGAATCTGATCTCAGGTCAGAATGGGTTAAGCAGTCCCAACTCCCGGAAATGAGCTCGCTTGCAGCCTCTCTGATCCAGATGACCAGAATGATCTGCAATTTATCTGAATGACTGTTAAAAGGCAAGCACTTATTTAAATGAGTGAATGATTAAAGCCCCGGCTAACGCCTATGCCATTGCAAATATGCAAGCTATATGCTTATTATTTATCATTGTCACATGGAAATAAAAGAGGGTTGGACCGTCCATTAAATGCCAAAATTAAAAGAAAAATCACGTGTGAACTGAGTGGTGCAACTCCCCCCTCTACTCTCTCATTAGCAGGCAACAGTGCAGCACTAATACTATTTCTCTCTCTCTCTGTTTCTGGCAAACAGCGCCCCTACTGGTACTCAGTCATATACTCATTAATACATACATAGGTGAACCAACACATACGTAGGCGGACACAGACATTGCTGTTTCCTTGGAGTTGTTGCACCACTCAAAAATATTACCACAGGGATATTTATATAGGTCACGCTGCACACCCGTGGTCAAAATCATCTCTCGCACATACTGTATATGCGCCCGCATAATGTTTTAACGGAGCCAGTAACATTGTAACATTGTAAACATTAAACCACCCATTCTTGAGATAAGGGACAAAACTTTTTTCAAACTGGATTTTTTTTTTTTTTAAGATACATTCAAATCAAATAGATGTATTTGTAGACACAGGTCTCAACTACCAATCTTGAGAAGGAACAGGTTTTTCGCATAACATTTCTTTCTAAAATGGGACATTTATGCACTTAATACCTGATTCATGTCAACTCCGTCAGACACACTAAAATCCCTTTTAATTGAATTTTATCATTTCAACAATAATATAAAGTCCTCAGTTATCTTATAATGGCTTTCAGTAATCAAGTTAAGTAATACAAATCTTTTAATATTATTTTGTTCCAATATCACACTATTATGAAATATCCAATTTCTCAAAACCGTCATTTCAACCTTTATTTTCAATATTATAACATGAAAACCATGTAAAAAAAAAAAAAAAATCATCATTACGTATCATTTCAGTTGGTGTTTCAATACATAAGCACAAAATATTTGACAGCAAATTTTCTATTTCTTTGGAAATTAACAAAAACATCACGGGACGAACGTCTGACGGAGTTGACGAACATCTGACGGAGTTGACAAGTTTAACTGATTTAGGTTCTAGACCACCTAGGATCTTGATTCTGGTGACTAATCCCACATTTTCAAGGATGAGGAATACAGTGGTACTATTTAGATTTGCCCTGTGAACATGGCAGCCATTTTTCAAAATGGCCGCCAACTTTCTGTTATTTCCCAATAACTCAAGTTCTACACCACCTAGGATCTTGATTCTGGTGACTAATCATACATTTTCAAGGATGTGGGATACATTGGTACTATTTAGATTTGTCCTGTGACCATGGTAGACATTTTTCAAAATGGCCGCCAACTTTCTGTTATTTCCCAATAACTCAAGTTCTACACCACCTAGGATCTTGATTCTGGTGACTAATCATACATTTTCAAGGGTGAGGAATACAGTTGTACTATTTAGATTTATCCTGTGACCATGGATGGTAGACATTTAAAAAAATGGTGGACCTGCTATTATTTTACCAATTTACTCAGGGAATATTATCAGAATAATATAAAATCTGTGAATACATTTCTTACCAAGAATTTTCTTCACCAATGTTTGTAAAGGTGTCTACTAACATATCCCACATTGGTTTCTATTTGACCACCCTAGGGGCATGTTTGACAGCTGCTGAAAGTTGGGTACCATCAACAAACAATATAAGGCTAAATGTTTTAAATTTCATTATGCTTTAAGTAGCATGTGGCATGTCAAACTAGGGGCTTTTCATGATTCTGGATCCATTCCAAGCATTAGTTTTGCACAAAAAACACTACGTTGGCTAAAAACGGCCATAGCCATCATCACAGATGTGATGAGGTCAGCACATGTCGGCACATTTGGGCAAGTGGCTATGGCCAAACTAGGGGGTCTATGGCCAAACTAGGGGTCAAACTCCTTGGGCTAAATTCGGTGAGGTGAACAGTGAGCAGTGAACAGTGAGCGAAAGACTGAAGACAGAAGATTTGGCTTCAGGACCATCAGGCAGGATGTGCAGACACTGAAGGCATCAGTGTCTTTCTCTGTGTCCCCAGCATGTCAACCAAAGCAATGTTACCAAATCAAAGGAGCCTTCACCTCATGTCACCTGGGGCTGGGTGAGCAATCGTATCCTGTATCTAAACTCACAACTAAATACAGACACTTGGCCAGACTGCCGTTTGAAAGGGCCCCTCATCCTGATTGGGGAAGACCACCCCACCTAATCACACCAACCGAACAAGTGAGGTTGGGGCCTCCAGGTGGGCCAGCAGCCATCTGCACAAGACTGGGCTGGACCCTGCAGGAAAGCAATCTCCAGCCAAGACAATGTAAGTTGACTATAACAGAGCCCCAGAACACAGAGCTCAGGAGAAGGATGGAGAAACACTGGCAGGAGGCCACCAAGATACAATGCCCCAGAGACCCAGAGTGTGCCACCACTGGCAATAAGGAGATCAACTGCTGCAGCAAAGATGTCATGAAAGGCAAGTCTCCACCAAAAAAAACCCTGAACCTAATCGGGGTGTCAAGAGACCAAAGTTTCTCCCCCACAGTTCCCTGCAGTGGCCAGTGAAGTCAAACTGTGCATCTGTACCTGAAAGGGGCAAGTCAAAGGCCAGAAAGCCCACCTCCTTTTAATGTCCTGTCAGTAGAAACTCAACCTGCACCTGAAATAAGCCCTTACCTCTCCCAGAGAAAGATCATCCTTGAAAATGTAATGATTAGTCGCCAGAATCAAGATCCTTGGTGGTCTAAAACTTGAGTTATTGGTAAAATAACAGCAGGTTGGTGGTCATTTTGAAAAACAATGGCTGCCATGGTCACAGGACAAATCTAAATAGTACCACTGTATTTCTCATCTTTTAAAATGTATGATTAGTCGCCAAAATCAAGATCCTAGGTGGTCTAAAACTTGAGTTATTGTAAAATAACAGCAGGTGGCGGCCATTTTGAAAAAAAATGGCTGCTATGGTCACAGGACAAATCTAAATATTACCAATGTACCCCACATCCTTGAAAATGTATGATTAGTCACCAGAATCAAGATCCTAGGTGGTGTAGAACTTGAGTTATTGTAAAATAACAGCAGGTGGCGGCCATTTTGAAAAATGGCTGCCATGGTCACAGGGAAAGTCTAAATTGTACCACTGTATCCCTCATCCTTGAAAATGAGGTCTTAGTCACCAGAATCAAGATCCTAGGTGGTGTAGAACTTGAGTTATTGTAAAATAACATCAGGTGGCGGCTCTTTTGTAATATGGCTGCCATGGTCACCACGAGACAAATCTGTGATGGCCCCATAGCCAAAAATGTTCCTTAAGGCATGCTCTAACTGTGTGCCAAATTAGAATACTGCCCATTATTCAAAAACAATAATTTTATTGTTTTAGGAACACTTTTGTCAACTCCGTCAGATACACGTCAACTCCGTCAGACACAAAATCTGACGGAGTTGACGTCTGACGGAGTTGACAAAATGGCATTTGTTTTCATCTTAACCCTCTTTAGTACAATGTAGCCATTTTGTTTTTGCTTAATTTTGTTAGCTAAACCTAACCCCTAAACTAAAATAATAAACATTATTTTTGAATTCTTAACAAAGATCATAATAATGTCCTGACGGAGTTGACATGTAAAAGCTGTGACCACATTGTTATCAACATTGTTTGTTTAAAATATCAAACAATTGAATGCTTGTCAGACCAGGTACTCCACTGTTGCAACAAATATAAATGGGACTTGGAAAAGGAGTCTTCAGGCTAAATCTGTCGACAATATTTTCTGATTAATTTAAGACTTTTAAAAAAACCTGACGGAGTTGACGGAGACGTGGGACGAACATTTGATATGAGATATTTAATAGAAAATATGAATTAAAATTAACTGTGTATATTATTTGCTATGTTGTTGACAATCTACTTTAATTTAGTATGTATATTTATGTGATTGTGACAGTATTAGACACTTTTTTGGCAGTTTGAAATTGTGGCCACTTGCTGGGGACAGGCTAAATACAGGCCTTTTTGGGTACAGGGCCTGCTTTTAACTAATTCAGATGGAATATGAAAACAATTATAATGAAATTAAGGGCATAATAATACACAACTGTATTACACTTAACTTTGCAAGTGCTTTTATTTTTATGAATTAATTTATTTTTTACATAAAATAAGGCTCTTATGTGTGGGACATGTTTTTTCCACTTTTGTCCCTCATCTCAAGAATGAGTGAATACATGTTATATTGTTTTTTTTATCGCACGTTTTTAATTGCTTGTACAGTGCACGCACGCACGCACGCGCACACACACGCACACACGCACGCACACGCACACACACACACACACACACACACACACACACACACACACACACACACACACACACACACACACACACACACACACACACTCCTCCTGTAATCTCCCTATACAGTACAGCATATATCTAAGAGCCAATTATTCTGTGTGCACCCGCTTCTTTAGCCCGTATAGTCGGTTCTAAAGCTCTTCTAGATCCTCGCAGTTTTCGTAAAAAGGTGCGTTGCTATACGAGTGGCTCTCAAAACCTTTTCACGTCAAGGAAATTATAAGGATCTGGCCACCATCCAACACCTCGCCCGTGGACGATAGATGGATGGATATACCTTTACATTATCCCGAGGTGGGAAATCAGTCTCCCAGAGGCGACACAGGAGTGGGGGGTAAAAGTATGAAAATGAAAATGTATACTGCTGTGTGTATACAGCAAAAGTCAAGTCAAAAGTAAACAAGACAAGAAGCATCAATAGTACTGTACGTGACAATGGTTAACGAAGGTACTGTAATTACAAATAAACCATTACAGTCAGTCAGTCAGTGCGTCGTATGAGCATCTCACTGTATCTTGTCATGAAAACAATGTCATTAGAGGTCTTGAGAAGAACTGTTTATTCCCAGGTTACTTTACGAGTGTCCTAGCCAAAGGGGTATGTGTCTCTTCAAAGCAACAGGTATACACAGGACCTTTAGTTTTAGTTTTCATTTCGTTTTAGCCCGTGAAAAAAAAGGTATAGTCGACAAACATTTTCTTTGTCATAGTTTTAGTCGACGAAATCCACACGTGGTGACGTGGTGCAAGACATCCGTCAAGATGAAGATATAAATCAGTGGGGCCGATTTTAAAAGTCGATGCTACATTGAGGGTGGATTGTTTCATGTTGACCTAAGATTACACCAGAGTGACAAATCCAGCCGTTTTGTTTTTTTTGAAAGATAATTCAGCACTTTGTGTTTCAAGTTCCGGAAAAAAAAAGAAAGAGAAAAAAAGAAAGATGTTGCTCACCCATGGCTTAAGTGGTCACGTGTGCACGTCTGTAACTGTCACACTGCGAGGTCAGCAGCGCGCACACACACACGCACGCACACACACACACACACACACACACACGCGCACACACACACGCACACGCACGCGCGCACAGAGAGTGGTACAATCCAATGGAGAGGTTGCCTGCGGGCGGCCATCGAGACTTAAATGAGCGGTAACCGATTGTTTTTTTTGGCGAGGGGAGAAGCTTATTCATCGAATTAACTTGGTGCCCGGTCCGGAGGAAAAACGGTTTAGGGAAGAATGATGGCGGAGTAGATTGGATTTAACCCATTCTGACCTGAGATCAGATTCATACGAGGTTTTCCACTGGACACACACTGGTCTGATTAACCAATTCTGACCTGAGATCAGATTCTAAAAAATGTCAGTCGTTCTTCGATTTTTCAAAAATAGCAGGGCTACAAGCTCATAGCGCGCCACTCGGTGGCGCGCTATGAGCTTGTAGATCTGCTATTTTTCAATAGCTAAAGCATAACATGATGCTAACACCAAAACGGGTTCCCGGTCAGAATGATTTAAGGGCAGAGAGTGCAGCGGCCGAGGGCCTGAGGCCTTATATACGATTGCACCTAAAATAGTTGGGCAACTGACCGTTAAAGAGCTGAACTGGTGTTGTGGTATTAGCACTCAATGGTCTGTTGCGTGCGTGCGTGCGTGCGTGCACAGCTTGTACATCTGCTATTTTTCTGCTTTAGGCTCTATAGTCAAAAAATGGCAATAAAATCTGAAGATCTTAAAATGATGTCGTCCTCACAAGTATATGGCAATATAAATGTGTGCGTGTGTGTGTGTGTGCGTGCGTGCCACCAATATTTAAAAACAAACCTCAAATTATTTAGTTCCATGACAAAGTGGAACGGAAACTCAAAAGGATGACTGAAGAAAATACAAAACGCCGCGACCATAACAAACGTGAGAGTCTTCATCCAAGGATTTCATGAAGCAAACAGTTTGTTTCATCACATTCTATATTCAAACGTTGTTTCTTTACTGCACATATTATTATGAACATCATTCAGGCTGACTGCTACACTGTGCACAGCAGTAGTGGGAGAAACGAGGTGCTTGGTTAAGTCAGAAATGAGGACAGAACATCAGCGCTCTGATCCAAACCACGGAGAGCGCCGTAGATTCAGAGATAACAGCAACATTTGTCTGAACGGAAGTGAACGGCAGGCGGCGCGCATCCGCAAAATCATGTCCGGGAGCTCCGAACAAGCTGGGTCGCCTATAGAGCGCCGCAGGCCCGCCCCCTTTCAGAAAAGCGAGTGGCCCAGGAAGTGGAAGCCCCATGCATTCTCCCATCGGCACTTTTAATATAATTTATTTAAAGACGGTTACGCCGCGGACAAAGCCAATTCGGATCGTGACGAATCATGACAATGAACACAATCTTTTGGGCCGATCAAATAATTTATAAGACGAAAAACAAAACAAATAGTGTTGTCTCCTGACTTTCTTTTCTTCTTTCTAATGATTTGATCGGCCCAAAAGATTGTGTTCATTGTCATGATTCGTCACGATCCGAATTGGCTTTGTCCGCGGCGTAACCGTCTTTAAAGAAATTATATTAAAAGTGCCGATGGGAGAATGCATGGGGCTTCCACTTCCTGGGCCACTCACTTTTCTGAAAGGGGGCGGGCCTGCGGCGCTCTTTAGCAACGGGTAGCTGGCAAAGATTATGGATTGCAGCGATCCTGTTTTATATCATTAACAAGGACCAAAAGACGTGTATGTTGTGCACGTCCAATTAAGGCACATCCCAGTTTGATTAGAGAAGACGTCCATACACGTTTTTAGCATCGTAAGTGTTAGGTTTACTGCCACCTGCTTGACGTAAAGCCAACCTCAGACCGCCGAGGGCTTGTGGGGGCGATTTAGAGGATGAACACACAGGACGGATATCCTGTTGTGTGCGTCCATATTATTGCTAAATAAATTGCGTCAATGCTATAGCGAGCTAAACTATAGCCATCCTTGCTCTAGAAAGCGCCAATGTTTCCATCTAGACCACCGGATAATCAGCAAAGACCTCCGAACATCGTGCGTTTTTTTCCAAACCACGGAGAGCTCCGTATAGATTTCGAGTTCATTCAGCTTTTAGTCAGCCTGTATAATGGGATACGGGCGGGCGGGGGGCGAGGTTGCGCAAACCCGGTCTAGGATCGCTAAAGAAGCAAAAGGCCAAGCCAAAATAATAATGAAAAAGTAGAAATCACTCAGCGATCCAGTTTGATATCAATAATAAAGCTTATCTGACGGATCAATCCGTCAGGAGCGGAAGGTATAATTACATTCCTTATGGTGGAAGGTTCCGCCACTAGCAGTAAGTCTGTTATAAATAAACCCAAACATTCAAAGTGTATTTCCATCCCCATTCGTGTGTGTGTGTGTGTGTGTGTGTGTGTGTGTGTGTGTGTGTGTGTGTGTGTACTAGTTCTACAGTATATGCATTAGGTGTGTGGAGAGATACATTGTAACGTGTCTTTTTGGTGTGCAGTTGACTTTATAGGCGGGTTCGACTCCTACGGGTACCAGGGGCCTCAGAAGACCTCCCACCTGCAGCTACAACCTATGTACATGTGAGTAATACCTCTATACATGCAGCTACAACCTATGTACATGTGAGTATAGCACCTCTCTATCTGCAGCTACAACCTATGTACATGTGAGTAGTACCTCTCTATCTGCAGCTACAACCTATGTACATGTGAGTATAGCACCTCTATCTGCAGCTACAACCTATGTACATGTGAGTATAGTACCTCTCTATCTGCAGCTACAACCTATGTACATGTCAGTATAGCACCTCTATATCGGCAGCTACAGCCTGTGTACATGTGAGTATAGCACCTCTCTATCTGCAGCTACAACCTATGTACATGTGAGTATAGCACCTCTCTATCTGCAGCTACAACCTATGTACATGTGAGTAGTACCTCTCTATCTGCAGCTACAACCTGTGTACATGTGAGTAGTACCTCTCTATCTGCAGCTACAACCTATGTACATGTGAGTATAGTACCTCTCTATCTGCAGCTACAACCTGTGTACATGTGAGTATAGCACCTCTCTATCTGCAGCTACAACCTGTGTACATGTGAGTATAGTACCTCTCTATCTGCAGCTACAACCTGTGTACATGTGAGTATAGCACCTCTATCTGCAGCTACAACCTATGTACATGTGAGTATAGCACCTCTCTATCTGCAGCTACAACCTATGTACATGTGAGTAGTACCTCTCTATCTGCAGCTACAACCTATGTACATGTGAGTATAGTACCTCTCTATCTGCAGCTACAACCTATGTACATGTGAGTATAGTACCTCTCTATCGGCAGCTACAACCTATGTACATGTGAGTAGTACCTCTCTATCTGCAGCTACAACCTATGTACAATACATGTGAGTATAGCACCTCTATCTGCAGCTACAACCTATGTACATGTGAGTATAGCACCTCTCTATCTGCAGCTACAACCTATGTACATGTGAGTAGTACCTCTCTATCTGCAGCTACAACCTATGTACATGTGAGTATAGTACCTCTCTATCTGCAGCTACAACCTATGTACATGTGAGTATAGTACCTCTCTATCGGCAGCTACAACCTATGTACATGTGAGTAGTACCTCTCTATCTGCAGCTACAACCTATGTACAATACATGTGAGTATAGCGCCTCTCTATCTGCAGCTACAACCTGTGTACATGAGTGAGTATAGCGCACATGTATTCAAAGTCAAAGTAGCAAAAGTAGCAGATCTACAAGCATCGAAACGTGTCACTTCGAGACGTGTTTCGATGCTTGCCGATCTGCTACTCTGGATGCCTTCGTGTGACGCTGTATAGTGTAGTCTATGTGTGTAATGCTTTGATTTATGAAGAATTTTTGTTTGCCGTGATGGCGGCGTTTTGTCATCGTCAGTGAAAAAACATAATTTCTTTCACCACGATTGCCGTAGATGTAGGTCAATTTAATGTATTGCCATTGATTACCACTGCTATGGTAAATGGTGCATTTATTTAGCGCCTGTATCCAAGCCGCTTTACATAGGTCGTGCATTGCATTCACCCATTCACACACCGATGGCAGTGGAAGCCATGCAAGGCACCACCAACCAGCACATCAGGAGCAATTAGGGGTTCAGTGTCTTGCTCAAGGACACTTCGAACTGGGAACCATGCGGTTGCCATCTGGCCACTCTACCCCTGAGCCACCGCCGCTATATGTGTGATATATACTATGTATGTATCACTCATTACGACGCTGTGTTAGTTGAAGAAGACAGACGCTCATGGGCGCTGGCATCCACCCAACATGTATCACTGTTAACTGAGAAAACACCCAACGTATCACTGTTAACTGAGAAAACACCCAACGTATCACTGTTAACTGCCCAATACGGCTACACATAAACTATGAATGCAGGCAGCTTATCAATACTCTGCTTTTATTAGGGGCACAGAGAGAGAGAGAGAGAGAGAGAGAGAGAGAGAGTGGGGGGGGGGGGGGGGGGTGAGATGGATGGAACGTGATACTGAAACAAAGAAGAAAGGTAATAAAGGAACATGCTGTAGTTTTATATCTCCCCAGACGAACACATAACACACCTTGTAAATCACGGACAACAAAATAATGGGCACTGGTAAACAACACGTACGCATGCACATGCACATGCACATGCACATGCACATGCACATGCACAATTTGCACATGCACATGCACACACTCATAAATAGACATTTACAATGCAAAGACAAACGTGCACACGCACTCATACACGCACGCACACACACACGCACACGCACACACACACACACACACACACACACACACACACACACACACACACACACACACACACACACACACACATACACACTTGCATGTGCACACTCATCAATATGCTATCATTGTTCCCCAGCTGTTGTCCATTGGGTTCAGTGTTTATTGGTTTAGACCAGAGGGACCAATAAAACTGCATCAGCTATAGTCCCATGGGAAAAATGTCACTCACTCACACACACACACACACACACACACACACACACACACACACACACACACACACACACACATACACACGCTCACGGCTCATGCTCACACACACGCCGTGGCAGCCATTTAAAAGCCTCCTCCTGTCGGACCAACCATATGGAGTGATTGTGAATTTCTATATTTTGTGAAGCCACTAAGGAAATCGGGACTTCCTGAAAGTTCATATAATGGCCTGTTGTGGCGCTGTCATTGGGCCCAAAAAACCCCATAGCTCCATAGAGGTCCATGTATTTGGGCCCAACTTCACCTAGACTGTAATTACCTTAATAAACATGGTCATGAATACTTTCTGCTTCCAGTCACTAGTTTAAAGTCTCATTTATCATGTCATAATATTATTTTTCGAAAACTATGGTCCCATTTATTACAAAAAATGACCATAAAGTCGCGTATGTTCTGAGGGGCGTGGCTACCGTTACAGTCTATGATCGGGAGCCACCCCCCATTCGAGTCAAAATAAAAACCAACGAAGAAGAAGGGGGGAAGTCCCGCCTCGTTGTCTGGGCCAGCCAATGGCCAGCTGGGCTCAAACGGATCTACAAAGATGGCGACTTACAGTTCAAGGACTGACAGGCTTCATTTTACGTCCATATAAGACCCGGAGGACGCTTTGTCCATATTTCTTACAGTCTATGCCACACACACAGCATCAGAGTCCGTTCTTTTAACAGCTGCTATCGATGTGCAAGCTAGTCCTCTAGTCCAGCTGGTTTTCTCATTAACTGACATCGCTGTGCTATTCCAGTTGGCTCTCTCATTGGCTAAATTGCGATGCGCTGTTTCTGTGTGCATCGCAAATATGTCCGGGCGGAAAACAAACGACTGCGCTGAAACTGGCACAGAGGCAGTTATAGCAGACCCCCGCAGATTTATTGCAGCTGGTAATCCATTGATGTAATCAATTATTGTTAACAGATTTTAGCAAGGAAATAAACCATGTCTTTGTAAAATGTTTGATCTCCTCTCCTCTCCTCTCCTCTCCTCTCCTCTCCTCTCCTCTCCTCTCCTCTCCTCTCCTCTCCTCTCCTCTCCTCTCCTCTCCTCTCCTCTCCTCAGGTCAAAGTAAAACAAGGAAGTAAGTGGGAGTGCTGCCTTACAGCGACCAACCAACCAAGTTACCAACCAACCAACACGGAGGACTGCCGGTTATATTCTACTCTAAATGAAAAACTAACAGACTGACAGATCCCACCCCTCCCCACACACACACACACACACACACACACACACACACACACACACACACACACACACACACACACACACACACCACTCATGTCGATGGCTAGCATTGCCTGCCTGGCTATTCCTGGTAAAACACTGACCTCATGTGGTGGAGCCCGGTGACTACGCCGTTGTTATAGTTATAGTCAAATAAAGGACACCGACTCTGTTAAGAGATATACCGTTTATCTACGCAGGCCAGGAGGCCGACTTATCTCCTCCCGGGTTTCACACGTGTGCCCAAAATCAATTAACTGCAATCATCAAGCGGGGATATACTGTATAAGGGGACGCAAAAACAATGGCTTCGGCGGCAGGGTGACATTTGGGACTTTCACTATAGACGTGAAAAATAAAAACGGAACAATGTCACCGGGCTTTGGACGCGGATTCAGCCAGGCCAGGGATTGAAAGGGAAGCGAAGCCTTATTGCCGAATCCCCGATGTTGTGGCCTCCACGAGGAGGAACGGCCGCGACACGTATTCCTTCCAGCTTCCGAAATGAAAGTCGCAAACCGACAGCGTTCGCCTGTGTCACTCTGACGAAGACAGAGCGGACAGCGACATATACATGAATCGCAACGTCTCGCCGCTGTCTTTGACTTTTCTACTCTCTGTGCCTCTTTGACTGGATAGACGGCGCGGGCCTCCCTCAACACAGCCCTAAAATCAAATGTACTACTGATTGAGGAATGTTTTTCCCTAAGACTGTATGCCCCCCCCCCCACCAGTAGATTACGGTTTTGTTGGATAGCATACAATAAGTGCAATGATGCCTAATGGCGTCTACAGTATATGCACGGCAGCCATATTGGAAAGCAAATTGGGCCTCTTCTTCGCTAAGCAGTGTTTACAATCGTCCCCTATCGTCAGTGATATTACTATAGACCAGTGGTTTTCAACCTTTTTCACGTAAGGTCCCATCATTTATTTGGCATTTGAGCCACGGACCACCATTTGATGAGATTTCGCTTCTCAGACCCAAAAACTAAAGGTTGGCTAAGACTTTGTCCAAAATGAGAGAAAACAGTCATAGGTTGATCAAAATAAGAATTCTTCTACATTCTCTAATTGACTTCTTGTAAATTAAGTAATGCAGATGTTAAACGATAATTTAACTCTGAGAGAGCGTAAAATGAAACCAAATGGACCCACACGGGTCCATTTGGTTTCATGTTACGCTCTCAATAGTTAAAGATCTGTAACTATAAGGTTACCAACTAACTCTCCCTCATTTTGCTGGGGGCCCGCCTGGAATCCCTTCAACGACCACTGGTGGTCCCCCGACCACTGGTTGAAATCCACTGCATTATAGACCATCACTTCCTGCAGGCTACTGTCCTTTCTTTGTGGAAAGAGATGCTCCAAGTATTGGAGTATTTCCCAGGGGAAACTCAGGGGAAGTCCAAGCCTCCCAAGTTCTTCTCCTCGGCATTCGACGCTTCCTGACATAAACAACAAACTAAAAGAACTAAAGCCCATATAGCAGTTCCAAAACTCTCACACAACAAAACTCAAACTGAGTCAGTTACCATCCAAAGGCTCACGCGTACTAGTTTTTAGTTGATAACCTACTCACCGCGGTGGTTGGGGAAACTAATGAGACGTCACTGAAGCCGCGGTGAGGATAAGCGACTCACCGCTCACCCCCAGCACATCTCTCTGTTTTTACTAAAACTACAACATGACATCACTGAAGCCGTGGTGAGGATAAGCGACTCACCGCTCACCCCCAGCACATCTCTCTGTTTTTACTAAAACTACAACATGACATCACTGAAGACGCGGTGAGGATAAGCGACTCACCACTCACCCCCAGCACATCTCTCTGTTTTTACTAAAACTACAACATGACATCACTGAAGCCGCGGTGAGGATAAGCGACTCACCGCCCCCAGCACATCTCTCTGTTTTTACTAAAACTACAACATGACATCACTGAAGCTGGGGTGAGGATAAGCGACTCACCGCTCACCCCCAGCACATCTCTCTGTTTTTACTAAAACTACAACATGACATCACTGAAGCCACGGTGAGGATAAGCGACTCGCCGCTCACCCCCAGCACATCTCTCTGTTTTTACCACCACCACATTGGTTAGGTTATCGCGTGAAAACCTGGAGTAGGCGTTCCGCTTAAGAAAGCCACAACAAAATAAAAATAACAAACAAAGTTAAGGTTAACAAACAATCCAGGAACATGGACAATGTCAGAGAGCCGGCCAACAAGCAGTGCAGAGAGAATGGGTCCTACACACTATACTATAATTTGTGATTTTTATTTGCTGCATGACACAAGGACGTGGACGTGCTTGCGCCCGTGCGGAGCAACCAGGATGGTCTTCCAGAGAGAACGGCTGCTTTCAACGACTCGGCGCTCCCCTTAGCCCCGCTTCCGAAACCTTTTCCCCCCCCTTTTCACTGTAGAAGTGCCAACAACAGTCTGTATTGACGGGACAAATATCCTGTTTTTAAGCTTATTTCGGGACCAAAAATGGGATTTGAGGTCGGTCCACTTTACAGAGACACCACGTGTGAAAATATGAACATAATATGGTTCAATTCAAGCCGTGGACAAACAGCAGAGAGGTCAAAGTGTCCTGGCTATAGCAGCCCACGTGGAGGACTTGCTTTCCCCCTGCTGCGATGCCATAGCAGCAACAAAAAAACCCTATCAGGTCTACGGTAGCCTACTTCCTCGCTCACGTAAAGGACTAAAGGTGGTTGCACACCGGCCGCGTTTTTCGGGAAAAACCGATGGAGAAACGCAGCTTAGAAATCCGATTTGGCGCCCGGTGTGTGGAGACCTTAGACGCCTGATTTGTACACCATCGCACGATGTCATCGCGGGGGCGAAAACCGCAGACTTTACAAACTCAACAGTTTGTAGATCCGACACACCGGCATGCGGCGGGAGTTATAAATCAAAGCAATAATGATTCTGATTCCTCAAACCGAAGTGGGATACGGCACCAGTGCTCCTCCTCCTCCGCTATACCGTGTTGTCTGTTTGTTAGATATAGAGAACGTTTGAAAACGGCGACGATTTGTCTTATTTAGACGAGCGCGTACGTTTTTCTCCGTTTTTTTCCCCCCGATTGGGTTGGAGAAGAAGCGAGCCGACGCGTGTGGTGGAGACGTGTCTTAAAATGTGTTTGGTTCTTCTAGGTGGTCGTTTTACTTTCTATGTGGACCAAATGTTGTATAATATTATGAGGCCTTTCCCAAGTCTCCAAGGAACATGTCTGGTGGGGAGAAGAAAAAGAAAACGCTTTAGTTGTTCATAACTATATAAAATGGACTTTGAAGTTGAACTATGAGCGAAAACATGAACATTCTGTCGGGGGGGGGGGGGGGGGGGGAGAGAGGGGGGGGCTACGTTTAAAGTCACTATAAACTGTGAAGCTGAGTTCACGGTTCATTGTGGAGGCAAAAAAAATTAAGAAAAACCTGACATTTGTGTGTTTTGCATGAAGTGTCAAAACTGTCGCGTATTTAATCTCAAGCTGACTAATTTATAGCTACTTGAAAAGCGGGAATTGTTTTGGTCGGTCAAAATGCTCAACTAGTTCTCTTCGGAAGCGTTATTGGTGTCTTTTTTTTTAATCTATAAATAACACGGTCTGAAACAGTCTGCCAAATGAAGGCGTGGGGGCGGGGTGGGTTGGGGGGATTAGTGGGGGGGGGGGGGTTAACGACTACGGTGTAAAAAGCTGAAATGTAACTTTTTGAAAATCTTCTAGACGTTTCTTTTTCTTTTTAATCCCGTGGCCGTGTTTACTGTTTTTTCTAGTCGACTATAATGTACAGTATGATGTCGTTGTGCAAGTGGGACTGCATCCATTTTACTGTCTTCTAAAGCGCTGGTTCTCAACCTGTGGGTCGGGAGCCCACGTGATTTTAGTTTTAGTTTTTTGGAGGGGGGGGTGACAGTGAAGTGACAATTTAAGGACTTTTAAGACCTTAATTTAATACCTAACGAAAATAAATCATCAACAGACTATATACAATAAAAACTGGTTCAAATTGTTTCAAATATGATTATTTTGGGGATGTCCCCAGTTCAAATATAATTATTTTGGGGATGTCCCCAGTTCAAATATGATTATTTGGGGGATGTCCCCAGTTCAAATATGATAATTTGGGGGATGTCCCCAGTTCAAATATAGTTATTTTGGGGATGTCCCCAGTTCAAATATGATTATTTGGGGGATGTCCCCAGTTCAAATATAATTATTTTTGGGGATGTCCCCAGTTCAAATATGATTATTTGGGGCATGTCCCCAGTTCAAATATGATAATTTGGGGGGGTTGAGAAAAGGTTGAGAACCACAGCTCTAGACTATCAGATGTGTCCAGTGGAGAGGAAAGAAGTAAAATGACTCAAGACACAGTCACTGTATCACTGTAACACTTTACTTTAACCAAACCCTGCAGTGTGCACTTTGTTGCAAACGTCAGATAGGCAATCTACAAGCCCACAGCGGGTCGTGTTGCAACACATTGTAAGCTTGTAGATGGGCTGTTTCCGTCCTATTGTCATCAACATGTTCACCTATTATGAAATGCCCAGAATAGGACATGCTATATGGGATTCATTTGGTTAATTATATTGTTCTATCAACGATGTGAATTCACTTTCCGTTCAGAGATATTTTCTTTCTTTCTTTTTGGTTTATTTATTTATTTAATTGTGTATAATAACAATTAGACTTGTATTGTACAAATGAACACTATGCTGGTCACTTTGTCGTCGTCCCCCCCCCCCACACACACACACAGACTATTAAAATGAAGATAAAATAGTAGCATCGAATACGTGAAGAATTTTGCTCTCAGTGCGATGATTATCAGATTAAAATGGAAATGAGCTAATTATTTCCATTGAACATTTTTCGCCTTTTCTTTTTGGTTTTTGCTTGCTTTTTACGGACCTGAAAGTGAATTCCATTCTAACCCTGGTGTGCTCTGTGATGGATTTATCTTGCCTATTAGAGCTCCTTCATGAGAACCAACATGATAGACCCGTTTCTCCGTCAGACACGACCAACCGTCGACTTCTCAAGTCACACGTCATTTCAAATGACGTGTGTGTCGTCTAGACATTGTACTGTGGCTGGTGCATTCTACTTTTTCAGTGTATGTGGTGAACTGAACAGAACCTCTCTGACACCCGAGTCATTGGATGTACCGCTATATGTCGCCCTCATATCGGTATCGGCCAATATCATCGCCAAATAAAACTGTTGTTGATAAGCATACATTTTGCGTTGGCTATATGTTGTTCTGTTGGTTATCTGCAGCCTATAGATTCTGAACATGTATTACTTGTACTATTGGAGAGATGTATTTGTTTCCCCTGGCGAAAAAGGGGGAGAAATAGAAATCGGTATCGGCCAAGAATTTCCATATCGGTGCATCCCCACAAAAGTGCATTGAATTAATTCACAGCTTAAGACCAATTCATTCAATATGGATTATTTATTTTCTCCTTTTTAATAATTGTGAAGGAAAAGTTACAAATGTCATGCCATTCTTTCATCGCATTTAACCTGGCCTTCTGATTTTGGGCCACCCCAAATAGTTAAAATGTACAATACAAGGTCGCAACATGGGAGCTTATATCTGCTATTTAAACAATGACTTGTCATTAAATGATGATGACTACATGTCACCTATTAGGCCTACGAAATGCCATTTTTTATAGCAGATCTACAAGCTCGTAACACGTCGCCATGTGATTCATTTTGAGCTTGTAGATCGGTTATTTTCTTAAAAGGCATTCTATAGGGTACTATAGGGTATGCACGTACATTGTGCGGAATGCCTGCTGAGTGGCAAAAAAAAAAACGACTTTCTTTCATAGGCTATAGTTCCAAAAGTGGTAAAGTGTTTAACTTTGTCCATACAGGGCTCTGGGTTGAGCTGTTCATGTTCACCGCTGACGCGACCTTCTCTTGTGTGCTTCTGGCGTGCTCCCATGGTGACTGACTGTACATACAATAAAGTAGACAGTGGTGGGGAATACAGTCACCTGCTGTCTTCTGTTCTTTCATCCGCCTATTATGTACAGTACACGCACGCACGTACGCACACACGCATGCATGCATGCCTGCGCGCACACACCTCTGGGCAACTGATTTCCCCTGCTGGATAATCTATCCATCTATGTGTACACACACACACACACACACACACACACACACACACACATGCACATGTTTTATTACTTTAAGGGTGCTCTTGGTTTATAACCTGTGCATGTGCCTGACCATTATCTACAGTAGGCTATATGGAAGGCCCTCTTTCCAATGTGGAGTGCAGCTGGTACTCAAACTTTCCAGTCCGCAATCCCCCAGAAGAATCATATTTGAACTGCAGGGGAACTCCCCAAAAGGTATAGTATATAATCATATTATTTGAACTGGGGACCACCCAAAATAATCAGTTGTTATGATGAACCCCCAACCTGACAAGCACTTGGAATCGAGATATATAGGGAAAGCAAAGGAGGAAAGAATGATACGGTATATCTACATAATACACACATAAAAGTGTTTCATGTGAACTGAAAAAAAAAGTGAATTGGATTTGGAACCGGTTGTGTTCTACAGTGAAATAGGATCAGTGGATAAGCCACGGGCAACACACTCACAACCATGTCCTCTGACACACAACACACTCAGAGCAGGTATAGTATATTGTTGCACTCTCTCTATCTCTCTCTCACATGCACGCACGCACGCACGCACACACACGAACAATGCAGCACCAGGAAGTATTCGGGGGAAATATAATCTGGTAAAGTGAGCAGAGAGAGATGATATTCTTACATCATCATCATCATCAGTAGGCTATAGTGACAGATTACACCTGCTTTTAGAATGACTGACCTGGTTTCATCTCTAGACAAACCCAACATTAAAGGGATATTTCACCTTCAATTCAGGGGAAAAGGCACGCTCTACTCAGACAGTTTTATATAGTGCTGGGTGCAGATTCCAAAAGAACATTATAGAAAATGAATTAAATGGAAGTGCGGATTTAATTCATTTTCTATATTTCACTTTCAAAACAGTCTCTTGGATCACTTCATCGTGTACTCGGGCTTATGAACACCAGGGACAGTTTTGAAGTTGCTTGATTCAATATTATAGATATTTTTATATTCATAAAGTGACCCCTGCCTTAGTGGATCCAAGTCCAAGTTGTATAAAAGAGCAAAACCTGGTTCCTATTTTGTCCAGTGCAGGTCAGATCCAGCCTAGACTCCCAATCTTAGTAACCAACCTCCTGGCCCCATGCCATGCAGGGCTGCGTCTCTGCTGTTATCTGAAAGACAAGCATTGCTTTCTGGCTTCGCCTTCTGCATACACCTCAGATCTTTCACTGGAGAGGGAAACAAACAGCCCAGGACCAGGGCCGGATTAACCCCTCTGAGGGCCCCTGGGCACTGAAGCTCGAAGGCCCCCCCCCCCCGCACATGCATGTGCGAACCTGTGTGCGTGCGGGCAAGCGTGCGCAATATTCGGACAATTTCTGGGCATTTTGGGGGCGGTAATAAGTAACAACACATTCTATTTTATTTTTATTTGACTCGCATATAGTAAGCAAATGGGTGAGAGAAGCCGCCATGCAGTGCCAGTGTATTTCAGTACCTTTTTTTTGTCGAGCCACCCGTTACGCTATGCGTGCAGAATGAAAACAAAGCAATGCTGGATGGTGTGACGTGAGTCACCTCTCCACACGGCCTAGTGAGCCCAGCCCATGCACCCACCTTGAACAACAGCCAATCTAGCGCATTGTTGCTGCTTTACACAGAATTGCACTTTTCAGCTGCCTTCTCACCAGCAATAAAACACTATTTAATTGTAGACACTAATTCATTCGGATTAGTGGGGGGAAAGTTCTGTGGAGCTAAAATATAGATATCTCTTTTTTTTTATTATATATTTTTGAGGGCCCCCTGGTGCCCGTGCCCAAAGTGCGCCCATGGTACTAGATTAGAAATACTTATCGGCAATGCCGATTAACGCCGCTTCGCACACGTTTCCGCGGTAACTGCAACTTTGAAACATCTCATCAACACTCATTCCTATGGAGAGTGGAATAACCTGGAAGGCATTTACCGACGTACAAAAAAAGGTAACCGAAGGTGCCGAAAGGGGCTAGGAGGACCGAGGCTATAATAGGCTAAGATAGATGTAGTGGAAATAGCAGATCTACAAGCTTGCAAAAGCTTGTAGATCTGCCATTTTGACAATTTCTGCCTCCTCCTTTCCAATGTTTGACCAGTTTTCCTATTATAGTTTGATTACCTTTCATGTGGTCTCTTATGTTTATAGTTCTCTTATTCTTATTCTAGTTAATAAAATAAAATAAAAAAGGTAGCCTGGCTAATAAACCAGATTTAGGTATAGGGAGTAGGGACCCCTCTGGGGGTCCCGAACTTGGTCCCGACCCACAGGTTGACCCACACATCGTTTCCTCCCGCCCCGCCCTCCATCATGACGCACACACCCGGAAGCATCCATCCATACAGCAGCAGCAGTAAGTGCTGTCTGGGCTGTTGTGTTTGTTTTGGTTGGTGGAGGCTAGAGACCACACCACCACACACACACACACACACACACACGGTAAATCTCAGTCCAGTCCATGGGGAGGACAAGCAGCACATCACCGGGGATGGAAGATGATGACCCGCCGGCGGGTGGCGGCGGCGGCGGCGGTGTTTACGATAACAACAACTGCAAGATGCCCGGCGTCGGTTTCATCAGTAGCCTGGCGGACGAACAAGAGCCGTCGGGGCCGGCTGCGGCGGTGGTCAACAGACTGGCATCGAGCCTGTCATCATCAACAACAACAACACGCCTCAACAACAACAACAACAAGCTGTCCGCCGAGACTTCCTGCTTCTTCAACGACGGCAAAGTCGAGATCAGGAGGTTGCCGATCGTCCTCCGAGGAGACTCGAACCACTATGTCAGCAGCAGCAGCAGCAGCACCACCACCACTGCTATGGATCTAAACTTAAAGCAGTGTGTCAGCGGCGACGCAGATTGCCATTTGAGCCGGTGCGTTGTCACCAGGAGCAACTCTACCACTGCCATCATTATTAGTAGACACGGCGAAACACGTCAGGAGGAGGAGGTGGTGGTGGTGGTGGAGGAGAAGAAGAAAGACGCAGCAGCAGACAGCAACAACAACAATGACCACGGTAGGGGCAAGGACGATATACTGACTGTTTATATATATACGTCGATAATATCGTCATGTGACATTGATTTGATTGAATACTTTTTTAGACATGAATGCAAACAGCACGGTCGGTGTGTACTGTACTGTGCAGTGCGGTGCAGTCACACACCTTTTGGACTAAAAGGCCAACACAATACCGAGGACTTTGTGGTCCTATATGTATTTAAGCCATGAAGAGTAACACCAACACAATGAACACATACAAATCAGACCTGTCTGAAGTGAGCGCCCTCCTGTTGGTACCCTAAACATATAGGGACATATACAGACAGACATAGGGACCACTACTCAAAAACATTAAATAGTGTATGTACAGAGGGTGAAACAAAGAAGGGGGGGGGGGGTTAGGCAGTGTATGCCATCACCTTTCCAAGTGAGTTTCAGGACTGTTCTGAAGGCAGCCAGTGTAAATTATCCACATCTTTGGTGGGTTAGGCCGGGCATTCCACTCTGCGGCTGCAGTTATTGTCTGGGATTTTGGATAATATTGTGATATTTGTGATTAGTGTTGCCTTATATGTTTATAACCCAATAAATAACTATGGCTTGTTTCACAAATAACTATGGCTTGTATGTATGTATGTTCACTCTCACCAGTACTAGTATATGAGAGTGGCTGTGGCTCAGGAGGTAGAGCAGGTCGTCGAATGATCCATGGGTCGGCGGTTCGAATCCCGGCTCCTCCTGTCTACCGCAATCGGTGTATGAATGGGTGAATGTAATGCACAATCTATGTAAAGCGCCTTGGATAAAGGCGCTATATAAATGCACCATTTACCTTCTCTTTTTTTTTACCATTTAGGTGGTCCTTCACTCACCATGGGTCCATTTAGGTCAATTTGTGCACTCTTAGAGTTACAGCCCCATAAGGGTCCATTTGGTTCCTAGTATTAGTGTAGGAGAGTGGCTCACAGCCTCAGCCTGATGACCTAAACGTCTATTATCTACCCCGGATTATAGTGAATTCCCTTTTAGTCTTTGAGAACCACGCTGGTATAGCCTACTGACCCTACTCACAACAACCACATCACTCAAATAGTGAGTGATTTGTGACAAAATAGTCACAGATGTGTAACTAGAACTGCACTCTGTCGAGTGCATACTTGCTTGTTGAGCGCGCAAGTACTTTCGACCGCTACAAACTGTCAAATCTCTGTTTCTCTGTGAAGGAACGTTTGAAATGTTGAATTATTAGGTTTAACTATTTGCTACCTACCTACTTTATGCATGTAACGTAATGACTACTTGTGCCTGATATGGCAGTGGTGCCAGATTACATACATATGTATACACAGGAGCATTACCTTTAATCCTCCCGACACTAAAACATATCGTCATTACGTCACCATCGAAAACCAATTACACTCTGGCATTGGGTCCTTTAATCCACATCTTTATTACGTCATCATTGAAAGCTAGTTATACATGTACTATGTATATGTATGTATATGTAATTTGTAAGTTGATTAGCAGTATATTGTGGTTACTTTTGACCTTATACCAACCTTGAAAATGTACTTTAGTTACATCATCAAGAATAATGGTCCCTTATTGGCCGGTGGAGTACAGTGACATGCATACATACCCAGCCAATCACAGTACTTGCGTGCTCTAATGAGTAATGATAGGTATTCCATTATGTTGAATCTGTCACCTCATCAAAACCCTAGATCTCCATATATGGAGCTGGCCTGCTCTGACATCACAGTGATGTTCTGAAATCACAATGCTTACTCGACCAGCTCAACAATAGCTGTCAGCTATCCAGGGTTTGATGAGGTCAGTGTCGAGATCTTCATATATGGGGAAGACTGGACTAGATCTTATTATGGAGCTCTACATCTGACCCCGTCACGGACACCAGATTAAATCTATTCTGTGACCACTTCAGGTACTACAGTGTGCTGAAGCTTGCACAGACGACACGCTGCATTGTATAGAATCCAAGATTCCAAATTAAATGAAACATGTCGTAGTGACTGAGAACTTTAATCCATGCTACCGTGACGATGCTAATACAGTAAGTATGCAGATAATATACAGCATTGTGACAATAATATCGATTTTTTTTCACAAATTATCGGTGGTGAGGTCGCACTGAAACCACAGAGCTTCTTAATGTGGCACAGTTAACCCATTTAGGCCTGACGTCAAAACAAATAAATAAATCAGTTTTCTGAAATACCTATGTTTCTATAGGCCTATATCAGTGGTGCTCAATATGGATTGCCCACCGAGCCCCATCTCAAAATATGGTGTTCCTGCAGGGACCCCCCCCCCCCCCCCAGAAGCAAAGGTTTGAGTTAAAAACGTTCGCTCTGAAAGAATATATATTCAAAGTTTTGTGCCACATTTTTGCGCTTTTTCAATAGCTAAAGTATATATTTTTTTATCCCACGATTTTGTAACCCATTTTTACAAGGACAAGGGGAGAGCAACGGACTTGAACTCATGCTTCCTTCATGCCTGAGTGTCCAAGTTGCTCCTTTTACACCTGACAGGGGGGAGTTTCCCTGGTTGGACGTATAGCGCGTGGAAGGAACACGTTATTCCAACCAGTTCCTTTCCCCTCCATCAGGCGCCCCGGCTGGCCAGGGGGAGGCAGTTTAATGACCAGGATTACTGCATGTTTTTGTGAGGGTACCTACCCTATAGGGGACACGGGGAGAACATGCAAACTCCACACAGAAAGGCCCTTTCGCCAACACCGCCTTCGGGGTTGGCGAAAGGGCCTTTCTGTGGGGCTAAAGCTAAAGTATAACACAATAGGGGGGGGTTCCTGTCCTGGACCTTGTATGGGTTAAGATTGTTTCATGCTGTTTCACAAATCAGATATTAGGACTTGGCCTGACTCATTATAGTGCTTGCACGATTCTTGCTCAAAATGTGAATCTCGGATGTTCCTTCAAAATAATTGAGACCACGATTCTCACACGATTCTCATTTTTTCCCCTGAGAATATGTTTTTTCAAGAAAGCTAAAACACAAGCGTGACTAAAAAAAATGAATTGGACGGCCATCTAGTGCTTGCACGATTCTTCACGAAAAATCTATAGATCTCAGGTCTTTTTTTACCCCCCCCCCCGGTCAATTGTTGTGCAGCACTATTCGGTCATAAATATGGTTGTATATATGTTGATTTTGTCCATGTGGGCTGCCCATCAGCCCCGCCCCCGGACCACCACCATGGAGGAGGAGGAGGAGGAGGAGGAGGTGAACGGAGGAGAAGGAGTGCCGTGGAGATCCTGAGGAGGAGTCTGGTCTCCGTCGCCAAGTCTCCGTCTCTCAACCTCAACAACAACAACCGTCTGCAGCAGCAGCAGCAGCGGCAGCGCAACGGCAGCAACGCAGACGGCAACAGCAACGACCGAGGGTAGGCCAGGCCAGGCCGCGTCGCAGTTAGTTGTTACACAATCCAATTCGCAAATTATTTTGAAATGACCGCAATTTGTCGAGATAATCGCAATGGTAACAACAAGACAACTCGCCCCGTTTCTGTTTTCCTCCCAGAATTGTCCCCTGCAGTGAGGGGTGGGAGAGGCTGGACAGCAGACGGCTGGGACTTTGAATTTCTCTAACTATAAACTTTCACGACAGCAGAACAGTACAAATATAATTTATGAAAAGCTACTACAGTGAAGTCTGTTCACAGAAGTTGTTGTAGGCTATGTGGGGATTATCTGACGAGGTACCATTTGAGTGGGCAAAACCTTACATAATACTAAATAATACTAAATTGTTTATAGGGTCAATATAAGTAAAATAATATAGCCTTTCCACAGGAGTATCTTTTTATATTTTTCCAAAAAGAATACAAACAGCCAATAGCATATTACAGTTATCCCCTGTTATCCCCCTCGCTGGTGAAAATTCCGGGAGCAAAAACGGGCAAGCACCGGGGTGAGTTGGCCAGCATTCATCGCAATCATTTTTGCATAACCGGGTCCGTCATCGCTGCAGAAATAGCAGATCTACAGCCAACTCCTCGGGTCCAAACGGTTGCAAGGAGTTGCAGGGTCAGGCCTTTTGGTGTGGTTTGGTCCATTGAATTCCATGCGTTGAATCACATGGGACGAAAAGGGTCAACGTGCAACGGGACAACGCTAAAACCGTCTCTCAACCCTTTGGTGTGGTTAGGGCTTACAACAAGCGCACAACGCATCACTTTGTGACGCGTTGTATAAGCTTGTAGATCTGCTATCTTTGCTACTTTTACAACTTTTGAAAGTATAAAACTATTAAATATGTCAGTAATTATATCTTATATCTTATATTATATATCCACCCTGTGCATTTACAATGTATAATGACAAAGCAATTTGAAAATGATTCATATATGCTCAGTGTTCAACGGCAATTCAATCGTCGATCGCGACTATTCCTATGACGACGAACCGTCGAGTGAAACGAGTTGTTTTTTGTAACCGTCACAGTCCTAACCGAGCGAGGAGCGACGTCCGGATCCACGCCGGTGGCGATCGCCAGCGAGACGAGTGCGGCGACTGCGAGAAGAAGAAGAAGAAGACGACGACGACGAAGTCTCGCCCGGAAGAAGTGACCGCCGCAGCCGAGGAGGAGGAGGCGGGGCCGGGACTGACCCCGGCGCCGTCGGAGTCGCACCGAGTGGACTCGTCGCCCGAGTGTTTCCGGAACGACGGAACGTCGACGGCGGCCTCGTCGTCGACGGCGCCGGACGGGTCGCCGAGGGAACACGTCTACTGCACGGTGTACTGCATCGTCGACGACGCGGAAGTCGCCAAAATGGCCGCCGACCCCCTCGGCCGCCGGTCCGTCCTCGTGGCGGACGGCGGACGTGGCAGAGAGGAGGTGGAGGAGGAGGAGGAGGAGGAGTACACCACCACCACCACTGGCGGCGGCGGCGGTTCGATGCCCGAGCCGTACACGCTGGCCGACCTGGTCGACCCCCTGTCGGGGGAGGAGGGGGGCGTGGGCTTGGCCGTGCGCAGCTGCCGCGTGTGTCTGGACGACAAGGCCATATCGCCGCTGCACTGCTGCCGCAAGGCCGTCTGCGGAGAGTGTCTGAAGCTCTACGTCAGCTCCCAGGTGAGAGAGTCGCACGCACGCGCGCACACACACACACACACACACACACACACACACACACACGCACATTCGTGTCCACATAAAAGGGAGATTAGACAACGAGTCACGGACGCAAATAAAAGGTCAAAGGTGCCGTGAGGTTACATTCACAGAACCGTGGCATATTATTATTAGGTACTTCCAGGATTATGAGAGGCCTATCACTCAGCACTCATGGGTAAGTAACTGCATCCCTGCACAAGCTTGTTAGAGGTTGAAAAACCTTCTAAAATAAAGTTCATATCATAAACAGCCCAGCCAAAGCTGTGGGTATGTCCTCTAGGCTGCCAAATACAAAAAAAAATATGCATATGCTTTCCATACGTAGCCTATCTTTGAGCTGGTATATATAGGCGTCATGGTTGGTTAATTAATGACCCTTGGTCAAGGCTTCCTCTCTCTAGGCTAGGGTCAAAGTTTCCAGGCCAGGCTATCTCTAATACACTAACACACACACACGCACACGCACACACACACACACACACACACACACACACACACACACACACACACACACACACACACACCCACACACTCTTCTCCGGACTCTTAACTTACCACAACATCTGGACATGTGTGAGCTGACAACTCTGTAAGCTCATGTCCTAATCAGAGAATGAACATGGATGGAATGTTTGTGCATTCTCACTAGCTGTACGGTAGTCTAACTACTGTGTCATGGACGTGGTGTGCTGTGTGCATCCCTTTGTATGCATAACAGCCATTCAGCACACACACACACACACACACACACACACACACACACACACACACACACACACACACACACACACACACATACAACAGGCATGCCTCGGTGATGTCACACTCACACATGCAGTTTGGGATTACGGGTCATATTTCAAAACTAATTTTGGATCAACATGCCCCCAAAAAGGTGTGCGTCTTTGTGACACAGGAACACATTGGAAACAAGTGTTCTACTGTGCTTTTATTGTGTATTATGCGGGGTTTTAAGTTATATGTGGGTTTACTAGTATTTCCTTTACCAAAATAAAATGTATATACAAGCCTACTGTGCGTGGGTTTTGCCTTCACCGTCACCTCTTCAGTCTGACCTCTTTAGTCTGACACCTCCTTCCTGAAGGTTAGCAACCTATATTCTCCATGCAACACATGCTTAGCATTAGAGGTGACATTCCTTGCTAACCTTAGGATGCTGTCATCATACGTGGATGTATAAAGTTTCTGAAGTGGTCGTCCAACAATCTTTGAACAAATGTTCAGTTGTTGCAGCAGTTGTGACTTTAGGGCTGCAGACAAACATCCATATACCAGGTGGTACTACAGTACTGAAGAACACTCATAGGGCTGTATTTTGCGTGTCTTAAGTACCAGGTCTTATTCCCTAACTTGAGTAAACTAAAGACCTGGAGGCGTGATCAATGCCATTCGGCTATTCTGAGTGGCCAAAGAGCATTGATCACGCCTCCAGGTCTTTAGTTTACTCAAGTTAGGGAATAAGACCTGGTACTTAAGACACGCAAAATACAGCCCATAATAACAGAAGTGGAAAAACAAAAGAAGAGGGTTTGAAAGTGATCAATAAAACCTTGAAGTCGATTCTGTAGCTCACAGGGAGCCAGTGTAGGGTAGCCAGGATTGGTGTGATAGGTTCATGTTTTCCGTGTGTTGGTGAGTAGGCGTGCCGCAGAGTTCTGCACCATCCGGAGATGTGCTATATTTCTTTTGCTCATACCGGAAAATAGACAGAGTTACAATAATCTTAGTCGTGAGGAAATTAAGGGAGCGTATAACGGTTTCTAGGTCTGCAATGTGACCAAAATGATTTTATTTTAGCCCAAGGAGTGTTTTTTTGTGCAAAACGAATGCTTGGAAATGGATTCAGAATCATGAGAAACCCCCTAGTTTGACATGACACATGCTACTTAAAGAATAATGAAATTTAGAACATTTTGCTTACCGTTTATATTGGTTTTTGATGGTACCCCAACTTTCAGCAGCTGTCAATGATGACGATAACTGTGGGGGGGAGGGATGGGGTGAGGGAGAAAAAAAATATGGTATGTTCAAACTGTACTACATTGTTGAAAACTACTACCAATAAACATATATTAAAAAAAGAAAAAATCCCTTAGGGTGGTTGAATAGAAACCAATGTCGGGTATGTTAGTAGACACCTTCATAAACACATTCCTGGTAAGAAATGTATTCTCAGATTTTATTAATATCCCCTGACTATATAAACCGATTCATTAATTGAATTTACCAAAAAATGCTATATCGTGTGTGTGTGCGTGCAATCCGCGCTTGTGCACTCATGCATGCGTGCGTGCGCGCGCGTGACTTGGACTGAGGACTATACAATCATGTGTCGCTACGTCAAGTCGCAAGCACTCTCTTTACGCTTCGTCACTCACAAAATACATCGCTGTGGAAACAGAAATCCATTGCAGCTCGGCCCTTGTGTGTGATCTGACCAGTTAAAGCACCATTCTGTTGCAGGTAGTTTTCAAGTAGTTGCATGGCCAATCGTTGGTGTGGCCCGAGTCAAGACAGAGTGTGCAGGGAGGGGGTCGAGACCGAGACCAGATTTATTTTCTCACTTGATGGGTACAGAAATCACTGCGAGAGGAGGAAGGCGCGCCGTTACTTAACAAGTTAGCTGTCTATAAGCGCCAGGCAGCTGAATGAGCAACTCATTACACGAGGTATAATACAATTATTTAATTGCTGTGACTCATGTGGACTCGGTGGGGGAGGGGTCCCGAGTCCCTGGGTCCGAGATAAGAGTCAAGACGGGTCAAATTATGGCCTAGACTAGAGAGTCAGAATAAATGAGTCGAGTCGAGACCGGACTCGAGTGCTACTAGCACATGAGGTTAGTATGGTAGTATTAGTATAGTAGAATAATAATACTTAAATCCATGCTTTGTACATGGGATTAAGGTGCAGAGTGTCAGCCTGGCTTCAGGCCATAATACATTAGAGCAAACATGAGCTGCCTACTGTATGTTATGAGCTCATGCTGTTGTTGAGAGGGGGGGAAGGGGGGGGGGGGGGGGTCCGTGGGTCCGCCCTCTAGTTTATATATAACTCTATGGTCAATCTTTTCACTGTAGAGGACTCCTAGGTTCACTCGTTCAGTGCGTGTGTGTGTGTGTGTGTGTGTGTTTAGCCTCTACCCCCACTTGTTGTGACTGACTGTCAGTGCGACTGAGTTGTCGTCGTCCTAGTCTATAGTCTTCTTTGTCTTGTGTTTTTTCTCTTGTCTCCTCCTCGTCGTCTCTCTCTTCAGACTGCGCGCCCCCCCCCCCGGGGCAGGTGTGTAACACCACCAGGTGCAGGGAATTGCCTGAGCATATTATTATATTGAGACACATGTCCTTTAAAAAGATTGGTTCAAATCTGATTCACACAAAAACAAAATCTGTTTCCATGCAGAGGGGGGCTGTCGCTCATTATGCAATTGTGCGCGCCAAATAATTGTCTCTGAAATAAGTGATGAGAAGATTATCGATTTTTATTTCTATTAGCGATTTAATTGAGATTAATTATATAATTTTTTCTTTATGTCACTGGGGCATATGAATGGAAATAAATAAACTGTTTGGCCTTTAGGGCTTTGGGAACAAACGGTATGACGAATAACGCACGTCATTGGATATCTTTTACACTACAAAAGGAAACGCATGACTAGTGGAAATAGCCCATCCGACGTGACGCGTTTTGAGCTTGTAGATCTGCTGTTTCCAATATTGTTGAAAATGGAACGATTTTTGGTCATATTTTATTCATCTCAAAAGTGGACTAAATATCACGAGAGAAATAAAATAGGTGACCTACAAGCTCACAATGTGTTGCAGTGTGAGGCGTCGTGAGCTTGTTGATCTGCTATTTCCAGAGTGCAACACCCGAGCAGGCGAGACACGTTACCAGACATAAAATGACAACTTGTCTTTTAGATGTAATGGATCTCTTCTGGTTGGTACTTTATGATCACACACACTAAACACCTGCATGTTTCTATACTTCTATAGTGGGAGGTACTGTGTATCATGTTACTGATGCAAGAAAAGTCAACCTGGGTTGTTTTAAAAGAACACTTAAAGTGCATAAGTGACAACATACTGTGTGTGTGTGTGTGTGTGTGTGTGTGTGTGTGTGTGTGTGTGTGTGTGTGTGTGTGTGTGTGTGTGTGTGTGTGTGTGTGTGTGTGTGTGTGTGTGTGTGTGTGTGTGTGTGTGTGTGTGTGTGTGTGTGTGTGTGTGTGTGTGTGTGTGTGTGTGTGTGTGTGTGTGTGTGTGTCACTGTTTGCGTGTGCGTGTGTGTGTAGTTGTAGCCTGCCAAACCGGTCTGTGGCCGCACACACGCACACACACACACACACACACACACACACACACACACACACACACACACACACACACACACACACACACACACACACACAGTGCAGTGAGTGTAGGGTTTCATTATGCCATGTAACAGTCATTTACATGTGTGGGTGTATCACCACCCTCTGCAGCCCCCATTGTTCTCTGCTCTGTGTCCATCTCACTCGACACAACACAAATGGAGGCCCGGAGTGGAACTCCAAATCAGGCCGGGAGTTATACCTTAGAGTATATATGAATAGAGAAGGCACCCAGAGGAAACCCTGAGGCGAAATGGACAGGCAGCCTGGCCCCAAACACATGAACGCGCTGGTCCGTTGACTAGTATCATTGTGCACGTTCACGACGGCAGCACGCTCGTGCGCATTCGTGCGCGTTCGTGCACGTTCAACGGCAGCGCGTTCATGTGTTTGCCTGTTTGGGGCAAATCCATCCCAGAATGCACTCTGTTCCTTCGCGGAAGGAGGAGTGAAATCGCCTCATGCGCTTTTGAGCAACTTAATGCAAGTGGATGGAAGGAGAACTCTGATGCCGTCTCTATTCATATACTGTATACTCTAAGAGTTATACGCCCTGGCAGACCACACCGCCAACATTTTGGGGGCCCTTGGGGGACATTTTGGGGGCCTTTACAGCAATTTCACATGAGAAATGTACCATCTGATGTTATTTATATTATTAACGTCTTCCCTTTAACATTAACATAAGACACACAATGTAGTTGTGCTGCAGCAACACTGCCTGAATTGAATTGAAATTGACTGTGGCTGGCCTGTCCTGAGCTTAGGAGAGATTTTGCTGGCCTGACCTGATGCAAAAAAAATTGACAGCCAGGCCAGTGAGGCCACTAGAAGGCAGGCCACCGGGAATTGTCCCGGTCCTCCCGACGGCCAAACCGGGCCTGCGTGTGTGTGTGTGTGTGTGTATGAGCCCAGGTACTTGAAGTCACTGACTTCCTTCAGAGCAGTGCCTCCTGTTGTTGTGAGAGGTGGATGCTCCGTTTGGATGTTATAATATAGGTGATCACCTCAGTTTTCTTGGCATTCAGCCCGAAGGCCAAGTGTTTTTTATTACAATGAATGTCAACTAGCACTATAGTGCTCATTGTTATATAGAGTGTTTGTTCAGTAACGGAGGTGTCCCCATCTCTCCAGCTTTTTATTAAAGGTCAGAAGATACAGTGACATAGAAATGATGACACAAAAAGGTGAGCTGACACAATTAAAGCTGAACGGGTACTCTTACTCTCTCCTGATTGGATGATATTGGTCAAAGAACCCTCTTGCTGAACAAACACCCTATGAATAGTATCAGAGTATATAAAGCTTTAACCTTTTTAAACAAACAAAAAACAAAATACTGCTCATTGTGAATGGCCCTTTAGGCTGCTCAACATTGTGTTCAGGGGTCGGTCAATGGGTCGTACCCCAAACAGACATATATGCAGTTATGCACCACTAAAAATCACACCTGTGTGAACTGAGTGGTTCAGCTCCGTGTGGGGGTCCCCGGGGGGTCCCCGGAACCTATACAGACCCACAGGTACGCGCCCAGGGTGCCGGCCCGGGTGCGGCGAGCCTCCCCGCGTCCGAAATGGTCGAGAAATGACAGAGTTACTGTGTGGGGGAATTAGCAAACAACACTCCCCCTCTCTCTCTCTCATGCACACTCCACATTGTAGTTAGCTGGCAACAGTGCAACACTATCTATCTCACTCTGTTTCTAACACAACAGCGCCCCTATTGGCACCCTAAACATAGGGACATACATAGGGATGGATGGACACGGGGACATTGCTGTTCCGTGGAGTAGGGGCGGCGGTGGCTCAGGGGTAGAGTGGCTGGATGGTAACCGCAAGGTCGCCAGTTGGACTGTCGAAGTGTCCTTGAGCAAGACACTGAACCCCTAATTGCTCCTGATGTGCTGGTCGGTGGTGCCCTGCATGGTTTCCGCCGCCATCGGTGTATGAATGTGTGTGTGAATGGGTGAATGTAATGCACAATCTATGTAAAGCGCCTTGGATAAAGGCGCTATATGAATGTACCATTTACCATTTTGGAGTGGCTGCACCACTCAAAAAAAGGTTTGTCTTTAAAAAAAGAAAGACTTACACTATACCTTTAACGGGATATGTCACTGGGTTTGTAGGAAAGGAGCATGTCTGTTAAAATGAATAATACTAAATAACTAAAAATGCAAATACAGAATCAAGCAACATAACATCTGTCTGGGGTGCTCACAAAAGCCAGAGTAGATGACACAATGACCCCAAACATGTTTGTCAGTGAAATACACCTTTAACACTGTAGTAGTGCACACACTACTACTGTAGTACAGTACTGTGTACAGCACGCGCGCGTGCACATTTGTGCGTGTGTGTGCCGTGACTGCAGAGTAGGGATTCATATTCCTTTACGACTGTCTGTATTGCGTTCCACATTTTTGTGTGGCACAAGAGCAGAGAAATTTTATTTAGCCCCTTGTTTGAGCCAAATCTGGGTTGGTTGAACGTGATTAGTGGATAGCTCCCTCTGGTGTTGTGGACGTGGTGTTGACGTTTAGGAAAGCGATTTGACAGGTAGATGGGTGTCTTTTTGGTGTAGCGTATCGTAATAATAAATGCGTGTTCTGATCTTAAATCCCTTTATTTTAGATCGTTTTTAGTAATGGTACAACATAAACATTACAGAGACTGTAGTTGTCACTGTACAATACTTTAAAACAGTTGTCATGTTGCACACATGCCCAAAATTGCTGTTATTTGCGCCGCACAGCTTGTCACACTCCAGGCTGCATGAACAGCGCTCGGGCGCTGTATTCTGCCCCCTCAATGTCCCAAAGTTCTCTGTTGTACTTCAATGGCTAGTTGGCTACAACGGTAGCTTTGCTGTAGTCAAAACTTAAGCGAGTGACAGCGAGACGAGATTAACACAACATGTCGACCGTGTATCAATGCAGAGACCTACTTGGCATTATTATTGGCCATTTGGCCTGGAGGGAGAACGTTTACAGCCGCTGCCGCTTCCTCCTCCTCCTATCCGTCTCCCCACCAGTGTTGCCAACTCTCCAGTAACGGAAGGAGCTAGTGGCTCTTCGAAAAGTCTCTAGAAGTCGCTAGGGGTACATGGGTGTCTTTTTGGTGTAGCGTATCGCCTGTGTATGTGTGTGTGTGTGTGTGTGTGTGTGCGCATCATTCCTTTGGGAGTTAACTATACAGTGTTTGGGGCGTAGTCATGAGTATGTCTTTCAGTGAAGTTCCCAGCAGCCACACTGGGCTGAACCAGGGCAATGCGCTGCGGTCATGCTTATACTACCAGATTACTTTCCGTGTGCTGCCTAGTGAGAGACTTCAATGAAAGAATGAATGGCCCTCCAGCTCCATGTACATAATACGGTCTGTATAATAAGGTCAATCACACTATGATGTAACGGGCGTACTGTGGGTTAAGTCACTGGAAATACCAGGCAGGGTTTTTTAGATTGAATGAAGAATGCCAAGCACAGTTAATACACCAGGAGTTGAGTTCCAACGGTGTGTGTGCCGCGCAGTATGTGCGTACATCACTTTAGCGGACGTCTCACCCTGCTCGCGGCACACCGTGCTCACGCGTTGTGAGCTTGTAGATCGGCTATTTTCAGCATGCAACCAAGTGTAAAATGACTTATACTGGATATCTTGTCCCACTAGTCCCTTCCTAACATTTTAGTCTAGTTTTTATTTGTTGACGAAATTGTCAGTACATTTTGTCTTAGTTTTAGTCGTCATAGATAGTTTTAATTTAGTTTCCATTTAGTTTTCGCCAGTGGAAAAAGGTAGTCGACGAACATTTTTCGTCTTAAGTCTTAGTCGACGAAAGCAACACTGGTCCGTTGTCGTTGTGTCTACGTGTGCATCCCCATACGTCACTGGTTCCCAAACCTTTTAGCCCGTGACCCAAATGGGAAATGTGATGTCTCCCCCACGGGACCCACGCTAGTTTACTATGAAAAACCTGTAGGTCACACCTGTCAGTCAGTCAGTCCGTCCGTCAGTCACACCTGGTGACACGCACCATAATATATGGCCAATAGAGAATTCATTCCATAATGTTGACCTGACTTCGTCAAACCCTGTGGAATGAATTCTGTACTGGCCATATTATGGAGCGTGTCTTCAGTGCCCAAACTGTGGTGCCCCTTGTGGGGTGCACGCACAACCCTGTACACTGTACAGGGTTTGATGAGGTCAGATCAACTTATGGAACGTCAGAACAGCTCAGCTCCGTTTGAAGATCTAAGGGTGGCAGCGAGGGGCAGTGTGTCTTGAGTGTACAGAGTTTGATGAGTATGGCTGGACCTTCATTTTTGGGCCTGACGAGAACTGACGGCTGCCGGGCAACGGCTGAACTAATAGTTTAAGTATCTCGGGGTCTTGTTCACGAGTGAGGGGAGGACGGAGAACGAGATCAGCCGGGGTAATTGGTGCGGCAGGGGCGGGTTGGTGTGACCAACCAACCAAACGACACACTGACGGGAATTGCACGTTTTCATAGCGAATAGCGACTCGCGGTCTCAATAATAGCTATTTTGTGCATACAGTCAGTGCATTATTTTGTATTGACTAATGTTTTATCGTTTGTTTGCTTGTTTGTTTGTTTTTTTGTGTCCGCAGGTCCGAGTGGGCAGGGCCTACATCACCTGTCCAATCCCCGAGTGCTTTGGCCTGCTGGAGGAGGGGCTTGTGGTTTCACACCTGGCCAACGAGGAGGTGGGAAAGTACCGCTACTTCCTGGAGCTGAGCCGCCTGGACGCCAGCACCAAGCCCTGTCCTCACTGTAGCCTGTTCACCTCTCTGACCCCCCACACGCCCCCCAGCACCAAGGAGACTAAATACAAGGTACACACACACCCCCTAGCACCAAGGAGACTAAATACAAGGTACACACACACCCCCTAGCACCAAGGAGACTAAATACAAGGTACACACACACCCTCTAGCACCAAGGAGACTAAATACAAGGTACACACACACACACACACACACACACACCTCCTAGCCCCAAGGAGACTAAATATCAGGTACACGCATGCCTCCTAGGCACCAAGGAGACTAAATACAAGGTATACACACACCTCCTAGCACCAAGGAAGCCGAATACAAGGTTCTAGACTTCTCGAACTCTGCCCCCCCAACCCAACGTTTTCGGGGCCGGCCGGGCACCTTTGCTATACAGATCCCGTGCGGTAAAACAAGCCTGTCATCATTCTCTGTGACCTTTGACCTTGCTGCAGGTCCGGTGCAGCGCGTGCCAGTTCGTCTGGTGCTTCAAGTGCCACGCTCCGTGGCACGACGGCCTGAAGTGCCGCGACTACAGGAGGGGAGACAAGCTGCTCCGACACTGGGCCAGCGTGGTGGAGCACGGGCAGAGGAACGCCCAGAAGTGTCCACAGTGCAAGGTACGGTGTATATGGGCCAGGGGGGGCAGTCAGACAGATATTTTGTGAAGCCACTGAGGAAATCGGGATTTCCTGAAAGTTCATATAATGGCCTGTTGTGGCGCTGTCATTGGGCTCAAAAAAACCCCATAGCTCCATAGAGATCGATGTATTTGGGCCCAATTTCACCTAGACTGTATTACCTTAATGAACATGGTCATGAATACTTTCTGCTTCCAGTCACTAGTTTAAAGTCTCATTTCTAATGTCATAATATTCTTTTTGGAAAATTATGGTTCCATTTATTAAAAAAAATGACCATAAAGTTGCGTATGTTCTGAGGGGTGTGGCTACGCTAGAAGAAGGGGTGAAGTCCCGCCTCGTCTGGGCCCAAACGGATCTAGAATGATGGCGACTTACAGTGCAAGGGATTTCAGGCTTCATTTTACGTTCATGTTAGACCCGGGGAACGCTTTGTCCATATTTTTTACAGTCTACGGTATGGGCACACTGAGCTGCAAAGAGATGCATTCAAAAAGTATTTATTCATACTACCGGTAGTCCTTTAAAGCCTCGGACAAAGCCAACTCGGCAGGTGACAACTCATGATGATGAACGCATTTCTTTTTTGTTGGGGGTCCGAACAAATAATTCGAAAGAAGAAAAACAACAATAAAAGTTGTTTACCCTGCCCTTCTGTCTTTCTAATGATCTATACATTCAATCATTTCACAGTGCAAGGTCTAGGGAGGCACTGAGCCGCAAAGATACAGTATACACATACACTTCTTTTCTTTTCACAACATTTTTATCCCACGATTTTGTGACCCCTTTTTCACCCGGTGCCAATTGCCTAAAGCTGTAATCGCTACTCTCTCTCTCTGCCAACCTGGGGAGAGCCCCGAACTGAGCTCATGCTTCCTTCAATGCATGAGGAGTGAGCAGACTGCCTCTCAAGCGGGGAGTTTCCCCGGTAGGACGTGACGCGTGGAGGGAACACGTTATTCTGACCAGTTCCTTTCCCCTCTTATCAGGCGCCCCTGGCTGACCAGGGGGAGGCAGTATAGAGAGGATTACTGCATGTTGTTTGTGAGGGACAGAGGGGTTCTCAGCGTTTTAGTCTGAGGACCCCCGGGAAATGCTATGGCCATGTCTCAAATACTGCGTAGCAACTAGCAAGCGAAACGACAGGAATCGTTTTACACAAGTCTAACTCGACTGTTTGGATCGCGGCACATCAATTAAATCAATTTAAATTGTCACCAGTTTATATCGATATACATATATCGATATATTGTTACATGCTAATGTTTTGTGGTCTCTCTCTCTCTCTCTCTCTCTCTCTCTGTGCAGATCCACATTCAGCGCACGGAGGGCTGTGACCACATGACGTGCACGCAGTGTAACACCAACTTCTGCTACCGCTGTGGAGAGCGCTACAGACACCTGAGGTACAGTACAGAGCGCTACAGACACCTGAGGTACAGTACAGAGGGCTACAGACACCTGAGGTACAGTACAGAGGGCTACAGACACCTGAGGTACAGTACAGAGCGCTACAGACACCTGAGGTACAGTACAGAGCGCTACAGACAGCTGAGGTACAGTACAGAGCGCTACAGACACCCGAGGTACAGTACAGAGGGCTACAGACACCTCAGGAACAGTACAGAGGGCTACAGACACCTCAGGAACAGTACAGAGGGCTACAGACACCTGAGGAACAGTACAGAGGGCTACAGACACCTCAGGAACAGTACAGAGGGCTACAGACACCTCAGGAACAGTACAGAGGGCTACAGACACCTGAGGTACAGTACAGAGGGCTACAGACACCTGAGGTACAGTACAGAGGGCTACAGACACCTGAGGAACAGTACAGAGGGCTACAGACACCTCAGGAACAGTACAGAGGGCTACAGACACCTCAGGAACAGTACAGAGGGCTACAGACACCTCAGGAACAGTACAGAGGGCTACAGACACCTCAGGAACAGTACAGAGGGCTACAGACACCTCAGGAACAGTACAGAGGGCTACAGACACCTCAGGAACAGTACAGAGGGCTACAGACACCTCAGGAACAGTACAGAGGGCTACAGACACCTCAGGAACAGTACAGAGGGCTACAGACACCTCAGGAACAGTACAGAGGGCTACAGACACCTCAGGAACAGTACAGAGGGCTACAGACACCTCAGGAACAGTACAGAGCGCTACAGACACCTGAGGTACAGTACAGAGGGCTACAGACACCTGAGGTACAGTACAGGGGGCTACAGACACCTCAGGAACAGTACAGAGGGCTACAGACACCTCAGGAACAGTACAGAGCGCTACAGACACCTGAGGTACAGTACAGAGGGCTACAGACACCTGAGGTACAGTACAGGGGGCTACAGACACCTCAGGAACAGTACAGAGGGCTACAGACACCTCAGGAACAGTACAGAGCGCTACAGACACCTGAGGTACAGTACAGGGGGCTACAGACACCTGAGGTACAGCGTGGCTATAGGGTCGGGAACCGGAACCGCTTCTTTTTCAGACACGGTTTCCGGAGATTGAAGAACCGCAACCGGTTCCATCGTGTTTTGGAACCGTTTCTCGAACCCGAAGGAATCGGGGGGGGGGGGGGAGTCGCTAACACTTGAGTGTCTCTGTGAGGTCTTTCTGACACACAAGTTGATTATCCCGGACCCATGAAGCTCTCAGAAAGGTTCCGCGTCCATGACTTTATTCGATTCAAATCATCTCCGTTTTTTTTTTTTTTTTATCTGACACATTTTCTAAATATGAAATTAGGCATAATTTACCATCCCTGCCTGTTAATTTGTCCTAAAGCTCCGACCCATGGGTTGAGAACCCCTGTCCTAAAGGTCAACCCATGGGTTGAGAACCCCTGTCCTAAAGGTCCGACCCATGGGTTGAGAACCCCTGTCCTAAAGGTCCGATTTGCTTCTGAATTCTGAGTTTGTCTCTCTCTCCGTTTTCTCCGTCTTCTGTCTCCAGGTTTTTCGGAGATCACACATCCAATCTCAGCGTGTTTGGCTGCAAGTATCGCTACCTACCGGATAAACCTCACCTGAGACGGCTGGTTAGAGGCTCCGTCTGTGGTGAGTGTGTATGTGTGCGTGCGTGCACATGTGCGTATGTATACAATATGCATGTGATTGGCAGAGCCATTGAAAGAGAGTTGCGCCATTGAGGGGGCAGAAAACAGCACTCGAGCCCTGGAGTGTGACGAGCTGGAGTTTGAAATACATACATACAATGAGGGCGGCGCAAATATCAGCAATTGTAGGCATGTGCGCAACATGACAACTGTTGTAAAGTATTGTACAGTGACACCAGAAGGGGGCGGCGGTGGCTCAGGGGTAGAGTGGCCGGATGGTAACCGCAAGGTTGCCAGTTCGAACCCAGGCTCCCCCAGAGTTAGTGTCGGAAGTGTCCCACTGAACCCCTAATTGCTCCTGATGTGTGCCTTGCATGGTTTCTGCCGCCATCGGTGTATGAATGGGTGACACATTATCTATGTAAAGCGCCTTGGATAAAGGCGCTATATAAATGCGCTATTTACCATTTACCATAAGTCTCTGTGATGTTTGTTGTACTACAATCTGAATGAAATGGATTTAAGATCATTCAAATGGTGCATTTATAATATAGCGCCTTTATCCAAGGCGCTTTACATAGATTCACACACACACATTCATACACAGATGGCGGCGGAAACCATGCAACTGCAAGGCACCAACCTGCACATCAGGAGCAAAATGGGATGAGTGTCTTGCTCAAGGACACTTCGACACTATAACTCTGTTAACTATTGCCTGAGTCCAGTGCATTCTGCACACTTTCGGTCCAGGTCTTTGTCACACTTCGTCTAGCACTTCGCCAATAGAAGTCTATGTAGAAGAGCCGCCATTGGACTGGCCCCACGAAGTGAAGGGAGGTGTCACAACTCTCTCATGTATGCGGCGCTGGTGATGGATATCTGTACCTGAGGCTGGCTGTGGTATCACTCTGAAGTTTTGGATCATATTTTAGCCCCACTAGCAGCAGTGGCTCTTAGACCTGATTGATTTATCTGCAAGCTCACAACGCCTCGCTTCGCACGGCGTTGTGCGCTTGTCATGGATCATCTATTTTCACTACTTCTTGCTTTTAATTTTCCAAAATAATTATTAAAAATACATGTAAAAAAACACAGGCATCTGGAGTTTGAAGTTACTAAAGGTTTGTATAGGAAGGGGGCGGGGCAGTTCAAATCAATATCAAATATCTAAATATTTATTTGAGCAACTAAATAACTGTCTGGGGTGTTCACATAAGCCTGAGTAGATGATGAAATAACATACACAAAAAGGGAAATAACCCTTTAATGGGTTGATGAAGTTGTCCATTATATCAGGGAGATATTGATTTGTGTTTGTGTGCGTGTGCGTGTGTGTGTGTGTGTGTGTGTGTGTGTGTGTGTGTGTGTGTGTGTGCGTGTGCGCGTGCGTGTGTGCGCGCAGTCAGTAAATTGGTTATAGCTCCTGTGGTCATCGTGCTGGTCGTGGTGCTGGGAGCTCTCTCATTAGTGATAGGTAAGTACGCACGTGCACACACACACACACACACACACACACACACACACACACACAGCTGTTGTGGCGTGTGACATCGTACCCGGACGTTATGCGGGAACACCTATTGAGTGGCAAAAAAAAACGTCCTAGACTCGACAGCCCATACATCCAAACATCTGATTGTATCAACGCTGTCAGAGTTGAATATAGTGTGTGTACTAGAGAGTGACATTTTGTCGGGATTCCCGTGGGTCACGTGATTCCCGCGGGAATCCTGTGGGATGGGATTCAATTTTTTATTAATCCCGTGATCGGGACGGGACGGGAATGAAACTCAACGGGAGCGTGCAGGATCGGGAATGCCATCTATCTAGAATCATAATGATCATTTTCAGGAAGGAAACAACGCTCGCCGCGGTGCTCAGGCTCACTGCTGGCTGCCTGCTGTAGCCAGGGGGGTGGAGCTGGGTGGACCGCAGTGTTTGTTTACAATAAAGTTTCAATAGTTGTCACTGTACAATACTTTAAAACAGTTGTCATGTTGCACACAATCAATTTGGTCATAGCAGCCGCTGAGCCGCCTGTAGCCTCTCCTCTCCAAGCAGCAGCCCACAGTGCCTGCACCGTGAGACCGCAGTGAGAACGCTATAGCATTGCAAGAAGCTAAGGCTTAGCTGCTAAGCTAACACAACACCAGCCATGGTGGTGGTGATGTTAGCTTAGCGTAGCGTAGCTTGCTGCTGCTTGGCTGTTCAACTTCACTTCATCTCTGCCTATAATTTCTTATTGTTACCCTGACACCGGAGCTGCAAAAACAGACAGATCTACAAGCTCTACAATCTCAACTATCAAACTCCAGCTAGTCCCACTCCTCTGAACTCCAGGCTGCATGAACAGTGCTCGAGCGCTCAGTTTTCTGCCCCCCTCAATGTCGCAAATCTTGCGCATTCACTTCAACGTCAATGGCTCTTCTGCACAGCGCAGCAATAGCTTTGCTTTGCGCTTGCGTTAGTCAAAACTAAAAGCGAGTGACAGTGAGACGAGCATGTCGACCGTAGCAATGAATGGAGACCTATTTGGAATGATTAAATCCATTATTGGCCTGGAGAAAGTTACAGCCGCTCCGCCTCCTCCTCCTCCTCCCTGGCACGGTACAATTAGCCATGTGCTATATGACGTTTTGTTTACCCTGCGACAGGGACTGAGAGAAGGAAACAATGTCTTAAATAATAAAATAAAACATTAAATACCATGTTTGGGTTTATTCAACTAAGGTACTGTTACCATAGGCGTGGTGTGACTGACCAATGTTTTGTTTTTTAACTGACATACATTCCACCATAGCAAGGTATGTATAATATAAGGTATTATGTGTTGGGGCCTTTGAAGATTGTTGTTTAAACTGGATTAAGGCATTATATGCCGTATGGTATATATATAATATACCATTACATTTACCACGTTAACTGTTCCTGGTGCCACATTGTTTAATGGCATGAAACGATACTCTTTAAAAAAAATAAGAACGCCATCCATTGCCTTAAATGAGTAACTTACCATATTGTGCTGAATATAAGACTATTTATTTTGTTATCGGGGACGGGGACTAGACTAATTGACTTTCAATGTACTTTTTTCTCTAATTAGTCTTGAAAAATGGGGTTCATCTTATTATTGGAGTAGTCTATAATCGGCACAATGCAGTATTAAAAAAAAAAAAAAAAAACAGGAGCGGGATGGGAGTGGGAGTCATCTCGAGTGGGAGCGGGATGGGATCAGGAGTCATTCTACAGGAGTGGGACAGGACAGGATTTTTATTTTTACCCTGGTCCAGGATTGGGACAGGACAGGATTTTTTCTGTGGGACAGGACAGGAGTGGAAATCCACTCCCGTGTCAGTCTCTAGTGTGTACCAGAGACCAGAGTTGCGACATTGAGGGGGCAGAAGAACGTGGTTCATGTACTCGCACGAGCCCATAAGACTCCAATGCATTCCGTAAACTTCCGGTTGTCCCTATTCGCCAATAGAAGTCTATTGTGTAGAGAACAACCGCCATTGGACTGAAGCCCCATGAGGTCAACGGAGTTGTCGTAACTCTGTCTTACTCCATGGCTCTGGTGTTTTACGAGGAAGGAAGCTATACGACTGGAACCTGGCATGGGTTGCCTGGTAACCGGATAGCTTTACTGTCAACATGCTATCTCAGAACGGTGAGAAGTGTTTTACATAAAACACTCGTTCTGGCCGCCCAGATACACGAGAGCTCTTTGTTCTGTACCTGTTGTTTTTCACTTTCACTTCTACTCCAAATGCAAATATTGTACTTTTACTCCACTACTATGTATTTTAAATCTTTAGTTACTAGTTTAATTAGTTTGATTACTATTACGAAATGTATATTAACCACTTCAACCCTATATACATTTCGTCCTTTTGAAAATAGCCGATCTACAAGCTCTCAATGTGTCACGGTGCGATGCAATCGCTTGTAGATCGGCTATTTTCAAAATATTTTTATACACTTGGAATTTTGAAATGGGCATAATGAGTACTTTCACTTTTAGTAACTTTAAGTACATTCTGATGACAACATGAGTTCTGGACTTTTACTTGTACTCTACATTGCAGTATTGCTAGACTTTAACTTACTGTACCGTAAGTAAAACATTTGGGTACGCCACCAGTGGTTTTACATAAAACACTCATACCGGCCCCGACAGATACACGAGAGCTCTTTGTTCTCTATCTATAGGCGTGAGCGACGCAGTTCACTTATATACAATGCTTCTTCCTCAGTGACAAACTCAAAGAGTGTCTCTGTCTGTCTATGTAAGTAAGTAAGTAAGTACATTTTATTTATAGAGCACCTTTCGAAACAAGGTTACAAAATGCTGTACAACAGGTAAAATAATCATGTTAAAACAAGGGCACGAAACAAACAGTAGAAGGTAAAACATTAAAATGCAACAAATCAAGCAAAAAATATATATCATAAAATAAAGTGCTGGCGAAATAAATACGTTTTTAACAATCTCTTAAAACCGTCGACAGACTCTGCATTCTTCAGTTCAAGGGGCAGGGCATTCCACAGAGTGGGGGCGACCACTTCAAATGCGCGGTCACCCTTCGTTTTGAGTCTGGTTGTAGGGATAGACAGAAGACCTTTATCGGAGCGTGTGTTAGGTTTAGCATGCAGTAATTCAGAGATGTAGATTGGAGCCAGTCCGTGTAATGCTTTGTATGTTATTAAGAGAATTTTGAAATTGATCCTGGATTTGACGGGCAACCAATGGTGTGTAGCAAGTACGAGAGTAATATGAGATCTGCGGGGTGTGTTTGTTAGGATCCTGGCAGCTGTATTCTGCACTAGTTGAAGTTTATGGATTGAGGAGGAGCTGAGGGTAGTGTAGAGTCCATTGCAATAGTCGAGGCGGGAGGAGATGAAGGCATGGATGATTTTTTTCTAGATCTTTGGGGGTGAGAACTGGCTTGATTTTAGAGATATTACGGAGGTGAAAGAAACAGGACTGGGTGACCTTCTTGACATGGGATTCCAGGTTCATGCGGTTATCAAAGAGGACATATGTCGAGCTCACGACGCAATCGCCATGTCAGCTTTCACAGCTTAAAGTGGTGAATCCAGTGCCACGTATTTACTTTCGAAAGCTACAAGATACATGCTGCCGTGCGTCGACACTGGCAGCGACGTGAAAATGACAAAAAGATGCGTTTGTATCTGCTGCGAAAGCTACAAGAACATTTGAGCTGGTTTCAACGTCGGCTACACTGTGCATATTTGTATCTTTGTAGCTGCTTAAGTCATTCAGAACGCTGACTAGAAAAGTGTGGAGACGTCTTGGGCACAAATTGTGTTTTACATTTGGCGAGGGAAGGCCTGGGCCATGGCTCAATGGTCCAGGCACCTTGGCTGGTACTAATCCAGTCTGCCAGTCGGCGAGGGAAGACTGTCACTACATAAACAATAGAAAATAAACTCTGACAGAACTCAATTCGAGAATAACGTACTTTAATCATTCTGTTAGATTAGTCCTCATGGTGTATATACTTTTAACCCACTTTTTCGTTGTTTTTTTAAACATGGGATTCTGTGATGACACTCTCTCTCTCTCTCTGTCTCTCTCTCCAGGACTGCTAGTATTTCCTGTGTACTATGTGTGTAAACGGAGGAGGAAGCAGCAACAGTCTCAGGGTTCTGGTCGCTGGATCTGAAGCAAACCCCCCCCCCATGCCTCCCACGCACCCGCCAAAAAAACCTTTGTACGTTTACACACACACACACACACACACACACACACACACACACACACACACACACACACGCACGCACGCGCGCGCGCACACGCACACAATCGGACGGCAACAGACTGTAGCTTTTTAAATAACCTTTACGGTTATATAAACTGAGGGATTTTCTCCTCCTGTCTCTCTCTCTCTCTCTTCTCTCTCTCTCTCTCTTTTCTCTGTTATTGTCAACTTCACACTCCAACCCTCCCCCTCCCCTACCCTCCCCAAATCCGTCCCATCATCCTCTCACACTGAGCCGAGGGGACAACTCTCTTGCGGCTGTTTAGCGTTTAGCACCTAGCCTAGCGTGGGCAGCCAAACGAAACGCAGGCGGGTCGAGGGGAGAGGGAAATGACAAAGCGAAGCTGACTCACGCAAGCGCGAGCACACACACAGGCTGATTACTGTGACTCTGCAAGTGTGCGCTTGTGTGTGTGTGTGTGTGTGTGTGTGTGTGTGTGTGTTGTGTGTGTGTCACTCAGACACACACGCTAGTTACATCATCATCATTAAAGGGCACACGCATCAGCCTGTTTGCGGGTCCTATCTTGTCACTCTTCAGAGAATAAGGGAACAGGGTTATTTTGAGCGCTTACTCATGGGCACTTTGACGCACAGACCGCGGGGTTGAACCTGGGGACCGTCTGGTGCTCAGATGGCCCCCTCTACCCACTCAAAACGGCTGATGTGCAAGTTCACAACGTGACGTGTGTGCTGTATTAAGCATTACTTTAACGAGACTTTATATAGCAAAAGCTGGATTATGTTGGTCCGATACGTTGGCCTTGGATTAGATCATTAGATAGATTACAAGCTAGCCCTGTTTCCATGAAATGGTGTTTAACGTGATAATAGTTAAAGGATGAAGACATGAAGAACTACTTCACTTTTTTCCCGTACATTTTTAGCCGTCAATGCATTAAATTAAACAACACTAGTGCAGAGTTTCTGCAGCATATACTCTCAAGTAGAACGTGTGTTACCGATAGTCAGCCAGTTCATAGAGTGACCTTTGCAGTGTTCCGACTCACAGTGACACACACGCGCGCACACACACACCTGGAGGGCTGCCAGGCAACAGGATTTTCTCGAGCATTATGAGTTATCGCCAAGCAACAGCCACACTTTGCTCTCTGTCCCTCTTTCTTCCCTTTTGCCGTTCCTCACGTCGCTCTTCTCTCACTCTCTCTCATCCCTCTCTCCCTCAGTCCGTCTGTCTCTATGTCCGTCTGTCCATCTATCCATCTACCAGTCCTGATTCGTGCCACTGTTCTCCTGCTGCTCGTAAAAAAAAAAAGCCTGACCGTCGCTTATTTGCGTTGCTACGAGCACACGCCGCGTCGCGATCAACGCGACACAGGAGTTCTTTCAGTGAGCCAACTACTCCCGAACTTTAAGTCAAAATGAACTCTACACGCCCTGAGAACCGACACTCGTGCCCGGCGGCAAAGACGACATGTCCGCAACGTTTCTGAGCCAGACGTGTGACTGTACACTACAGTGTACACTAAGGCGGTGGTCCTCTCACGTTTCAGGCCATGAGCTTCATACACTGCTCTGCATCGCTGATCGCGGTTACAAAAGTGAATTTAAATAAGATTGCGGGACACGTTACACAACCGTCTTTTTTTTTCTTTTTTTTTTTTCAAAATAAGAGTTTGCTCTCGAAAGAAATGAATCAACACTGAACTCTGTCATGGCGTGTGGAGACGAGACGGTGAGACTTCAGATACATCCGAAAGCTTGATTCCGAATCGGGTGCTGCTGATCCACTGGAGCTTTCATTCTCGTTGGCAAACTATAAAACATCGTGGGGAAAAAAAGACTGACCTTTTTCGACCTGCTAGCCTGTGTTTTTCCACGCCGCGGCCAGAACTCTCTCTCTCTCTCTCTGTCTCTGTCTCAAGACTAAGCCCGCTCCAAGGACTTTGAGCGTTAAATGATGAACCGTGCTTTTATATAGTGCTTTTATCCAAAGCACTTTGCAAGATTGTGCATTACATTCTCCCATTCATTCACACACACACCAATGGAAACCACGCAAGGCCAACCGACCTGCACATCGGGAGGAATTTGGGGTTCAGAGTCCTTCGAGGACACTTCGACACTAACTCTGGGGGAGCCCCGGGGGAGCCCCGGGGACCTTGCGGTTCCCATCCAGCCACTCTTACCGGCCGCTCTACCCCCTGAGCCACCGTTCCGTGTGCCTCGCCAGTTCCTCCGGTCCTCTTTGCTTTGTTCGGTATACGACGGCTTCCTGTTTGACCGCCAGCGCTACGTATATAGAGAGCATTCTGGGTTGGTTTGAATGGCTCTGAATATCTTGAGACGTCACACAGCATTGTTTGGAGTGGAGGGACACGGCATGTGGAACGGAGTGGAGGGACACAACATCAGAAACGGATCTCTCGTCGCTGTCGGGTGGAGTCCTTGTGTTTGTGTTTTGGATTTTTATGAGTCCGATTCCAGTTCTGCTCGTGGATTTCTCGGGTGTTCCTAAACGGTTCCGCTCTGCACTGAGAGAGACGCGCACTCAGCTCCTCCATTCAACGGCGCGCTAACTGAGAGAGAGAGAGAGATATGCAGCTGCCAGCTGCTCTATACATCTCCTTACGGCTGTGTTTTACAGAATGTAATGCTGTTAAATAAATAATTACATAAATAAATAGTGCGTGACTGCGCGTTTAGGAACCGACATTTCATTATGTATTTGTATGGGTATAGCCGCCGGTACCCAGCATGTTTTAAATAGTTCCTATGTGGAACCGGTATTACGGTACCCTTCCCTTCTTATATGAATCGGTATATAGTTCTCACACCGGAGAGAACTGGAATTACATGCAAGGTCTGTGCAGCAGAACACTGATTTATGGTGTAAAGAAAAAAGCTCAAATCTGCACTCTGCTTCTGAATGTCTTCTCAGGGAGATGGTGTTCTCTAGGCCAGTAGTTCTCAATCTCTTCAGGTCGTGCCCCCCTCACCCCCCATAGATAATAATATTTGAACTGCCCCCCCCCCCCCCACCCTGACAAGCACTTGGAAATAATTGTAGGAGTTGAGGCATTATCACTACATTTAGTTTGTGCAATAATGGCCCATCTGCACGCTTGTAGATCGGCCATTTCCGCTACTCATTGTACGACGACGTCATAATAGAGATTACGTGGTGGACAAACGTATCACAAAAGTGCCAATTCGCGAGACAATTTGAAACGTCACAGTGGCTCGTCTTCCTGGCGCATGGACTAAGGGGACGTTTTGTGTCGCTTATAGGCCATCGTGGCAGACGACAAACCCGATCTCGCTTGACATGCGTGGTCAAACAAGAGGCGGTTAAATAAATACATTTAGTTTAAAATATGTGGTCTTTGCCCCCGGGTCACGGCCCCTGCCGTTAATCATCTCCTAGCATGGGATGCGAGACGGGTATGTCCTTGTTCCGGTGTGTCGTGCTGCTAAATGCATAACGTTGGACCAGTTGGTGCTCAGACTGTCTCATGTCAAGCATTCGGTGTGTATTCGGCCGCCAACCCCCGTCTGAGAATGTTTTGTACATTTCCCCCAAGGATATATTTCAGTTAACCCATTTAGACCCGAGTTAAAAACATTCACTTTGAAAGAATATATATTCAAAGATTTGCGCCAAATTTTTACGATTTTTTTCAAAAAATAGCAGACCTACAAGCGCCACCGAGTGGCGCGCTACCAGAGCTTGTAGATCAGCTATTTTTCAATAGCTAAATTATAACATGTTTAAATGTAATAATCATATTTTGAACTAGTGACCCCGGCCCCGCCCACCAATACGCTAATCCAAACTGCTCTTGTCAACAATAAGTTATACCAGGTTGGTATAATAGTAAGTTAAGTGGTTTTTTTTGTTTTTTGACAATTTCTAGGGAGTATCAGCTGGCTGATAAACTCCAGCCATGTCAATGCTGTTGCCATGAAGATGTTGCCATATAATAATAACAATAATAATGATGATGATGATGATGATGATGATAATGTTCTGGTGCCTTTAAATATCCACACTGACTGCATCCTGTTGTGGTCCAGGAAGTGGTGGACTGAAGTACTCACATTTTAAGTAGCAATACTGCAATGTAATATAATATAAATAAATATATAATACTCTGTTACAAGTGAAAGTCCAGAAGTCAAAATTGGCTTGAGTAAAAGTATTGGCATTAAAATGTACTTAAAAGTACAGAAAGATTTTTTCTTCTTTTTTTAAGTACTCATTGTGCAGAATCAATGTCCCATCACACAAGTTTTCAAAATGTATAACAATCCTTTGACCAATAGCAGATCTAAACGGCCATTTGTTTCTATACTGTACATCTCAAATGCCAGTGACAAGCTCCCAAAAACAGTTTGGTTGCAGAAACATCACCTTAGAAACGGACTAAGAACTCAAAACGCGATATTGGCAGTTACTCATGACAGGGAAAAAACGTATGATTTGCTCATGGGTAATTAGTCACAAAACCCTGATTAGTATAGTGCTGTGCGTCCGAAATGGCAAATCACAATCTTTTAGATCTGCTATGTTTGGAGGATTCTGGACTGAGCTGCATGAGAGAACAATTTTGCAGGACCTGTTACCCCTAATACATAAAATGTCTTATGTACATCACACCGCTAACTATACTGTACCTGCACCTGTTTGATTTGGAACTATTGCCAAGAAGTGTGTAGTAGCCTTTTCACTTACAGTCAGTCCCAATTGAATGTATGAAGTTGAGTTGCATTGTCAGTTAACACAGTGGTTTCAACCCTTTTCATATCAAGGCTCATTATTTATTCGCCATGTGAGCCACGGACCCGGCCATTTGATGAGATTTAGCCTCTCGGATCCAAAACTAAAGAATATTGTGTTATCCTTGGATAAGATTTTGTCCACAATTATGCTGTATACTGTATATGCCATAGGAGAGACGACAGGCAAACGATCAAAATAATGTTTTTACTGTACGTTCTCTAATCGTGTAGACTTCTTGTAAATTAAGTTGTTTAACAAACATTTTACTCTTGAGTTTAAAATGAAACCAAATGGACCTGTAAGAGTTAAAGATCTATAAGAGTCCATTTGGTTTAAATACCTACAGTATATACCTATGGGTCAAATTGGTTTCATTATAAACTTTGAAAAGTTAAAGATCAACTCTCCATTTAGCTGGGTACTACCTGGAACCCCCTCTAAGACCACTGGTGGTCCAAGGACCTCTGGTTGAGAACCACTGAGTTAACACAATAGTAGTTTGTGTTCGGGGGAAACTCAACTTGTCCTTTTTTGTAGGCTATAGTTGAAGGCTAAACCTATAATATCCAGAATGATACTTGTGACATAATTTCGAATATCAGCTATATTCCAAATACTCTTTTTACTAGCTAGCTTTGCACAACTTAAAAGGTCATGTTATTTTTGGCCTATACCAACTTCGGTCTATCCTTTGGAAACACATGCCAAACGGAGGTTAAGGAATTGAAGATATGTTTTGTTTCTTTTTTTTCCTGAGAAACCTGAACGCTTATAGTTCTGTACTTCTGTGGTTTATTTATTTATCGCAAGTGGTGGTTGAGCCACGACTAATAGGCAAACAATCAGAAGTGACAATCATGCAGGCCTACCCATAGCCTACTAAAAGGCTGCATTACGACGACTAGAGTTCTCAACAGGCCTGAAAAGTAAGGTCCGGCCCTAACTGGTCTGGCCCTGCTCGACTAATTAGCATACATTTTAGGCCCGTCGGTTCGGGTTTGGGCAGGATTTGAGAACTCTGTCACAGAGTAAAAGTCAAGCGCCAGTCGGCAACATCTTCGAACTGATTTTTTTTTTAATTATTGAAAAAACAATATATATAGCCTATTCTTTTTTTTTCATGGAGCCAGAGGCCCGGCGAATTGGCATACATTTTAGGCCCGGACCGGGCCGAAAACGTAGAGCCGGGTTGGGTTTGGGCAGAATTTGAGAACTCTAATCACAACGTTCTTTCTAACTCACTAAAATCCTGAGTGTTCATTTAACTCTGAGAGTGCACAGCATGGAACCAAAGGGAACTGTATTACGGTCCATTTTGTACACTCCCTGAGTTCGTTTTTTTTTTTTGCTGGACTGTTGGGTCCATATCTCCATATCGGTAGAATACATGCTGATATGAAACTAAACTTGTTGTCACAGATACACTACAGCTGACTGTAGCACTGTTTTGGTGTGCGACCGATGCTCTTAACAAAACACTGTTTTCTTCTGGAGGATTGGTCGATTGATTGATGGAGAATAAAGTTCAACTGGATCACGTGTGTTTTTGTTGACCCAGGCCTCTGATATAAAACATTTGTACATGTTCTGTTGTCGTGTTTTTGGTTTGTTTTCTTTTTTTTTTGCTAGATCTTCTGGTTGACTGGCCTGGCTTGTTATTGTGAATGCCAGGTTACTGGAATGGATTGAAGATGTACCGGGTATGTATCCTTGGAAAAGTGTCAGAAATAATTTAGAGTATGATTTGAACAGCCTAATATTAAACATGCACAGTAGTCTACATCATTATCAGACATATATTTACTCTTAAAGAGACATTTCACCGCTGGAAGAAACTGCAGTCACTCAATGTTAATAGTATTTATAGTAGAATTTGCACCATATGGCCAGACAAATGATGAAGTCTGTGTGTTTGACTAGCCTGGGCAGCATTCCTTTTTCAGGTTTATGATCCGGCCGGGAGGGGATTATATTGTTATGTCATTGTTTTGTAGTCATCAGGCATGAACCATCAATTGGGAACTTCCTTTCCCTCAAAGCGATTTTTCCCAATAAAGGCCACAGGCTACGAGAGAATGCGTCATGCATTTATAGTTATTCTTCCGGTTTTAGGGAACCTGATGACTACAAAACAATGACTACAACATGACGTAACGATATCATTGGCTGCAGACTGTCCGAGGTGGAAAGCCTGGTGACCCGAGGTTAGGGTTTGACTGGATTGTTGAATTCCTACAATGCCCATAATGCTTTAGTGCACTTCCCCTTCTTGTGGAGAGGGGGGAGGCTGCATGGAGGTGTGACTTGTAGTCCAGGAAGAAGTGAGACCACATTTTCACGACAGGTTTTTGTCATGAACATGGCGTCATGACTAAAATATCTAAACACACATACAAAACTCAGGAAAGTGTTTCTTGTGTCCTAAACATCATTAAAATAAGCTCTGGTTGCAAAGGGGGTGAAGTGGCCCTTCAATGACTGGCTATGTGACGTCTATCCACAGATTGTGTAGCAATTGTAGAACCTTGTAGGCCTTAAATGTGGAGAAAAAAAACAGTATTTAGAGAACAATTTATATATCACAAAATATATATATATATAAAGATAATGGTGCACGCACTGCCCAGTATTCTCGAGGGCCAACTTGTCCTGGTCACCACTGAGAATGACTTGAATCAAGTGACATTGGTTATGCCTGCAGGCCTGTCTAAGTCATTGTTAATTTAACTCAGACATTGTACAAATGTCACCAAACGGACCCTCAAATTGGTTACAATTTCAGGTTGTTGCAAACATGGAGAAATTAACACATTTCAGTCAAAACTGTCATCATAATCAGATTCACCATCAGGTGAGTTGACAGTCAGACAGCTTGGCTGCACTATATAACTCTATTGCACATTTTTTAATTTAGTTACATTTGTGCAATTCCCGAGTTACAAATGGTGATAAAAATATAACACAATTCAAAGCATCTTTTCATTTAGTAGTTTTTACACTTACACGTTTTAGCCACTAGATGTCAGACAAAGACCCAAAACATATTAATGCCATGGTCGTTCTATTGAACTGATCAAATCAAAGGATTAGTTGTGTGTTTTTGTCATCAATCATCATGATTATACATGTTTAACAGTTATGCAGACTAGTCACACGGATGACATGGGTTGTTAAAACACATATATGAACCAAAACCACTTCCATATGTCAGTCAGGGAATTAAACGGACGCTTGTGTAATTAAAGCCATGTCTTACTTAGCCCCGCCTGCGGGGTTGGTCCGGTGGGGTGACAGTCTGCCCGGCGCGTGACATCCAGACGGTAAACACACACACATACTCACAACACACACACACGGCCAGGCTGCATGCGCGTGCGGTTGGTACCGACGAGCCGAACAATCTTTTTTAGGCTACCTGACGGGGGTTACTATGGAAACCAGGCAACAACAAGGTACCACCACCACCACGACACAATTTGTTTTGTTTTATTCTGTTTAGTATCTTTAAGTTATACGCTATGTCTGCTCGTAATGAAGTGAAGTTGAAATTCAAAGTGCGCACGCCACTATCGTAGCAGATATGGGATGTCCATATAATTGTATATTTATGTATTATACACTGTGTGTAGGCCTACAGTTCGATATCGTTTGTGCCATAATTCATGTTATTTGGATAATGTGAGTTTAGACCTAATCAGTGCTTATTGCGTATTGGCCCAGCCTATCCAGTAGCCTACCATCAGTAGAGCGCTACTAAAATAAATTATGATCTTTCACTTTTTGTTTTTGTTTTTGCCCCTAGCGACTTTTTTGCGTCCCTAGCGACTTTTAGGCGCCCCTAGCAACGAAAATATGTAGCCAGCCCAGAAAAAAAATTGTCATTTATGTGCACTTAGTTTGTATCATCTCTTGCTGTTTTTTTTATATTACAATGAGTTTAAACGAGCAGCGAAATTTCAGAGTTCAGACCACAGCACAGAGTGCCTCTGCAGCTGCTGCGTCGAAAAACCCCTACCCATTAAAAAACAACAAAAAATAAAATCCTCTCCAAGGACCATCACCTTACCGTGGTGGCTGCCTGACACTGTTTTTTTACACTGTTTGGATTTTATCTCTGGCGCATATCTGGCGCCTGTCAACACGATTTGTCCCCAATTCACTGAGGAAAAAAAGCTAGATTTCTCGCCAGAAGCTTTTCACTAATTCAGTCGCTAGGGGGGTCTGGAAAGAAGCTAAATATGGCGACAAATCCGCTAAGTTGGCAACACTGACTGTGGTCAATGTCATGGATAGGCTACTTTCTTTTAACGGTAGCCTACGTTGTGTTTTTTGCACATACATTCTGTTGAAAATAATGCCACATAATCTATCTCGGTCAGTGGGACTATAGGCTACCTGTCTGGTTAAGAATAGGTTGAGCCAGATTTAAACTATAACCACCACAGACCTGTATTAAAATGTTCCATTTGGAACCCTCTTCCAGCCGAGGAACCCTGAATTGTACCCTACTTGTTGTGAAAGAACCACACGCTAAATTAATGTATTTGAAGCTACAGTACGTTCCTGTGTGGATGTAGCGAGGGGGAAGTGTTCAGGGATGGCAGCCTGTGTTGTGTTAACGTTAAGGCTATATTGATTATTCAACGAGACAACATGGAGCTTCCAGATCAAGTTAAAGGCATGAGGCTGGATGGATAATGTTGCCTGTCTGTCTGTCTGTCTGTCTGAACTAGAAGCAGTTCTGTGGTTTCTTGCCCCTGCAAACAATAATTTCAGGAACCCCCAGGATGCAATGTAGTAGTGTGGTACAGTATATAATTTGGGTTTTAACTCGGCATTCATGCAGATCTGTGTTGCTTCAACAGAGCTTATAATGGGTCTTTAGAAGATAAACCGTTTTTAATGATCCTGCAGGGTCACAGACAGTGTGAGACTAGAAGTAACCATTCTTTACTAATCTTTAGCAACAGTGGAAGAAGTGCTGTAAGCCTGCAGTTTCGTCGTTTTAGGGGCAAGGCCTTTGGCGTTGTCCATTTTTCAGGGGCACTATATAGCCCCTCCGATGCATGGCTTTCCAAAATGACGTGTCAGAAAAAGTCTATGGACCTGTAATATTTGTTTAGAGCTTAATTCAAATAACCGATCGCCAGCCAAGTCTATGGACCGTAATGTTTGTTTAGGGCAGTAAATGACAACGTAAGACGTCATCTGGCTACAAGTACTGCCCTCGCTGCGCCCCTCACTTCACATGAGTGCGTGTTCTTTTATTTTTGTTTTAGGGCACAAAGGCCAAATGCCCGGGGTGGAAGGCCATATCACATGAAAGACGATGTTAGTGCACTGAAATAATTTAATTTAATTCAAGGGTCAAGGTTGATTTTAGACAATCTGAGGTGAAATCAATCAATTCTTATTCATGCGCAGCACTGCACCTGTTACCGGATTGGTTTATTAATTAAAGATGGGGACTCAGGGGAGTTAAGAATTCAGAATCTCAACAAAAGATCACTGTTGTCGACAAGAAAGACACACTGGTGTCTATAGTACATATTGACAAGAAAGAAACTGGTGTCTACATATTGACAAGAAAGAGACTGGTGTCTACATATTGACAAGAAAGACACACTGGTGCCTAGTTCATATTGACAAGAAAGAGACTGGTGTCTACATATTGACAAGAAAGAGACTGGTGTCTACATATTGACAAGAAAGAGACTGGTGTGTACATATTGACAGAAAGACACACTGGTGCCTAGTTCATATTGACAAGAAAGAGACTGGCGTCTACATATTGACAGAAAGACACACTGGTGCCTAGTTCATATTGACAAGAAAGAGACTGGTGTCTACATATTGACAAGAAAGACACACTGGTGCCTAGTTCATATTGACAAGAAAGAGACTGGTGTCTACATATTGACAAGAAAGAGACTGGTGTCTACATATTGACAAGAAAGAGACTGGTGTGTACATATTGACAGAAAGACACACTGGTGCCTAGCCTAGTTCATATTGACAAGAAAGAGACTGGCGTCTACATATTGACAGAAAGAGACAGTGGTGCCTAGTTCATATTGACAAGAAAGAGACTGGCGTCTACATATTGACAGAAAGAGACAGTGGTACAGTCAGCAGGGGAAATTAGCCCACAGGGCATGCCATTTGTTGAGGTCAAACTGAGGGGCACCGACGTCCATTGCCTTTTTTTTTTGCCTCCCTGAAATTCCTACCTATGGCTGCAGTGTTGTAGTTAATTCCTGATTTAGTGAGAGCAGCGTTTAACGGTTATATATAAAAAAATCACACACGTGTGAACTGAGTGGTGCAATTCCCCCCCCCTCTCTCTCTCTCTCTCTCTCTCTCTCTCTCTCTCTCATTACACAGCACTACCCCTCCCTCTGTTTCTGCCGCCCCCTACTGGTATAAATCAGTAACATACTCAGGCTCATGTGCACAGGTACACACACACACACAGGTAGGTACATGGACATTGCTGATTGTAGGAGTGGTTGCACCACTCAAAAAAAGTTATATATGTTTTGGTTATCAACATCTTAAGCTATGGTTTACATCCCCAAAATGGCCCTCTCTTTGATACTTGACAGGAGGAGACATCCGGGTTCTTAGTTTGATACTTGACAGGAGGAGACATCCGGGTTCTTAGTTTGATACTTGACAGGAGGAGACATCCGGGTTCTTAGTTTGATACTTGACAGGAGGAGACATCCGGGTTCTTAGTTTGATACTTGACAGGAGGAGACATCTGGGTTCTTAGTTTGATACTTGACAGGAGAAGACATCTGGGTTCTTAGTTTGATACTTGACAGGAGGAGACATCCGGGTTCTTAGTTTGATACTTGACAGGAGAAGACATCTGGGTTCTTAGTTTGATACTTGACAGGAGAAGACATCTGGGTTCTTAGTTTGATACTTGACAGGAGGAGACATCCGGGTTCTTAGTTTGATACTTGACAGGAGGAGACATCTGAGTTCTTAGTTTCTTTACCCTAAAGCTAGAGGCGAGCATAAAAGACAAACTAACTCTGTGTGTAAATTAATTCACCCCGAGATGCACTGACATTCATGAAGTCAAGTCTTAACTGGGTTACTTCAGATTGTTGGACTTGAAGCTGTACGTATAGTTACCATTAATATAGTGATTGCAAAGGTATTCATTGATTGCCTGAGTCCCATGGTAGTCACATGGAACTATGTTTTGTGTCCAGTGTCACTATGCCAGCAGCAGCACGAAACATATAGTTCTGTGTGGCAGAGGGGCCAAACTTAAACGAAAGTTGGGCTATAATGGTAGAAATGGGTCAACAATACAGCTATTTTTGACCAAATTGACGGAAAGCGTACGGTAATATCCACCAAAACCAGACAAACTCCCACCATATGGGACTCAGGCAATCAATGAATACCGTTGCAACCACTATATTAATGGCAAGTATATAAACATCTGGACTAACCCTTTAAGATGAGCTAGTAACACTCATTGAACCACTCCCCAGCATCCATATTATTGGGGGACGACGACGACATTGATTGATTGATTGATTAAAATTTGTATTCACAGTATGCAGAATGGGTACATTTCAAACGAAAGCACAAGCCAATACAAGAACTGTTACTGTGGACGGCACCATGGTTAACCCATTCTGTGCGGGAACCCCTTTTGGTGTTTTAAGCATTACGTTATGCTTTAGCTATTGAAAAATAGCAGATCTACAAGCTCGTAGCGCAGCGCCATGAGCTTGTAGATCTGCTATTTTTGAAAAATCGTGAAAATGTGCCTCAAATCTTTTAGTAAGTGGAAAAGCGGTCCAAGTAGTGAACCAACTCACATCCACTTTACCAAGTTCTGCTAGAGGGTTTTAACCGGTCGTTCCCAAATATTCAGCTCGATCCAAACTTGTGAATATAGCCGATGTGGAGCGTATAGCTTGTAGATCTGCTCTTTCCATGAATTCGTTGAAACTGGTTTAAACGGTTCTAAAGGGCAAAGTGAGGAATGGAGTGTGTGTCATTCCAGACTATAGTCCACACATACTAATACACTATACCTGCACAGAAACGGGCCCAAAATGTTCAGGCAGCTTTGTTGTACTTGCTTGATTGCTTTGAATATAGTCTGTGAATTGCTTGCATTAGAATGTAACTGCCGACGCATATATTTTAGGCTACCTGTGCATTGTGTAGAAGACAACAGTGGGGGCAATTTACAATTTAGGCATTTAGCAGACGCTCTTAATCGTACATTAAGCAAGAACACCATTAAGCAGACACCTGTTGGCATTCTCAGCATGTCAGGAGGATGGAGGCTTACAATGACATTTTACTGTGCATGCGTGCAACGTCTATTTGCATATATATCTTTGTGTCTGTGTATTTAGTTGTACAATGTCTGTCCATGCATTATTTGCAAGCATGTGATGCCGAATGTAATTTACGAATGAAGGCGTCAGCGACAGACAAAAAATACATAAATATAGCTTTAATGTGCTGTAGTCTGCAAGTGATATGTTTTGTTAAAATAAGTGTTGCCGGTAAATAGCTCTATATCCTCATATTACTCATTGCTATATAGGGTGTTTGTTCAAGTAACAGGAGACTCCATGTCTCTCCAGCTCTTTATTAAACAGACCGTCAGACAATACGTTTTCAGCTAAATTCACAGCTAAATCGGGAAGTGTTAATTTAACTCTGAAAGTGTATAAGACGAGCACCCTTATGGTCTATGGATGAAAGTGTTTAAAACGCTGTCATGTATGTAAAGCTTGTGTGAAAACAACCGGCCCCTATAGCTGCGGTCAAACGAACGCTCTGTGGATGGAAAGTGTTTCAGAGGAATGCTGGACTTGAGGCGAGCTGTACAGGGAAATGCAGTTGGACTCGGGTTTAGTGTGGCAGTGGTTTGTCAACTTCTCTCTGGATCAGGGCCCAGTTGAAAATCTTGAAAGTGCCTCCGAAAGGCTGCCGTGTGTTTAAGTGGTCAGATGGGTGGGCCCGCCGCGTGCATTTGTTTCAGAGCGTTTTCAACTGATCAGCGGCTTTGATAACACCAAGTTAAACGTAGCATATATTTAACACATATAGGCTACACTGCGGATAATTTGTTTTGACATTATTTTAAATATTAACATCATATATAAATCTTTGTTTTGGAGTCTAGAGCAGAGTGGTACAGTAACAGAGTTGGACTCACGTTCAGTATAGTGTTATATTATGGAAAAGCCTATACAAGAGTTACTGGTATATAGTGTAGCAGAGTGGTACAGTAACAGAGTTGGACTCAGGTTCAGAATCAGTATAGTGTTATTATAGCAGAGCAGAGTGGTACAGTAACAGAGTTGGACTCATGTTCAGGTTCAGTATAGTGTTATTATAGCAGAGCAGAGTGGTACAGTAACAGAGTTGGACTCCAGGTTCAGAATCAGTATAGTGTTATTATAGCAGAGCAGAGTGGTACAGTAACAGAGTTGGACTCCAGGTTCAGTACCAATGATTGGCAGCCATATGACCAACACCAGGCCTCTGATTTAACCTGAACACATGACCACTGAGCCCCGCATGCACTAATGTCTGTCTTGTGACCTGAAATATTCCACCACAGCCACACACACACACACACACACACACACACACACACACACACACACACACACACAGACAGACAGACAGACAGATGGATAGAGGAATGGAAGGCAGGCAGACAGACAGACAGACAGAGAAGACGGACGGACGGACAGACGGAACATGAAAGGCAGACGTGACGATGTGACGTCCATTTCACCGCACATGAAATATACTCAAAGTGATGTCCATTGGTGTGAGTCATGGCTGATCGTGTGGATAATGGAATCATGTATTTTCCTGCCAGGCCATTGGTCACATCAACAATGTTGTCCCCCCATGTAGACCAGCTACAGTATTTATGCTATTTTGTACATTTTAATAATAATAATAATAATAATAGCTCAGATTTATATAGCGCTTTTCTGAATACCCAAAGCGCTGTACATAGGAACACTAGGAACGGACTTTAATAAGAGAAAAAAATAAAGCAAAACATAACAGATACAACAACAGCACAGGGTTAAAAAGATAAAAGGATAAACGAGGCCTCAGCTGGGGAAAGCTATCCTGAAGAGGTGGGTTTTGAGTGAGTTTTTGAAGGAGAGGAGAGAGGGAGCAGCTCTGAGGTGGTTTGGGAGTTCATTCCAGAGTTTGGGGGCCGAAACATAAAAGGCCCTGTCCCCCCAGGTGCGGTACTTGGCCTTTGCGGACCTTCAGGAGGTTGGCTTCAGTACCTTTTTAATGGAAGAAAAAAAACAATTATTATAATGAAGCCTAAAAGGCAAACAGAAATACAAACTGTAACGTTCCAATGTGCAATGCAAAACAACACGAGTCAATCGCATTATCACAATATTAATTAGTTAACGTAAATGTGTAATTGTGACAGCCATTATTTGCCCATTGTCTGGGCATTTAAAAACAAAATGAAAACCACTCTGACGCTCTTTCACCGCATTGAACCTTTGGTCAGGCTAGGAGAGTTGAAAGTGTGACCTTAAGCTACTGTGGAAAAGTCCCTGACATAATGTGAACGTGGTGGCTGTTTCTATTTGCATCGTGGCCCATTGTGGGAGTTAATCTATGGGCACCATCAGGTCATTTTACTTGACGATTAATTGCGATTGCAAATGAGTGTGATTTAATGATTTAGTTGTGTTTTTGGCATTGGATATTGGAACATATATACGGTACTGTATCTCTGCTGTCTGGGCGGAAAACTGTTTTCTGCCACAGTGACAGCGACAAATAGATTTCTGTTTGTCTTTTAGGACTCGTACACAAAGATTGTACTACAGTGGAGATACATAAACATTACATAAATATTGTCTCCGTCGGCTGTCCAAAACTGTTACTTTTCAGGACTCAAATTCCAAAAGCAGCAAAGGTAGCAGATCGGCAAGCGCAAAACGTGTTGTTTTGTGCTTCTTTTGGAGCTTGTGGATCTGCTACTTCTGATGCCTTTGTGTGACGCTGTACTATGATCATCAATCAGGCACGTGCAGAGAGTGTTGGAGAGGCAGGGGCTGAAATCCCATAAGGGGGCCCAAAATAGCGAAAATAGCAGATCTACAAGCTCACAACGCGTCGCAGCGCGACGCGTTGAGAGAGCTTGTAAATCAGCTATTATCGGGGGACACAACCCTGCACTCTTTATCTACTGGAGATGCGGTGTATGGATTTCGAAACAAATGAGTTCAGGAGAGAGCCTTCCGGTTGGCATGGGAGAGGAGAGGAGGGCATTTGCATTTATTTCACCATATAGTAAATGCTGCATTCGTGGTCTGGAGAGGGCAGTTGTTTTTGTCTATTTGTACGTCTCTAAATGTTTTGAAATGTACTGTAATGCTGCAAACTGTTAATACTATATTTCAATCAATCAATCAATCAATGATCTTGTTTTTTATATGTCCGGATATACCTCGTCCAGAACAGGCTTCAGACAGACGCGCCTCCTCAGGAGACTGTCTGAACCCGTTTGATCTGAGTTGGGCATGCGACCGCATGCCCTTGCTGACGTTCGAACCCACAACCTTCCGCCTGAAAGGCATGAATGCGCTAATTCCACGTTTGTTTTTAAATGTTTGAAAAAAACGTGAGCATCAGTTGAGACAGACGATTTGGGAATCAGTTTTATAATTTGCATAAATCAGCAGAATATAATTGCAATTACCTCGACTGTGATTGAGTGATTATTATAATATTGTGACAGGCCTATGAGCCTCGCTCGTTGGGGCAGATGGCTGGAATTAACCACGTTTATGATGTCATACTTGTTAGGTGTACTTATTGGTTATTTTGGCAATTGTTGGTTATGATAAGTAGGGAGGGGTCTGATTAATTGTTAATAGGATCAAAATCGATTATTTACAAAAAAAATCATACAATTTACAATTTACAATTTAGGCATTTAGCAGACGCTCTTAATCCAGAGCGACTTACATTAAGCAAGAACAAAAGCATGGGAATACATCACATAAAAACATTCATCATGAAACATGCGTAAGCTAAGAAAGTAACAGTGGAATATCTATATAATGAAACTTATACGTATAAACTATACATATATACTACTATGCTATACATATGTACTATGGCGTGCTATGACTATATACAATGCAATTCTAGTGCTGTCTACATAACATGCTATAAGTCTGTTTTAAATGCTATCTAAGTCTACAGAAGTGCTATCTAGGGTAGAGTAAGTGCTATGGGCCATGATGGAGTCTGAAAAGGTGGGTTTTCAGACTACGGCATATATATATATATATATATGACTTGACTGCTACTGTCCATCCATCCATCCATCTTCAACCGCTTATCCGTAGTCGGGTCGCGGGGGCCACAGCTCCACCAGAGAGCTCCAGAGTTCCCTCCCCAGAGCAACATTAGTAACTTCGTCCTGGACTGCTATACTGTATATGGGGCAATGTTGAGTATACAGGGCTACAGGCCCACCAACGTGTGCCTGCATTATTGGTAATGATGGTGTTAATGGTATGTGTTATCATGTGTGTGTGTGTGTGTGTGTGACACCGATATCATTACCAGTATCGTAAAAGTACCGCCTAAAATGGTATGGGCGAGTATATGCCAGTCTATATGCCATTCCCCCACTATATAATTTATCACACGAATATGTGTCATTTTACTCATATTTTGAATGCTTCAGTTGAAGCAGTGGTCCTCAAACCTTTTGATTTTGGTTCCAAATTGGTTCAAAGTATACAAATGGAACCAATTTGGTTCCATTTGTATGTGTGTGCAGTGTGTGTTGCGTGTGGCGAGTGCGTGTCCGCGTGCATGTGCGTGCTGCATATAATTATGCATAACCAGTTTTCTCTTGTGTCCCTTCATTCACGCTGCCATTGCGGGTTGCCATGTTGTGTCGTCAGAGTTGTACTCTAGTGTTCTGGGGGATGGTGTGGTGGAATGGGGTCCCGGTGAGGAGTGGGTTAACACCGCCACGCTGCAGGGTAAGGATGTCTACACAGTGCCTCCCTGTAGACTATACATATAGAGTGAGTAATATATAAGGATAGAGACTATATTCATGTCAGTGGAAGTTGCTCAGTGGCGTTTTGAAGCACCCGGGAAGAACCCTCTATATACTTCCGCATTTGACCACCACATTTTGGTCAAAAGTCGGTGCTTTGGTGCCACTACACAGCGGTATATTCCCTCATTCATTCAGCCCAGCTTCGACTTCAATTTTGTCGGCCGTGAAGCCAAGGAAACACCGGTAGTTTGGAAGAGACACAAGCCGACTTGACTTCCAAATACTTGTGTCCTGGAGGTGAGCTCCATAGAGCGGGCAGCAGTACAGCTGCCTCTCGCTGGCCGCGCCATCTGGCTGCAGTGTTGTCAGACGTTCTCCTCTCCTCTCCTCTCCTCTCCTCTCCTCTTTCTTAACAACTAAACAAATACTGTAATGCTGTAACCTATACTTAACTAGGCTACAACACGTTCACATGAGAAACTAAACTCAAGATACCTCCGTTCCCAACACATCAACACATTTTCTGTTAAACCTTTTCTGAACTGGGGAGTCCCCCAAAATTGATCATATTTGGCAGTCCGGGTCCTATAGCAGTCCGGGCACCTAGGCTCCGACCTTTGCTGCGTGTCACTCGATCCCCATCTCCCCATTTCCTGTCAGCTTACTGTACACTATCGAATAAAGGCAGAAAAGGTACACACACAGTTATCAAAATAAAAAAGTGCCCACTATGCAGAATGTCAGGAGTTTTCTAATGCATGTACGTAAACACATCTTTTGAAGATGTACACGATCTACAAGCTCACTACGCTTTGCAATGCGACGCATTGTGAGCTTGTAGATTGGCTATTTCAAATTGACCAAAGTATATGTCTGAAACGGTTAATGTAACGTTTTGTAATAATAATGATCTATAGTCTAGTGAATCCAATAATTATCCAATAAATAACGGTTTCGAACATTCAATTCAATTCAATCTTTATTTCAGACTCAGGGGAAAATCCATATCACAGGGGAAAAACAACAATATAATAAATAAAAATATAGAAAGAAATATACAATTTAGAAAGAGTTCCACCATGTTCAGTCGAGCATGGTGGAACCATGTTCGACTGTGGTTGCGCCTGACAGAACTACCGGTACGTCAGAGGCGTATCTACAATAAGGCGAGGACAGGCGTCCGCCTGTCCTTGACATGAAATATTGACCACTGATATATATAAACATATAGGTATTTCAGAAAACTGTCGTGATTTATAGAAGACATATTATGCTTTAAATTTCGATGTCGGGTCTAAATGGGGAGATTCCTACCGGCAGGCTTCATACTGTTTGAGTGCATTAAGTCAAGGCTAAGCCCAGAGAGCTATAGGCTAATCCACCTCTCTCTCTCTCTGTCTGTCTCTCTCTCTCTCTCTCTCTCTCTCTCTCTCTCTCTCTCTCTCTCTGTGAGTGCAGAGCAAGGCTGTGCGCTCAGATCGAAAGTGCAACAAATGCTGCTAATTAATTAGCAAGCATTTTGTTTAGCATAGGAAGGAATTTGAAAAGGAGAGATCCCATCAATTTGGCGCAAGCAAAATGTTTATTTCGAAAAGAAGATTATTTTGACGATTAGACTCCATGAGCATTTATAGCGTGCATAGAGGCATGTTAAACAACGGAGCCTGACCGCTGATTGGCTGCTGCAGATAGATAGTAGAATTAGATTGGCTATATAAAGTGCTCACGGTTGGATTTGTGAATGAAAGGATTTTGACAGTGTGGGAAAACGGAAGTGATGCCGACGACTAGGCCAGCGTTGTTAACCCGAATGAAGCGCTATATAAAGAGCTTCCTTATTGAACCTTCGCTAAAAGCTACATAATGTTTTTATTATCAATTAAAATCCAATGCATCAGAAGATCAGATATCGTCGATTAGTTAAATTATCTGTTGCAGTATAGAGATCAGGTCAATGTGAATTGACCCCAAGCCAGGCGATTCGCTGTTTCATGTAGTCCTATACAGCACATAATAGGAAAAACATTGCTTTGCCACCAACCTCTGTTCTTTAGTTATTGGCATTTGAATAAAGCTAAAAAAAAAACAGGAAATCAGAGAGAATTAAATATTTCTAAATGCTTAAATCATCAATCGGATGGGGCTGTAGGTTGTTGTGTTATTTCCTGTGTCTTACGAAGAGCGGCCTCTGGCGTAAACACTGGCAGTCCTTGCCCGGTGTGTTTGTGTGTGTGTGTGTGTGTGTGTGTGTGTGTGTGTTGGATTGACATGTGTCAAAACACGTCCTTAATGGCAGTCATTGAGTTTTATAATAATAGTACTGTAATGGAAATATCTCACACTTGAATTCATACATGAAAACCATATGTTTTGCCCCCCCCCCAACGTTTCATGCGTTGACACTAGACAATCGTGACATCAACAGTAACAGGAACAACAGTCAGGCACTCCTCGAGGGTTCGTCTCCCGCGAGCGTTTTGAAATGCGCTCTTCATGGCTGTCGTTTTGCCCCAGGTCTGGACGAGGGCACAGAGGGCACAGAGGGCTGGCACGGGGGACGCCTGTCCCTAAACGGGGACGGCCTCATGGCGGAGGATTCGGCGGCCGCCGCCGCCGCCACCGCGCAGGGTAAGATGTCACCGGCGGCTGCGGTGCACGGAGGTAGCGGTTGTCGTCCCCCCGCTGAGGAGGAGGAGGAGGACACCGCCACCGAGTGCCGCCGCCACCACGCGTACCGGGACGTCCCGCCCCGGTACGTGTCCCGTGTCTCCGTGGCAATGGACGCCACGTGGGACATGCAGCTGCAGGAAGCTACAGGTGACATGTAGACTAGATAGAGCCCATAGAGTATAGCATAGAGTTTATGTTCCCTACTTTCGGGTTAGATCCATCCATCTCCAACCGCTTATCCGTAGTCGGGTCGCGGGGGCAACAGCTCCATGACTTCCATCTCCAGAGCGTGGAGAGGGACTTTTCAGTGACTTTTCCTCCTGGGGGATCCCGAGACGTTCCAAAGGCCAGTGAGTCGATGTGTTTCCTCCAACTGCGCCTTGGTCTGCCCCCCCCGGGGGTCTCCTCTCCTCCCAGTGGGACGTGCCTTGAGGACCTCCCTATACTTTCACCATTTGATTTGTCCTAATGTTGGTGGTAAATAACACTCCACATCATGGGCTAAGATATTCACACCACGGGTTCCACTTTATAGGACGGTTTTTGAATCGACCGCGGTGACCACTGTTGGCCGTATTCTGGTGGGGAGAGGGCAGCTGGATGGAGAGGGAGATGTCCATGGGCTGGGAGCCTTGCTTTGCAACAATAGAAACTAAAGGGGATACTACAAAACTACAAAAAGTTTCTGTTCAGGCTGTTGTTAATGTTGCCTCTCAAAATGTCACTCATATAGAGCGCAGCAGTCCCGCCCCCTTTCAGAAAAGCGAGTGGCCCAGGAAATGAAACCCCAATGCATTTTTCCATCGGCACTTCGAATATAATTTATTTAAAGACGGTTACGCCGCGGACAAAGCCAATTCGGATCATGACAAATCATGACAATGAACACAATGTTTTGGGACGATCAAATCTTTAGAAAGAAGAAAATAAAGGCAGGAGACAACACTATTTGTTTTGTTTTTCGTCTTATAAATTATTTGATCGTCTCAAAACATTGTGTTCATTGTCATGATTTGTCATGATCCGAATTGGCTTTGTCCGCGGCGTAACCGTCTTTAAATAAATTATATTCGAAGTGCCGATGGAAAAATGCATTGGAGTTTCATTTCCTGGGCCACTCGCTTTTCTGAAAGGGGGCGGGACTGCTGCGCTCTATACCTGAGAAATACATTCCCTTCTCCAGTTGCTGCTGCTGTCAATAAGGAATGCAGTAGCTTCGGCCACTTGAATCCTAGCATCCCTATTCTGGGCGTGTCATAGAATAATAATAATTCCGTACAAACATCCGCCAGGAAATAGCCGATCTACCGTACACAAGCTTGTAGTATTTACAGTTTTTGGCGAAGAGATTTGGCGCGTCAAAAGGGCCTGGTATTTTATTTTATTTATTTACGTTTTTATCCCACGATTTTTGTAACCCATTATTTTTAACCCGGTGTCAATTGTCTATGTAACCCTGGGAGTTACACTCCTGGGGAGAGCAACGGACTGACCTCATGCTTCCTTCAATGCATGAGGAGACCAAGCCGCTTCTCTTCGCCTGACAGGACGTATAGCACGTGGAGGGAACACGCTATTCCAAACAGTTCCTTTTCCCCCTCCATCAGGCGCGGTCAACGAAGGACTGATTAGAAGGACAAATGGTCCACTAGATTGTGCGGTGGGTCGCTGCATGAGTTTGAGCGACGGTTCCTCAAGGAGGGGTGGCTAACAAAGAGCGCACAGCTGCTTGTGTCCCTAGAGTACCTCATTGAATCATCCCGTGATAGCATGGTGAGGCACACAGGCCAAGTCACCCAGGCTCCGAGCTTTAAGCAGCATACTACAGTCTGGTTCAGTTCGGTTAAGGCTGGTTTGTGGTGTTGTGGTGTGAGTAGTTTGGCATGCTTTTCACCTTGCTCTGTCTTGCATGTGTATTCTAGTGTTCTGCAGGGTGATTATAGCGTCTTAGTGAGCTATAGCAAACTGTTTTGCTTCCATTCAACCGTCATGCTGGAGGTACAGAGGAATGAATGCAATGATCTGGATTCGATCCAAGTCCAGCACAGGTCTGACTTCCTCGCGGCTGCTTCAACACTCTCAACCTCAGTTAGTACCCGTTGCTGTTGGGAGGAAACCACCTAACTCCCTTTTGTGAGGTTTTTGATTCTTTTTTTTTTCAATGCTATTGAACACGCTTTACGCCACCCTTTACGTCTGTGTGTAGGTATTCAACCAAAGAAAAGTTTTAAAAAGCGCTGCGGCCAAACTCAAACTGTCCACCACCTCTCTCCCTCTCATGCAAGTAATGGACAATATATAAAGTCACAATACCAACTTTGATGAGGCAGTATTGCTTTGTTTTAAATAAAGGTTTTCTCCATTTCCTGGAAAACAGCAGAGATATAACTTTTCTTTTCAACCACAAAAAATAGCAGATCTGTAAGTTCACAATGCGTCATGATGTGACACATATGTGAGCTTGTAGATCTGTAAGTTCACAATGCGTCATGATGTGACACATTGTGAGCTTGTGGATTTAATATGGTTTATAAGGGGCTTAAAGGAGAATTTCACTATGTGGTCCTTGACGTGAAAATCTTTGAGAAACAAAGAAACATATATATTTTTTCTCCCCCAACAATTTTGTTGAATCGGGCCTCAGGCCTTAATTCCCGGGTTAAAACGAGACAAAGAATAGTACGTGTAGGCCTACTTTATTTATAGCCAGCCGCATATGAACATTAGACCTGTGTTGACCCGAGAAACCAGATCCGCAAGCTTGTTCCTTTCCTGTGTGACACACTGTATAGTCTTGTGCAAAAGATCTTCCTGCTGTAGAGTGTTCAGTTCTGTTCTGCTCTGTTCTGTTCTGTTCAGTTCTGTTCTGCTCTGTTCTGCTCTGCTCTGCTCTGTTCTGTTCTGTTCTCTTCTCTTCTCTTCTCTTCTCTTCTCTTCTCTTCTCTTCTCTTCTCTTCTGTTCTGTTCTGTTCTGTTCTGTTCTGTTCTGTTCTGTTCTGTTCTGTTCTGTTCTGTTCTGTTCTCTTCTCTTCTCTTCTCTTCTCTTCTCTTCTCTTCTCTTCTCTTCTCTTCTCTTCTCTTCTCTTCTCTTCTCTTCTCTTCTCTTCTCTTCTCTTCTCTTCTCTTCTCTTCTCTTCTCTTCTCTTCTCTTCTCTTCTCTTCTCTTCTCTTCTCTTCTCTTCTCTTCTCTGCTCTGCTCTGCTCTGCTCTGCTCTGCTCTGCTCTGCTCTGCTCTGCTCTGCTCTGCTCTGCTCTGCTCTGCTCTGTTCTGTTCTGTTCTGTTCTGGTGGGATTGAAACGACACTGTAGACTAACCGTATAGCTGTGTGCACTGGAGTCACCTCTGCTGTGTATTATTATTATTATTATTATATATCTGTTCTGTAGTATACACATTTATTCTGAATTGTTACAGTATAGCGCTGCTGTCTCAGGCAGAAACCTCGTGTCGCCATTTGTGTGTTTTTTAATTTCCGTATTATTGTTGTAAAATAAAACGCCCTACTTTGATGTGATAATGTGTACTGTATACATTGTCAAGAAACATATCTTTAAAAAGCCCTAGACTTGATCATAGTACAGCGTCATACAAAGCGTCCCAACTCACGGGTCTGCAAGCGACGGGCTTTGAGCTTGTAGACGTGCGACTTTTGATGCTTCCGAATTTGAATCCTGCGGAAAGTAGCACTTTTGGACATATGAGGTTTCCACCCGACAGAGACGATATCCCAGATTTCCACTGATGTCCGTCCGTCCGATATCGCTCTTGTGTCTCTGACACAAGTTAGTGTGTGTGTGTGTGTGTGTGTGTGTGTGTGTGTGTGTGTGTGTGTGTGTGTGCATGCGTGACGTGGCGTGGCGTGGTGTGTGTGTGTGTGTGTGTGTGTGTGTGTGTGTGTGTGTGTGTGTGTGTGCGTGACGTGGTGTGTGTGTGTGTGTGTGTGTGTGTGTGCATGCGTGACGTGGTGTGTGTGTGTGTGTGTGTGTGTGTGTGTGTGCGTGCTTTCTATACTAACATCACTTTAACTCTTTCATGCTTCCGTTTAGAAGAGGGAGGACGCCCCAGGCCAGGTACGTATACATGGGAGTCGCCTTTCTCATCGACAGTGGTGGAAATTAACTAAGTACATTTACTTAACTACTGTACTTATAAGTGCAAGTGCACACGTGCGTGCATGCGTGCGTGCATGTGTGTGTGCGTGCATGCATGCGTGCGTGTGTGAGTGTGTTCTCATGCGTCCCTGTTTGATGGAGAGGTTTATTATGTGGGTGACGATTGGAGCTACAGTATGTGGAGACGGCTAAGTCTCTGAGACATTTGGAGGAAATATTGTCTTGGCCAGTGGCCTTGTGGGGTTGCAGGGCACTCCATTTTTTAAATACCTACCTCGTTACCATTACCAGTTTAAGATCATCTTTGCATGCACCTATAGGCAGTTTGCTCTACAACAAAATGCCCGGAGTGGGAGGGCAGTTTGTTAACCAGAGTTGTTGCTATGTTGGTAAAGACGATGTTTAAGTAGTTGGCCACATCAAGCTTGTCAGTGATGAGAAGAGTGTCGTTCGATTTGATGTCGAATGATGTTTGGAAATCTGGTTTTCAGTTTCTGACCGCATGCCTATTGTTGAGTAATAGTATAGCTTCCAGAGCTCCCGAGGTTTGTTTTTGCTTTCCTCGGCTTTTATCATTGATCAAGTTTCCTTTTTTGCAGATTTGGTCATGTCAGTTACAATGTTTTTTGGTAGCCCAGCTGTTCACTGTTCACTGTTGGTCACTGTTCACTGTTCACTGTTCACTGTTCACTGTTCATTGTTCACTGTTGAAGCGCCTGCTTGTCTCTGGCTTTCAAGCGAGATATCAGTCTTCAGCGGCTGTACTGTGGCTCAGGAGGTAGCCTAGAGCAGGTCGTCCAATGATCAATGGGTCGGCGGTTGAAATAATGGTTAAAAGCTAATGGGATGGGATAATAATAAATATTATATATTAATACATTTTCTTTAAAAGAAAAGGAATGGTTTGGGACATTCCGCCTGACGATCGGCAAGAGAAGGTTTTCCTGAGAACCCAACCAGCCCAGTGGCTAAATGTTTTACAATGGATTTATTTATTCACTAAATCCTTCACAACCATATTGGCACTTCGAATTTATTCTGCCCTCTGAAACAGCAGGCACATGCGTGCGTGCGTGCGTGCGTGCGTGCGTGCGCCTGGGTACTCACACAGACTTGTATTACTATACTTTTGAGGGCCTGAAATAAAGATTGAATTGAATTGGATTAATTAGGGAAACGTTCAGTTGAGGATATTAGGATTAGGCCTTCAGAGGTGGAGGGGGTTAAGCAGTGGGCGTTGGAGTCATGCCCAATAGCCGTATATATATACTGTATCTTCCAGCTCGCTCAGATGTGACGTGTTGTGAGCTACTAGAAATTTCGGCTAAGTACAACTCTAGGGGTTAACTTTAGGGGTCGAATTACCAATGCCACAAGTAAAAAAAAAAGCCAGTTATAAACGTCCTAAACCTACAACATACAAACCTGTGCGTGTGTGTGTGTGTGTGTGTGTGTGTGTGTGTGCGTGTGCATGTGTGTGTGCGTGCGTGCATGTGAGAGAGTGTCATCTCGTATTGTCGGTCTGCAGAGTTAAGGCTACATAATCTCTTAATCCGGATTACAGACCCTGCAGTCTAACCAGCACAGATTAGCATAAATGGACCCCACGGTCCCACCACCACCACCCACACACACACACACACACACACACACACGCAAGCACACACACACACACACACACACACACACACACACACACACACACACACACACACACACACACACACACACACACACACACACACACACTCTCAGGGTTAGAGTGGCCGGGTGGTTCCCAGTTCGAACCCGGGCTCCCCCAGAGTTAGTGTCGAAGTGTCCTTGAGCAAGACTCTGAACCCCTATTTTCTCCAGATATTTTCAAACACAAAACAACGAAAAGAAAGGCACAAATTCTAATTCAAATCCTGTGTTTGCGTGTGTGTGTGTGTGTGTGTGTGTGTGTGTGTGTGTGTGTGTGTGTGTGGGTGGGTGTGGCAGGTTTTCTGGACTCCCAGCCGTTGAGGGAGGTAGATGAGGACATGACGTCCGATGTGGTCACCACCATGCTGACCGAGGAGGAGAGAGAGGAGATCTACCAGGAACTGACCAGGGTCAGGCACGCACACGCACACACACACGCACACACACACACACACACACACACACACACACACACACACACACACACACACACACACACACACACACACACACATCTGTCACCTTTACAATGCCCTATAGACCCCTGGGAGATGGAGTCTGTCCCCGTTACAATGCCCTATAGACCCCTGGGAGATGGAGTCTGTCACCGTTACAATGCCCTATAGACCCCTGGGAGATGGAGTCTGTCCCTGTTACAATGCCCTATAGACCCCTGGGAGATGGAGTCTGTCCCTGTTACAATGCCCTATAGACCCCTGGGAGATGGAGTCTGCTACAATGCCCTCTAGACCTCTGATTACATTAGATAATTGACACTGGGTGGAAAGAAATGTGTACTAGTGCTTTATTTAATCCATGCTCTCTCTCCCTCCGCCCTCGCTCTGTGTCTCTCTGTGTCTCTCTACCAGCTGGAGGAGGAGATCTCCACCCTCAGACAGGTGTTGACCTCCAAGGAGAAGCAGCACATGGAGCTCAAACAGAAGCTGGGCATCACGGCTCTGAGCGAGTTCAGGAGCACCTTCACCAGGAGCTGGTCCGACATGCAGAGCTCCACCGCGTAAGCTTTGCACGGGAACCGGAAAAGTGTTGATTTTGTCGTGACGAAAAATGTTTCTTCGACTTACTACTCCCTCTCTTTTCACTGAGGAAAACTGGATAAGCATTTAACCCATTTTGGGGCGGGGACCCCTTTTGCTGTTGGCATTATGTTATGCTTTAGCTATTGAAAAATAGCAGATCTACAAGCTTGCGGGTCTGCTATTTTTGAAAAATCGAAGAACGACTGACATAGAAGACATAGCTTTTTCAGAACACTGTCAGGATGTAGAAGACATTTTTTTAATCTGATCTCAGGTCAGAATGGGTTAATGAGAACTATAATACGATGACTATGACTACATTTTATTGACAATTTTGTCAATAAATAAAAACTTGACTAAAACGTTAAGGAGGGACTATAGTGGAGAAAAGATAACTAAAGGACAAGCCATTTTATGCTTTGTTGCTTGCTGAAAAAAGCAGATCTACACAGCGCGTCGCGCACCGAGTCTCAAACTAAATTGAAACTAAGTTCAAAGTCTCAAACTAAATGAAAATGTATAGAAAAAGACTATTACTATTACTATGACTAAAACTAAATCAAAATTAGCTGTACAAACACACACACACGACACTGCCTCTGTGCTGCATGCCTGCATGCCAAAGTGACCAATTGAAAGAACAACAAAGAATCATGTCTGTGTGCAGGTTCTTGCATTTGCTGTCAACAGAAATGGCCTTTACAGCAGCGTGCGGCCGTGCGCACACACACACACACACACACACACACACACACACACACACACACACACACACGGCACGCACACGTGCGAGAAAACTATTCTCCCATGTATGTCTGTGGAGGGGAGAAAAATGAACTTAAGTTTTTTTCAACCAAGGTTCATGTTTTAGGTTGTGATTAGAGAAAGTAAAAGATGAGTGTTAATTTCTTTTCATGTGCTGCTTGCTTTTGTTTTAGGGATTTTAGCTGTTTTTCCACAGGGGGGCGGGGGCATTCGAGCATGGGGCTAAATATGTATTTTTTTTACAACATTTTATACCGATTTATTTTCTCATTTACTATAGTCCTACTAGACCCCAAGGAATTATGGCCGCAAAAGATCACGGGTTCTACTGAATGTGTCAAACTGACATATTGAGCCTATGACACAGTGTGGCTTCCCCCCAGTAGGCCTCCTTCATATTCAGTAGATCCTGTGATCTTTTGTGGCCAGATGTAATTTATTGGGGTCTAGTAGGACTATAGAAAATAATAAAAATAAATTGCTATACAATTTTGCAAGAAAATACATATTTAGCCCCATGCTCGAATGCCCCCGCCCCCCTGTGAAAAACAGTCATATTTTACTTTCTCTATCAACATTCTAAAACATGAACCTTTTGTTGAAAAAAACTAAAGTCGTCCTTTAAGAGATTTATTCACATAAGAAAAGGAAAGACGACACAATCGTATACGTGTTTGTCGGTTTGAAATTCTTGTTTTTTTGGGGTCAGTCGACAGCCATAGACACGTCTTGGACCGAGAAAGATATTGTGGATTTCATTTAGTTTTAAGTTAAGAAACATGATCGCTGGTTTAATCAAATTGGAAGAGTCTCGAGCTCTCATTGTGGGGGAAAGTTAGCCCTAGTCAACGTGACTGTGTGTGCGTACACGCGTGTTTGTTTTGATTTGTGTCTGTCCCGAGGCGCGCGCATGTGTTTGTGTGTGCTCGAGTGTGCTTGCGTGTTTATTTCATTTCTGCCGGTGCGTGTCACTGCTGCGTGTGCGTGTGTGATTGCGTCCGTGACGCGTTTGTTTTGCACATGCATGCGTGTGTGTGTGTGTGTGTGTGTGTGTGTGTGTGTGTGTGTGTGTGAAAGAGAGAGGGAGAGGCTGTGTGTGTGTGTGTGTGCGCGTGTGTGTAATAATCAAACCTTTTAATTAATTGTCTGGTTTGGGTTTGCTTATTTTGTTTTATAGAGTGCATGCTATTCTTGTGTGATCCTCCACACAGGATTTGATAAATCCAGACTCAAATTATTAGTATTGCCGCCACCCACCACCAATAGTCGTGATCGTAAGAGCAGCTATTTGTACATCCGACGTTCTCGGGAGCAGTGGGACCTCTGTTACTTGTGTTGTTTTGTAGAGCATTTCCTATAACCAAGTAGGCTATAGATAGCCTACTTGACACAGTATAGTGTCTTTGCTGTACATTGGTATCTGGAATGTGATGCTGTTGCTGCATGGTGAACTATATAATGTGACCGGTTCTGACTGAGGCTAAAGTCACCGATTTATTTTTGTTGTAATTATCGTTTTGTCATGTCATGCCAGGGAATCATAGCTTCAAATTGACATTATTGGTTGTTCAGTTTGACCCACCGGTTTTGGAGATATAGCTTATATAGAGTGTTGTCTTGCAGAGAAACGGCGAGTTGAGAAAACGGGCGTGAAAGGTTCACTTCTGTGGTCTCTAGCAATACACCTATAGCTACGTGTTTAAACATTTATGTCATATTTAAATGTCGATTTCAGCTCTGACATTTATTTCAGACATGCTCTAGTATGTGAAGAGTCTGCCTGTGCTATTAACTCAACACTTTTGCAATTAACTTTGTGCTATTAACTCAACACTTTTGGATTAAAAAGAATTAACAGAATCTCCTCTCCTGAACAGTTAGTATTTCTGCCATGACTGTCTCTGTATCAAAAAGAGTCACGGCTACCATAATTGCTTTGAAACGGTTTCCAAACAAGTGCAACACCAACATCTGAGACTCGTCCCAGTTGAAACCGGTTTTAATAACGACACACACTGCAGTCCCTGACCGCCTATATACAAACAAGGACGTTGCTATGCAAATGTGAGTATACGGTACAGAGCGGTGACTACTGTAAAGTTTACAGTAGTAAACACGCCGTTGGTGCAGAAAGTGCAGCGCATACGCTCACATGTGTGTGTGTGTGTGAGGTGTGTGTGTGGGCGACTGTGGCTCAGGAGTGACGGCAGCAGGTCGTCCAATGTATACCGCGGTTCGAATCCCGGCTCCTCCTGTCACACATGTTAAAGTGTCCCTGCGGGCAAGACGCTGAACCCCACATTGCCGCGTGCACGGTATAGCTCGCCACCATTGGTGTGTGTGTGTGAATGTGGGGAAGTGAGGAAGCTGGCGTCGACTGTTCGCCGCTTCACCTCCCAACGTATGAATGAATGGACCATTGTAAAGTATGGGGAGAAATTTGTCTCAAATGTTTTTACAAATGTTCCATGATTTACAAATGTGTTTCCAAGATTTACAAATGTGTTTACAAGATTTGCAAATGTTTTTCCACGATTTACAAATGTATTTCGTATTTTTACAAAAAATATATAGATTTGTGTGTGCGTTTATCCTAAAATACCATTTGTAAATCCTCAATTCTGCGTGTGAATTGTAAATCTGCATTTGGCATTCCTTTTTCCTGTTGAATCATTTTGAGACAAACGTCACGCTTTTTTATGATAATTTTCACAAATGTATTGTCCTATCCACAAAAAAACATGTAACTTGTAAGCATTTAAATACATTTTTACAAATATATGACAATTTGTAAAAAAAAAAGAAAATTATACTTGCAGGCGCATTTATCATAAAATATCATTTGTAAATCATCAACTCTGTGTGTCAGAGTTGATGATTTGTGGATTTTCTCAATGCATTTGTGACTCCAGGCACTTGTGGATTTTCTCAAAGCATTTGTGAAACCAGCACAAGGTAAAAATGTCTCAAAAAGGTGATTGGCTGCCTCGTTGCTAGGCTGCCTCTAAGCCAATGGGAGACTTACCATAAATCCCATAGTCTGAAGTCTTCAGACTATGGGATTTATGGCAGTCCAAGTTCCAGTAGATGAGTTGGATGCTCATTCATTATTGAGATCCTTGGTCGTCCAGTTCCCCACTGTATTTCAAGTTGGACTGGTGTTGGAGGATGTTGTTGATACTCTCTCATGGTCTGAACTGCAGTGCACAATTGTGTTAATGCCTCTCTAACCTCCTGGGACACCGGAACATGCTGTGACACAATATCAATGAAAACTATTTTCCTGTGCACATGCAAATTCCAGGTAGTCCACATCCAGGGGTGCTTACTGGAGAGAATGTAAATAATAGGACAAATTTGGTGAGAGGAGCCAGGTTTTTACAATAACGTCATAAGTGTCAGTATAATATTATGACGTCAGTATCACAGTCAGTGACATGTCAGTGTCATATCACAATCAGTATCATGTCATCACGGTCAGTATCATGATAAGTATCTGGAAACAAGTCCACAGCAAAAGGATTTCAGTTCAACCACTTTAACCCCCTATGTACAAGCTCACTATTGCTATGCCACAAGTTGTGAGCTTGCAGATCTGCTATTTTCAGAAACATTTAGACCATTTGGAGGATTTTTTTTCCACAAACAATTATTATATATCTTGAAACGGGGGTCCCACTCCCTTTCACAAAATATTTTCAGGTGGGGCCCGGCCGCCCGGGGGTCTGTGGCCAAATGCATAGCCTAACTATTAATTTAGGGGTCCCCTTGATGAACCACTGTTTTAACTATAAGGGTTTAGCAACCAAAATATAAGGTTTGTGGTGGAATGTAAATAATATGACGATAATAGGCCTAATCATTTTATTGAAGTGCAGGACAAGATGTATTGTTGTCCATTTTGCAGCAGGTAACACTGAAAATAAAGCTACTGCATATCATTAAAAGATGAAGTAAAGTAATGCTAAACTTAAAGTAAAGTAGTCTAAAGTAAACATGGGCAATCTAGACCTAGTCTAAACTATCTTAATGAAGGCATATGAATTGCTATTAATCATAATGAATACATACTCCAGCTTGTTGACTTCTCTCCATTTCCATTATGTTATGTAGTGACTAAATAAGAATAACAAGTCATAACAGACCTGTGCAGAAATCTCACGTTTATGAACATCAATCTAAAGTTTGTTTTGCTGCAGCCTCTGCCTTGTAGCTCACAGTTTCACGTTGCTGTGTTTTATGATCTTCAGTCTGAAGATCATAAAAATCCTCCAAATGTTTTTATCTAAATGTTTCTGAAAATAGCAGATCTGCAAGCTCACAACTTGTGGCATAGCAATAGTGAGCTTGTACATAGGGGGTTAAAGTGGTTGAATTATTTTTGCATTGTAGGAATTGCTTAGACATCAGGTCTTGGAAATTATGACAGGGTGTCACATTCTCTCCAGTAAGCACCCCTGGATGTGGACTACCTGGAATTTGCATGTGCACAGGAAAATAGTTTTCATTGATATTGTGTCACAGCATGTTCCGGTGTCCCAGGAGGTTAGAGAGGCATTAACACAATTGTGCACTGCAGTTCAGACCATGAGAGAGTATCAACAACATCCTCCAACACCAGTCCAACTTGAAATACAGTGGGGAACTGGACAACCAAGGATCTCAATAATGAATGAGCATCCAACTCATCTACTGGAACTTGGACTGCCATAAATCCCATAGTCTGAAGACTTCAGACTATGGGATTTATGGTAAATCTCCCATTGGCTTAGAGGCAGCCTAGCAACGAGGCAGCCAATCACCTTTTTGAGACATTTTTACCTTGTGCTGGTTTCACAAATGCTTTGAGAAAATCCACAAGTGGCTGGAGTCACAAATGCATTGAGAAAATCCACAAGTGGCTGGAGTCACAAATGCATTGAGAAAATCCACAAGTGCCTGGAGTCACAAATGCATTGAGAAAATCCACAAATCATCAACTCTGACACACAGAGTTGATGATTTACAAATGATATTTTATGATAAATGTGCCAAGTATAAATTATTTTTTTTACAAATTGTCATATATTTGTAAAAATGTATTTAAATGCCAACTTACAAGTTACATGTTTTTTTGTGGATAGGACAATACATTTGTGAAAATTATCATAAAAAAGCGTGACGTTTGTCTCAAAATGATTCAACAGGAAAAAGGAATGCCAAATGCAGATTTACAATTCACAAGCAGAATTGAGGATTTACAAATGGTATTTTAGGATAAACGCACACACAAATCTATATATTTTTTGTAAAAATACGAAATACATTTGTAAATCGTGGAAAAACATTTGCAAATCTTGTAAACACATTTGTAAATCTTGGAAACACATTTGTAAATCATGGAACATTTGTAAAAACATTCGAGACAAATTTCTCCCCATAGTAAAGCGCTGTGAGTACTTAGACGAGGCCATACATAGTGTGATTCATTATGACGGAGCATTTAAACAGACCCCTGGGGGACATCGGTGGTTAATGAGCAGCTCGGCTCTGATGTGTTTCTCAGAGAAAGACGGCGTGGTGACGGAGAGGAGAGACGGAGGGCCATAGTCTCTAGAGGCCGCGCACGTTATCCAGTTTCACTTTACATACCAGCTCATATTACAGTAAACACACGCACATGCACACGCCCGCACGCACGCGGACAGTCGGACACGCACGCACACACACGCACGCACGCACACGGCACGCACACACACGCAGAGAGAGAGAGAGGTTTGTATTACTATACTTAAGAGGATTTTTTTTTCGATTTCATGAATGCCATTTTTCACGCCTAAAGACGAAAAAATTGCAGATCTACAATCTCACAGTGCGTTGCAGCACCACGCGTTGTGAGCTTACAGATGCTTATAGATCGGCTTATCTCAATTAAATTTGTGTTTAACTCCAACCCCTATAAATCTAACCTCTAAATGTCTGATCCTAAGAATAAAACAACCATTTCTTTCAGGATAATATTTCCTCACAATATTAACATACATACTATGCTTCTTGGGTCGTCACAAGTATAGTAATACACACACACACACACACACACACACACACACACACACACACACACACACACACACACACACACACACACACACACACACACACACACACACACACACACACACACACACACACACACACACACACACAAACATAGGGGCGGCGGTGGCTCAGGGGTAGAGTGCCTGGATGGGAACCGCAAGGTTGCCAGTTCGAACCCGGGCTCCCCCAGAGTTACTGTCGAAGTGTCCTTGAGCAAGACACTGAACCCCTAATTGCTCCCGATGTGCTAGTTGGTGCCTTGCATGGTTTCCGCTGCCATCGGTGTGTGAATGTAAGTGCACAATCTATGTAAAGCGCCTTGGATAAAGGCGCTATATAAATGCACCATTTACCATTTACCATTTACACATCCCTGTCATCGTTTGTAACGCCGATGTGACACTGTCAAAGAGACAGAGATCTCAGTGAGATTAAACATGGAGGACACGATTGCTTAAACGTTTGGCGTCCTTAAACCCAAACCACACCAAAGGGTCGAGACGGGACGGAGCGGTTTTCAAGGTCAACCACACCTTAATTGAGTCGCAATGAGTTGCATTGGTGTGGTTGACCTTAAAATGGTCCCTATACCGGTGTGGTTTGGGCTTTGACATTTTCCTGGGAAAAGACACTGGGCTTTTTTTTTGCCAGCAGCTTGAAAAGCGTCTGGACAACATTTACACGTACCTCTAGTCAGTGGCGGCCTTATATGTTTCAATCGTTTCAATTGAAACGGGCCTCGAGTCTCCAGGGGCCTCCCCCCCCCCAAAAAAATAGTAGTATAGTAGTATAGTGTGTTGTTTGGTTGTAAGTTGTAGCTGGGTTGTCATGTTTTATTCAAAGGTTCAATGGTCAGGTTGTGTTGTTCAGGTTGTGTACGGTACACAACATATTTTGCAAAACAACTAGGGAGGAACTGTCGGGAGGAAACCTCCTAACTCCATTTTGGAGGTTTTTAGTTTTATTTTTTGGCCTAATTTAAGTGCTATTGATCACCCTTTACGTGTGTGTGTTGTATTTGATATACGGTCTGTTTCTGGGGATTTTGTTTTGTGTTTTTTTATAATTCGGCGGCTGTATAACATCATCATTTTCTCATTGATGTTTCGTCATCTATATCAAACCCGCCGTGCTCATGTGTTTACTTTTGGAACACGGTTCTTATATGACGCAATATTAAACACATCTATGGGAATTCAGAGTGTGTGTGTGTGTGTGTGTGTGGGGGGGGGTGACCCAGGGAGGATGCGTTAATTACGTCAGACATCGGTGCTCAATTCATGCTCCATCGTACGAATGTGTTGAAAGTATATATTAGCTCACAACGTGTCATAACCGCAGCGCGGTGTGCGCTAAACATGCTATAATACTTCGAGCCGCCATAATCAACATCGCCGTCATCTCAGTTCACAGGTTAATCTGTGGAATGATCAACCTGTGACCATGAGAGGCTGTACTACATTTAATAAATTCAATCTAAAATAAAACAATAAGGTTACTCGGCAACCAGACATGTGACCATGTGTAGTCTTAATAGTCTAGTACTGCACCTGGACAGCGTCTCCTGTATTACTTGAAAGCAATACTGCACTTTGTGCACAAGTTACCGCATAGTTACAATGTTGTCCTATAAAAAACACTGCTAAACCATACACTGTAGATCGCACTTTCACTTTATACCTTGTACTAGGTTTCTTGTATGTGTGTTTTTATGCTCCGCCTCATAGTGTAATGTGCTTCACTGCCTGCCTGTGTCATTTGTATGTGTTGTTGTGGATGAAAATTTGCATTTTTACATTGCATTCATGTCCATTGATAAACAAATAAAGTAAAGTATCCTAGTACGATGGAAGTATAAATCGAGTGCACGGTAATTTGTCATTTACTGGGTTACTGGGTATAATTAGGTTACGGCGCTAATTGTGTTTACTTGCATGGCATTAATTAATGCAATTACAGCAATAGCCTGCAGCTGGGTTTTCATGTTTTATTCAAAGGTTCAATGGTCAGGTTGTGTTGTTCAGGTTGTGTACGGTACACAACATATTTTGGAAAACAACTAGGCCTACTATACAGTATATCGGTGCGGTCGGGAGGAAACCTCCTAACTCCATTTTTGAGGTTTTAGTTTTATTTTTTGGCCTAATTCAGTGCTATTGATCACCCTTTACGTCTGTGTGTTGTTGTTTTATTTATTATTTATTGAACCAAAAATCAAAACCTCTTAACTCCATTGGACCCTCAAAATGTCTGCTAAAGCCAGGGCCAAATTAGCCATTGGGCCAGTGGGGCCGTGGCCCAGGGGCCCTTGGATCTCAGGGCTCCTTTGGGGAAATTGGACCGCACAGTACTGGGTTTATGGCCCTGAAAAGAGCTCCTGAGACCTTCATTGGCCATTGATTGTGTTAAATTTAGGTCCAAAATGTGATAAAAACATGAAAATTCCGCGCACACACGGGCTATGGGGGCCCCAGAAAATGTACCGGCCCAGGGGCCCTCATGGGGATTAATCAGTCCCTGGCTAAAGCAGCTAACTACAAATGAAGCTGATGAATGGCTATACTCTCTCCTTATTGGCTGACATTTTGTCACCTAGCTGAACATGTATTTTTGGTTTGTTAAAGAGCTGGAGAGACAGGGAGACTTCCGTTACTGAACAAACACTCTAGCAATTAAACATTTAGTCTTAACCTAAAACTATCACTTACGTTGTGAGCTTCTATACTGTACGTCGGTTATTTCCGGCTTTAAGGTTAGGGGGGGGGTGTTGATATCCTCACCATACAGTTTAGTAATACGTGTGTGTGTGTGTGTGTGTGTGTGTGTGTGTGTGTGTGTGTGTGTGTGTGTGTGTGTGTGTGTGTGTGTGTGTGTGTGTGTGACAGCTATAAGAAGACATCAGAGACGTTGTCCACAGCGGGACAGAAAACGACGGAGGTGTTTAGCACGCTCGGCTGCGCCATCACCAGGAAGTTCGGAGACATGAGGTACAACGTCGCGCACACACACACACACACACACACACACACACACACACACGCATCTTTAACTCTTGAGAGCGTAAAATGAAACCAAAATGAAACAATTTCATTTTACAAGAGTAACATTTTTGTTAAACATCCACATTACATAAGAATTCTACACAATTAGAGAATGTAGTAGAATTGTTATTTTTGGCCGGGGCGTTTTAGTCCTTTCACGACGATATAAGATCAACATTCTAGCCGGGTCACTTCATTTCCAAATTCATGAAATCACGTGTGAGGTCAAAGATATCAGCCAACTTGATTTGGCAGGAAAAAGCCTTGTCGTAAACGAGGCTTTTTGTGTGTCATAGAAAAGGACCGTCCCCAAACAGAATACTCCAAAATACTGTTTTGTGACTGAATGGATGTGGGAACCGGAATTTGTAAATTCTTTCCTCCTCCATATCCCTAGACTCCTTCAAAACCGCTCTCAAAGGCCACTTACGGGCGGCTGCAATTTGAAACTGGCCCCTGTAAAAAGAAAAAAGGTTAACGCCTTCCCCCCACCCTCCCCACCCGTATTTTCGTACTGTGTAGACTTTATTCCCCTTTTTTTTTTACTTTTTTAAACTGTATGATGATTTGCTTTTGTGTGTCTTTGTACATCTTTAAATGTTCTGATCAATTGAAAATGGAGGACCCTTATGTAAACAAGACTTTTTTTTATGATTTTATCCTCATAGCAGTTTTTGTATTTACTTGTGCTTTTGTTTGAACTGTACCCATTCTACATACTGTGAATGCAGTTTTCAATCAATCACTCAATATACGCTCGCTGTGTTGCGAAATATAACAGCTTTCATTCCAAGCTCTTCAGGAATGTGCAAAATGCAGGAGGATAATCACATGAGAAAGAGAGAGAGAGAGAGAGAGAGAGAGACAGACACAGTGTTACAGATGCTCTTATCAAGCGCAAAATACAAAGTGAATTAAATTGTTATTGTCTATGAAGGTAAAAGAAAAATCGAAGAAATTCTAATTGGAAAACAAATGTTTAAGGTGAAGTGAAAACAGCCGATCTACAAGCTCACAACGAGTCGCAATGTGACGCATTGTGAGCTTGTATATAGATCTGCTATTTTCAGGTCTAATTTCTTGAGTGTGTTCCAGAGGTTCCCTATAGCAAAAATGACACACTCTGTTTTACACTTTGGCTATTTTTGAAAAAATAAGAGAAAGATGTAGACAATTCCTTCCTTGGCACAAAATATTTTTAGACCGAACACATAATGGTCCTTCACATGAAAATGTTTGAGGACAAGTATGTGAACAAGTACCGTTGTTTCGTCTCTTCCCTATAAAGTAGGCCTACAAATTGGGAAATAATTTAATTGCAATTACCTTAATTAAAAGGATGTGTATGCCCTCGTTCCCAGGTTATCATTGTGGAAGCAACATAAATAGATCAAACATGTTTATTCCCAGCATTGAAAGGTTATTGTTATTCGAAACACGAGTCTGTATGGATGGTGGTGCCATATTTTCATGACGGCTGATTTAATTTCCTTCCATATCAACCCATTCTGGGCGGGAACCCCTTTTGGTGTTTTTAGGATTATGTTATAGCTATTGGAAAAATAGTAGATCTACAAGCTCGTAGCACAGTCTGCTATTTTTGAAAAATCGTGAAAGTGTGGCGCAAATCTTTGAATATATATTCTTTCAGAGCGAACGTTTTTAACTCAACTCTTTGCTTCTGAGGGGTCCCTGGAACAACATATTTTCAGATGGGGGTCGGTGGCCAATTACATATCATTTTTGGGGTCCTTGACATGAAATATTGAGCACCACTGATACAGAAACATGAGGTATTTCAGAAAACTGTCAGGATTTAGAATACTTTTTTTTAAATTTTCGACGTCAGGCCTAAATGGGTTAAGTCTCCTCAGGAGACTTGCTCAGATCTGAACCGATTTCATTTGGCGTTGCGACCGCGTGTCCTCGCTGAATGTCGACCCCAGGCAGGGTTCCAACCCACAGCCTTCCGCATGAAAGGCATTATGCTCTAACTGTATGACACCACATCAAAATATATAACATTGTCCATACAACAACTTATTGTCCATAATAGGCTATACATAACAACCTTTATTGTTTTCTTTTTTTTAGATGTATTTTCTTTCACATCAGGATGTAAAGATCATTAGACTAGCGAGTAATAACCTCACCTATCTCCCCAGAATGAATGAACTTAGCATTTTTATACTTAATTTTAAAAGAAAAAAAAAAACCCTCTCTCTCTCTCTCTCACATGTTTGCCGGTGTGCCAATGATCACCCTCCCATGTGCCAATGTTGGCACCCGTGCCATGCCTACGCCTGTGACATTATAGACCATAGACCAATGAGACATATGGGGGAGATTTGTGAAGACTTTCTGGAATGGTTTGTGTGGTTATGTTCTGAAATATGGGTTGTTGAAAGGAAAGAACACTTTATCTTTCATTTATTCCAGCATGGTTGGTCTAGAGTTACTGTTCCCCCGAAGGTACTGTACTGTGTCCACGCACATACGTGTGCGTGTGTGTGTGTGTGTGTGTGTGTGTGTGTGTGTGTGTGTGTGTGTGTGCGCGTGTGTGTGCACCAATGCATGGAAAAAAGTTTGTTTCTGGTGCTGAAGTGTCACTTTATTATAGTTTGCATGTCATTTGAAGTAGCGGTTGATATGTGTAAACATTACTGTATCATCCTGTTGACATGTTGGTTTTGTTTGCAGTGTGTAGAGAGATATTTGAGATAAGGCTCTGAAATTCATATAAAAAAACTCATCCTGCATAAAACCTTCTTAGATTTTTAAAGATGGAGTGCCGTGATTGTTTTTTTATGTGTCTATGGAGTTAACATTACTCTAAATGAAAGCCTGGGTATCGAGGCTAACATTACTCTAATAGACCCCCAGGTGTGGTTATAATATTCAAATATGTCTTTTGCCTTTGAGTCAAAAGGCCCAATCGAAATAACACAATTTTAGTGTCATCATAACCCTAACCCCAGGTGTGTGGCGCCAAGGTGAACACCAGGCATATTTAATGAACTGGTGGGTGTGGCCACATAAAAACATAATTTTTTTCATAATAACACTTTCTGTACACTTTTTTTCAAAGAAATCTTCCTCCTAGTATAATCATAATACCTGATGATATATTCAGGAACAGAATAATTTGATCTTTAACTCTGTGTTCAGTGAAATCACTCGTGAAACTCTGGGTTGATGACATCTCTGAAGTGGTGTTTGGTTCTGTTCACGGATTGCAGATCCAGGTCTGTTCTCGAGTTCATTCAGCCGATGAAAGTGACACATCAGACAGTCACCACTACCACCACGTCATTCAGTCTATTCTTTAACACTTTCTATAACTACTAATCCCTACACCATGCTGTCTGTTGGCCAGGTACACAGTCAAAATCCTCAGGGTTCATTTCAATCTAACACTGTACACAAAGGGAAACAGATGGGCAGGTGCATTTGGTTTGACACATTCTTTTGTTGTCCTAAATTACGTCATTTAAGTCTCTTCCCCATTCCAGGCCAAGTCTATATGGACTTCATGTTTAGGGTTAATTATGATAGATGGTGCCAGCCAGGGCAGTAAAGCCAACGTAAGACGTCATATATTTATTATTTGTGTGATTGTGTGAGTGTGATTTTTTTGTTTGTATTTCCCTTGTCCAGCTTTTGGTTGTGTGTGAAACAAACTTTGTCCTACACAAACTTTAACTTTAACTTCCCATTGACAATGAATGGACAATTTTACTTAATTGTGTGAACTTTACGTCATGATGATTTACGATCACTCACTTCACTTCATGTGTTGTTTTTTTACTAAAGAGCTGGAGAGACAGGGAGACCCCTATTTCTGAACAAACACGCCGTAGCAATAATTATTATTATTATCATCAGAATATAGAGCATTCACTTTTTTTTAACGATAAACCTTTCTGTTTTTACCACAAAATATCACTCGCGGAGCATGTTGCTTTCACTTTGCTGTCTAGGCCTATAAGATCTATTCTATACTGTACAGTATGCCTACGTACGTCTTTAAATGTTTCATGTTTTCTACCTTCCCTTCTGCTTCCCAAGGTCCAACTCCATAGGGTAAGAAACACCATTCACATTCCTCTTCCTGTTCAGTAGGTTCTCCATGTGGGGGCCCAGGGACCCCTATAGGGGGTCCTTGGCAGGGTTCTAGGGGCTCTCACGATAAATGCTTGTTAAATAACTGAGTCACATCACGGTGAATTGCATGTCACACTTTCGTATATTATGTGCACACAACACGTGAGAATACCGGCTGCAGTCCTAAAACCCAAGAAAAAAAGGTACATCTGGATTCACATTCTGCAACATCAGTTCAGTCAGACAACTCACGAATAGTTAAAAATGTATTGCAGAATGAGTAATGAGTGTGCATATGATATTTGACTTGGCGTTCGGCTCTGCTGGATTTCTCCCTGCTCGGCACGATTAAGCAACAACATAAACATAAGGGCAGGGAGATAGATATACAATAACCCCCCGTGGGGAGCATAAATAGCAGAGCCCACCGGTGGTGGTGGTGGGAGAAAACATCACATACAACCGGGAACCATGAGCAGAGGAAGGCATGAAGAGCATGGAGTCTAGTGAGCTTAAGTAGCCTGCTCAATTAGTCAGCTGACTGCCGCATCGGCGAATGACGTGTGAGACTTGCACACACACGTATACTCCCTCATAGTAATGCAGCATGTTAACCCCTTGAGCATAGTATGCGCCTTTGAGCATGGCAAGAACCTCCCTTGAGGTTGACTGACTGAACTGACTCCGCGTGCTGCGTTTGATAAGTACTCCTGTGACGAACAGCTAAAAGGTTTTCGAGAGACCCCATATACCGGAGGTAGAAACAAACACAACATTGTGTTTGCTCATCTCTAAGGACTCCCATGTACATTTGTATTTTATGTAATATTTTATATAATTGATAATATAAAGTTATACACCCCCAAACAAAACACAAAAACGCCTGGGCCATCTGGGGGGGTTGAAGCGTATACACAAACTCATGTAGATTCACAATGGAAGCTCTTGAGAGGTTTAAAGGTTGGCAGACTTGAAGCCACGCAGGACATCGTTCTACATTCTAGGAAAAAAAACATGGTATAGTTAATTAAAGTTATTTACTTATTAGTTTGACTGCGCGTCGGAATGCTTGGCTTTCTCTTTAATTCATCCCCCCCCCCCCCCTCCCCCAAAAAAACCCCAAATTCTTTCAAGTCTGTCCAAATTATGCAGGAACGTTAGTTCAATGGAGCCCTCTCTCTCTCTCTCTCTCTCTCTCTCTCTCTCTCTGATCATGTGACTCCGCTGACTGGCTGGAATGGAATGCCGCAGTCAGCTGATTTGTGAATGAATAAATGCTCTGTACGGCGGCTAAACTATTTAACTACTTAAAACCTTACATCGTCGCTGTCGGGCGGAGACCTCTTATCTCCGTATTTTAACTTAATTCTTCTTTCACTCGTAAACTGAACGCCCTGCTTTGATCACTGTAGGCCTACATTGGTCATATGGTCATACATACAGCGTATTAACCCATTCTGACCTGAGATCAGATTCATACGAGGTTTCCACTGGACACACACTGGTCTGATTAACCCATTCTGACCTGAGATCAGATTTAAAAAAATGTCAGTCGTTCTTCGATTTTTCAAAAATAGCAGACCTACAAGCTTGTAGCGCGCCACTCGGTGGCGCGCTATGAGCTTGTAGATCTGCTATTTTTCAATAGCTAAAGCATAACATGACGCTAACACCAAAATGGGTTCCCGGACAGAATGGGTTAAAAGATGCAGATCCACAAGCCCGAGACGCGGCGCACTATAGCTTGTCCATCTGCTAATTTCGCTATTTGTTTATTTGAATCCCGGAAAAGTATCTCTTTTAGGACATGTGAGGTTTCCACCCCGACAGAGGACCGGAGTCCCCCAGGGCTCTACACTAGGTCCGCTAGTATTTCACTCTGCTTTTATTTTTTTGTGGCCAGAAATAGCCGATCTACAAGCTATACGCACGCGCAAGTTCTAGTAAGACCGAATAGGTTTCATGTGGTTATAGGGTTACATTTATACTTGTATCACATAAATAAAAAAAAACAGATCTACAAGCTAATAATGTGTCACACCTTTTTGGAAAGCAAAACCGGAGAGGTTCTCAAAGTGGGGTCCAGAGGTCGCGGGGGGGGTCCTTGATGCATATAGTATAGCTGCTATGCTGTTGTTTGCCATGTGGCCGTGTGTGTGTGTGTGTGTGTGTGTGTGTGTGTGTGTGTGTGTGTGCGTGTGTGTGACCTGTGCTAATAATGAACTCCTCTCTCACTACACACGCTCTCATGGGAACAGATATAATATCCGACACAGCATGAGCATGCCCACCATGAGGTAATGTCTCTGTTTATTGGACTCGTGTATGTGTGTGTGTGTGTGTGTGTGTGTGTGTGTGTGTGTGTTTGTGTGTCACTGGCCAGTTCCCATTTGTAAAAGAGATGCAGACGCACTATGAAACGCTTATCTAAATGATTATATAGTGTGTTACATGCAGATGGACGGACATTGATTGCCATGTAATCCGATTAATCTGCCAAAACTGTGGCGATACTGAGGACAATGCAAAAAAATAACACATTTTAAGGTTAAATGTGAACACCAAGTACCTCAAATGACACCCCTGATCTCATATATATATATATATATATATATATATATATATATATATATATGAGCCGCTGCAGTTCATTGGAGCCATGTGTATGGAGGAAGTGCGGAAGGCACGCTGCCGTCGCTGCCACTCAAGTGACTACTGGCCAATCACAGCGCGTCCTTTCCGGGACTTATATCAATGCAATCCAACGGAGCTTTATTGGCATGAGATTGAGAAAACAAATGTTTACATTGCCTCTGATTGGCCTAGCAGACGTCCCCTTCCGTGATGCACGCGGAAGCTCGGCACACATCCGCTCATGCTTCCGCAAAAGCTTGCCTTCTCTCGAGATACACCAGAGATGCACACGAGGCGTCTACCTTTCTATATGTCTATGCCCCTGCTGATGGTGTCATGGTTGATTATGTGAATATAGTACAATTTGGTTTATTTGGTGCCTGCCTGGCCTCTGGTGGCCATTAACCACATCACCACGTGGCTGTCCCCTCTTCTGGGCATATCTCATTATATAGGCTGAAATGTTCAGATCTACAAGCTCATGTGATGCCTTGTGAGCTTTCTGCTATGTTAGAATCATTTTTGTTGGAAACATTTGTTGAAAAACATGTGTGTCCAAAATATGGACGCCTGGTTGAAAGTGGTTAAGTGTGTCTGTGTGGGTTTTATGAATATTGAAACACTGAAAAGTTAAAAAAGACTAAATAATAACTACGTCGGAGCCATTGGAACACAGGGTTCTTTTGTTTTGTTTTTTCATTTCCTGAAAAATAAAGGTTTTGGACCTATAATGATGATAATCATACTTGTAATTAATGACATCAACCCAATAGCAAGGCTAACTGAACTCTTATTTCCATTATTCCAACGCATTCATTCAATTTATCTCTTTCATCTTTCCGTCTCCTTTTCCACTTTTCATTTCCCGTGATCCATTATTACAACTGTCTCTTACTTCTCTTCCTTGTATAACTTTCTTTTTTTTCTTTCTTTCCTTCCTTCCAGAAACTCTCCCAGCTTCAAGTCTTTTGAGGAGAAGGTGGAGAGCACCGTCACCAACATAAAGGTATACAGTCAGTCATGCATTGTGTGAGAATGAGGCGCCCACTACAGCAGAGCACGTTTTTAGGCTCCGACCCCCCCAAAAATACATATTTGAACTGCAAACCCCCCAACCTGATAAACACTTGGAAAGTTTGTGTGTGAGACAGATAAATATGAGGAAAATAGCAGATCTGCTCCAAATCTTTCTTGTATTATTTTATTGTATTATTTGCCAATGTTTGACCAGTTTATATACTGTATAGTATATTTTTCATGATTACTTTTGATCAGTACATTGTATTAGTACGTCTGCTATTTTTTAGAACAACTGTTCTAAATCCTGAGAGTTTCCTGAAAAACGTATGTTGCTGTAGAGTGCCGAAGTCCTGACGTCACTCGCTCATCCCCCGGTTTGCAGATGTTTTTTCTCTATGGAGACAAACATTGGGTCATCTTAAAATCATCTCATATAAGAATTGTGGTCCAAAAATAAACAAACTGTCTCTGCGATATTGCCCGGGGGGAAGTGTCTCTGTATTGTTTACAGTTAGTTACTGTTTCTAGGGAAAATGTAACTAATTCGGCAGCAGTAGCGTTTTCTCGCAGTCAGTTGATTCTTCGTATCCATATGAGTGAAACCGCCGGGATGATTTGTTCATTTTTCAAACACAGTTAAATATGAGGCGATCTAATATCGCCCTATGGGGATTATAATACAAATAAAACACAGTTCTTATATGAGGCGATCTAAGGTCGCCCTATGGGGATTATAATACAAATAAAACACAGTTCTTATATGAGGCGATCTAAGATCGCCCTATGGGGATTATAATACAAATAAAACACAGTTCTTATATGAGGCAATCTAATATCGCCCTATGGGGATTATAATACAAATAAAACACAGTTCTTATATGAGGCGATCTAAGATCGCCCTATGGGGATTATAATACAAATAAAACACAGTTCTTATATGAGGGGATCCTATGGGGGTTCTAATACACATAAACAAAATACAGAAACCCTGGGAACAGCAGGTGCTCTATACTGTATACAGGAATATATCGCTAAAATGACACAGTTGCGTTGCTGGGTTTAATGGGTTAAATGAATGGGTTTGAAAGTGATATATTTGTGCGTGTGCGTGTGCGTGTGCGTGTGTGTGTGTGTGTGTGTGCGTGCGTGTGTGCGTGTGCGTGTGTGTGTGTGTGTGTGTGTGTGTGTGTGTGGTTCGTCCAAGACAAAGGTGGGCGGGACAGGAACAGGGGGCGGAGGCAGTTTCGAGGAGGTCCTATCCTCTGCAGCACAGGCCAGTGCCCAGGACACGCCCACCAGCACCTTGACGGACAGCTCGGAGAGACCCTGCTAGAAGTCACTGCATGCTGCTGGAGAATTCAAGGCCCCGCCCATGGCCCCGCCCCTCTTCATGTCCATTGGTCACCGTTGCTTGGTTGGACAAAAACAAAATCCTCTCTCCATCCACTACCAATGCGACCGAAGGTCGCAGTTAACTATGGAATTGTGCATTTCCCGTCAGTGTGTGTGTGTGTGTGTGTGTGTGTGTGTGTGTGTGTGTGTGTGTGTTTGTTACACCCCAGGTGAGAGAGTACGTGACATCACGCTCCATCCCTGATGCCAAAGCATGTGACATCACGTGACATCATCAGGGATGGAGATCCCTGATGTCATCAATATTAACTCCATATATGGAGATCCCTGATGTCATCAATATTTGGCCAGCAACTCTACATCTGACCTCAAACCCTTATAGATCTCCACATATGGAGCTGACCTGTTCTGACATTCCATATGTTGATCCTTCCTCTTCGATGTCTCCCTCTTGACGGATACCTGTCCATTTAAACTCTAGACGGGCCTGCCCCAAAGTTATCTGTGCAGATCTGACCCCCCATTCCAAAGCGCCAGCGCTCGCCCAGCAGTCTGCCGTCAATGAGGCGGATGCGTGGACGCGCTTCTCGCCCACAGGCGTCTTACTGGTTATATATTATCGTATTTTGGCCATATAGCCACTTGCCCAAATCTGCCCATCACGTTTGTGCTGACGGCTATGGCCGTTTTTGTCCCAAGGAGTGAGTGTTTGTCGAATGCTCTCATTTGGATTCAGAAGAAAAAAACCCTAGTTTGACACGTCACATTCTACTTCAAGCATAATGACATTTTGAATTGTTCGCCTTATGTTGTTAATGGTACCCCAACTTTCAACCCCTGAATGTACCATCATCCATTAAGTATTCACAATGTTTGAGGGGCATGCCCAGCTTTGTGTGTTTGTGTAAATCAAAGCGATGGTTTTGATTTGCTGATCTCACCCCATAGTGATGATTTGATTGGCTGAGCAAAGTACATATTGAGGATAAAAAGTGAGCGCAGAAAAGTGAAGACGCAAATTTGCGATTGGCCGGAATGTGATGATGTATATGATGACAAGAGCCCTTAATTCCCACGGGTGTGATTTTGAACATGTTATTTGGTTGAACATCTTTAACGATTACTATTGCAATTTCTTTTGGTCAAACCTTAGATTGACTGGCCTACCGCATGTGAACCCATCTGCTGTCCAACACAATGGGGCTGAATTCACACAGGATACCATTATGTATATTTTAATTATATATGCAACTCATTTGTAACGTTTTTTCTATGTCTAGCTGAAAAAATATAAGAGCAGGTTCATGTTTATAGGATAACAAACCTGTAATGTAACCTATATAGTGTACATATACATGTAATTGCCCTCCGGATTTAGCATTGAAATAGTTCCATGTTTTGTTTTTCAGATTGCATGCATCTGTGTTCAAATGTATTGTTTCTTTTCATTTGAAAAAAAAATGGTGGTTCCTCCGTGTTAACAGTGAACACCAATTAGCACGAGGAGGCACCTGGTTACATCTCACATTATTTGTATTTACGTGTATTTTTTAATCTTGTGTCATTATGGAGAATTGTTACTTCTAATGACCATGATATGGTAAAAAAATGGTTTTAAACCAAAATTAAACCCCCAAAGACGGAATTGTGAAGTTAAAATTCTGTCTGTCTTTCTTTCTTCACTTTTCTTTTTACTTATTCTCATAATATTCCAACACATAGACTGTATTTATGGCTGAGCTATTGATATTAAAGACTCTTTTAAACTGAACTTTATGTTGCATGAATCATTCAACACGTGTGTAGTTTTTCATTGTCAAAAGTCAAGAAAATGACATTGTCATTGTCCACGATTATAATCGGGCCCCAGTATGCAAAAAGACAGACTATTCTGTCAGATGATGGGCCAAAATGCATTGCTATTTTATTTTTAAACGTTTAAAATGAAGAAAAACGGCGTGCTATAGTATGCCGTACGATATGGGCTATAGCCCATGGTCCAAAATGATGAGAAACGAGGATAACTTTTTTTTTCAAAAATTCCGCAATTTCCAATTTCCGCAATTTTCAATTTCCACAATTTTCGATTTCCGCAATTTCCGCAATTTCTGCAATTTCCGCAATTTCCATTTTCGTAATTTTCGCAATTTCCGCAATTTCCATTTCCGCAATTTCCGCAATTTCCATTTTCACAATTTCCGCAAATTCCGCAATTCCGCAATTTCCGCAATTTTCCTTTTTGCGGAATAAATGAAAAAAACGATGGGTTATAGCCCATGTTTTTTTAATTTTTGAAAAAAAAAGTTATCCTCGTTTCTCATCATTTTGGACCGTGGGCTATAGCCTATATCGTACGGCATAACCCCCAACCGTTACTTTTCAGGAAACAGGGGGAGAGAGCACCGTCTCCCGATGGTCCTTCCCAGCACCTTGATGTCATGACATGGGACTTGAACCGGCCAACTGTCTGAAGCAGAGGCAACAGGTCAAGCGCTCCACACCATTGAGCCAAGGCACCTTGGGGCATTCAGCAGATGTCTCCTGGTGCTTTTGAGTTTTTATTTTTTATTCAAGAAAGCCAGTGTGCAAAGCAAAGCATCACAGAGACACATGAATAATGTGGGATTTGAACCGTGGACCTGTGGATCACAACTAAGTACAGCCACTCATCACACTGAGCTAACTGCTGGTTACTACAACACAGCTTTTCTGTGCTAGTTGATGTTAGTGTGGAATGCAAAGTGTCAGTAAAGATTTGAGTATGTCGGGGTTCGAACCGGCACACTTCTACTAGGTATACTACGGATATCATTTGACTTATCCGTTGGTCCACTGAGGCACACAATCATTGGGAATTTCTGTGCTGCTTTAAAGTTGTCCTTCTGCGCGCAGGGTCCGGCCCATTCCTCTCTGTTATGTCATATGACGAGCATTTAACTTTTAATATCACAATTATTGTAGCTAATCTTTAACTGAATCTGGAAGTATTCCTTTATTAAATGATTCTTCATAGTCTGGAATTGTAACTGATCAATTTTCTTTTGTGACTTTCGCCTTTATTTTATATGGAGGGACAGTCAGTGGTGTAAACTTTATTTATATAGCACATTTCATACATAAAATGCAACTCTGTCACATTCTGTCTCTCCCTCAGTCTCCACACTGGCCTCCCATATCCCATTCCAGCACACCCAGTTCCATTTACACACCTGTCAACTACCTAATCAGCCCAGCAGTGAACACTTCTCCAATCAACCTGCTCACTATAAAACTGGACTCAGTACAAACACTCATTGTCAGTTCATAACCTGTGTCACAGATGTCCTGCCTGTTCATGTGTTGACTTTGATGTCATTCTGATTCATGCCTGATTCCTACCTGCATTCCGCTGTGTAAGATATCTCGTAATTCTTTATTAAATACTTTATTATTATACTCTAGTTTGTTGTGACTTTGCTCCTGGGTTCAACTCTGTCTGCATCCTTGACAACTAAAGTACTTCACATATTAAACTTTATTTATATAGCACATGTCATACATAAAATGCAACTCAAAGTACTTCACATGAAAATAAAATAAAAAATAACAAGCAGCGGAATGCCAGAAACAAAAAGTAGGTCAATCTACAATTAGCAAATAAAAATAGCAATACAAAACTAAAACATTAAAAATGGTAAGGAAATTTGTATTGGATAATACATTTTAAATTGATATTATTAGATATTCAACTTTATTGACATTTATAATTAAATTGGTGTCTTTACACTGTAGAATCAATTGTTTGTTTCTGTTGCTTAACTCTGTTGCTTTAACTACATATAAGTGTCTATTTGTTTGTCTCTAAATGTTTTGATGAATTGAACAATGCCCTTTGTTCAATTCATGCCATACTATAGCACGCCGTTTTTCATCATTTTTGAGGATTTGAAGAAAATTCAAAATTTCAAAAAACATGGGTTATAGCCCATCGTTTTTTGAATTTTTGAAAAAATGTTATCCTCATTTTTCATCATTTTTGAACATGGGCTATAGCCCCTACCGTACGGCATACTATAGCACGCCGTTTTTCATCATTTTTGAGGATTTGAAGAAAATTCAAAATTTCAAAAAACATGGGTTATAGCCCATTGTTTTTTGAATTTTTGAAAAAAATGTTATCCTCATTTTTCATCATTTTTGAACATGGGCTATAGCCCCTACCGTACGGCATACTATAGCACGCCGTTTTTCATCATTTTTGAGGATTTGAAGAAAATTCAAAATTTCAAAAAACATGGGTTATAGCCCATCGTTTTTTGAATTTTTGAAAAAAATGTTATCCTCATTTTTCATCATTTTTGAACATGGGCTATAGCCCCTACCGTACGGCATACTATAGCACGCCGTTTTTCATCATTTTTGAGGATTTGAAGAAAATTCAAAATTTCAAAAAACATGGGTTATAGCCCATCGTTTTTTGAATTTTTGAAAAAAATGTTATCCTCATTTTTCATCATTTTTGAACATAAGCTATAGCTCCTACCGTACGGCATACTATAGCACGCCGTTTTTCATCATTTTTGAGGATTTGAAGAAAATTCAAAATTTCAAAAAACATGGGTTATAGCCCATCGTTTTTTGATTTTTTGAAAAAAATGTTATCCTCATTTTTCATCATTTTTGAACATGGGCTATAGCCCCTACCGTACGGCATACTATAGCACGCCGTTTTTCATCATTTTTGAGGATTTGAAGAAAATTCAAGATTTCAAAAAACATGGGTTATAGCCCATTGTTTTTTGAATTTTTGAAAAAAATGTTATCCTCATTTTTCATCATTTTTGAACATGGGCTATAGCCCCTACCGTACGGCATACTATAGCACGCCGTTTTTCATCATTTTTGAGGATTTGAAGAAAATTCAAAATTTCAAAAAACATGGGTTATAGCCCATCGTTTTTTGAATTTTTGAAAAAAATGTTATCCACATTTTTCATCATTTTTGAACATGGGCTATAGCCCCTACCGTACGGCATACTATAGCACGCCGTTTTTCATCATTTTTGAGGATTTGAAGAAAATTCAAAATTTCAAAAAACATGGGTTATAGCCCATAGTTTTTTGAATTTTTGAAAAAAATGTTATCCTCATTTTTCATCATTTTTGAACATGGGCTATAGCCCCTACCGTACGGCATACTATGGCACGCCGTTTTTCATCATTTTTGAGGATTTGAAGAAAATTCAAAATTTCAAAAAACATGGGTTATAGCCCATCGTTTTTTGATTTTTTGAAAAAAATGTTATCCTCATTTTTCATCATTTTTGAACATGGGCTATAGCTCCTACCGTACGGCATACTATAGCACGCCGTTTTTCATCATTTTTGAGGATTTGAAGAAAATTCAAAATTTCAAAAAACATGGGTTATAGCCCATTGTTTTTTGAATTTTTGAAAAAAATGTTATCCTCATTTTTCATCATTTTTGAACATGGGCTATAGCCCCTACCGTACGGCATACTATAGCACGCCGTTTTTCATCATTTTTGAGGATTTGAAGAAAATTCAAAATTTCAAAAAACATGGGTTATAGCCCATCGTTTTTTGAATTTTTGAAAAAAATGTTATCCACATTTTTCATCATTTTTGAACATGGGCTATAGCCCCTACCGTACGGCATACTATAGCACGCCGTTTTTCATCATTTTTGAGGATTTGAAGAAAATTCAAAATTTCAAAAAACATGGGTTATAGCCCATAGTTTTTTGAATTTTTGAAAAAAATGTTATCCTCATTTTTCATCATTTTTGAACATGGGCTATAGCCCCTACCGTACGGCATACTATGGCACGCCGTTTTTCATCATTTTTGAGGATTTGAAGAAAATTCAAAATTTCAAAAAACATGGGTTATAGCCCATCGTTTTTTGAATTTTTGAAAAAAATGTTATCCTCATTTTTCATCATTTTTGAACATGGGCTATAGCTCCTACCGTACGGCATACTATAGCACGCCGTTTTTCATCATTTTTGAGGATTTGAAGAAAATTCAAAATTTCAAAAAACATGGGTTATAGCCCATTGTTTTTGAATTTTTGAAAAAAATGTTATCCTCATTTTTCATCATTTTTGAACATGGGCTATAGCCCCTACCGTACGGCATACTATAGCACGCCGTTTTTCATCATTTTTGAGGATTTGAAGAAAATTCAAAATTTCAAAAAACATGGGTTATAGCCCATCGTTTTTTGAATTTAAAAAAAAAATGTTATCCTCATTTTTCATCATTTTTGAACATGGGCTATAGCCCCTACCGTACGGCATACTATAGCACGCAGTTTTTTATCATTTTTGAGGATTTGAAGAAAATTCAAAATTTCAAAAAACATGGGTTATAGCCCATCGTCTTTTGAATTTTTGAAAAAAATGTTATCCTCATTTTTCATCATTTTTGAACATGGGCTATAGCCCGTACCGTACGGCATACTATAGCACGCCGTTTTTCATCATTTTTGAGGATTTGAAGAAAATTCAAAATTTCCAAAAACATGGGTTATATAGCCCATCGTTTTTTGAATTTTTGAAAAAAATGTTATCCTCATTTTTCATCATTTTTGAACATGGGCTATAGCCCCTACCGTACGGCATACTATAGCACGCCGTTTTTCATCATTTTTGAGGATTTGAAGAAAATTCAAAATTTCAAAAAACATGGGTTATAGCTCATCGTTTTTTGAATTTTTGAAAAAAATGTTATCCTCATTTTTCATCATTTTTGAACATGGGCTATAGCCCCTACCGTACGGCATACTATAGCACGCCGTTTTTTATCATTTTTGAGGATTTGAAGAAAATTCAAAATTTAAAAAAACATGGGTGATAGCCCATTGTTTTTTGAATTTTTGAAAAAAATGTTATCCTCATTTTTCATCATTTTTGAACATGGGCTATAGCCCCTACCGTACGGCATACTATAGCACGCCGTTTTTCATCATTTTTGAGGATTTGAAGAAAATTCAAAATTTCAAAAAACATGGGTTATAGCCCATCGTTTTTTGAATTTTTGAAAAAAAATGTTATCCTCATTTTTCATCATTTTTGAACATGGGCTATAGCCCCTACCGTACGGCATACTATAGCACGCCGTTTTTCATTATTTTTGAGGATTTGAAAAAAATTCAAAATTAAAAAAAACATGGGTTATAGCCCATCGTTTTTTGAATTTTTGAAAAAAATGTTATCCTCATTTTTCATCATTTTTGAACATGGGCTATAGCCCCTACCGTACGGCATACTATAGCACGCCGTTTTTCATCATTTTTGAGGATTTGAAGAAAATTCAAAATTTCAAAAAACATGGGTTATAGCCCATCGTTTTTTGAATTTTTGAAAAAAATGTTATCCTCATTTTTCATCATTTTTGAACATGGGCTATAGCCCCTACCGTACGGCATACTATAGCACGCCGTTTTTCATCATTTTTGAGGATTTGAAGAAAATTCAAAATTTCAAAAAACATGGGTTATAGCCCATCGTTTTTTGAATTTTTGAAAAAAATGTTATCCTCATTTTTCATCATTTTTGAACATGGGCTATAGCCCCTACCGTACGGCATACTATAGCACGCCGTTTTTCATCATTTTTGAGGATTTGAAGAAAATTCAAAATTTCAAAAAACATGGGTTATAGCCCATCGTTTTTTGAATTTTTGAAAAAAATGTTATCCTCATTTTTCATCATTTTTGAACATGGGCTATAGCCCCTACCGTACGGCATACTATAGCACGCCGTTTTTCATCATTTTTGAGGATTTGAAGAAAATTCAAAATTTCAAAAAACATGGGTTATAGCCCATCGTTTTTTGAATTTTTGAAAAAAATGTTATCCTCATTTTTCATCATTTTTGAACATGGGCTATAGCCCCTACCGTACGGCATACTATAGCACGCCGTTTTTCATCATTTTTGAGGATTTGAAGAAAATTCAAAATTTCAAAAAACATGGGTTATAGCCCATCGTTTTTTGAATTTTTGAAAAAAATGTTATCCTCATTTTTCATCATTTTTGAACATGGGCTATAGCCCCTACCGTACGGCATACTATAGCACGCCGTTTTTCATCATTTTTGAGGATTTGAAGAAAATTCAAAATTTCAAAAAACATGGGTTATAGCCCATCGTTTTTTGAATTTTTGAAAAAAATGTTATCCTCATTTTTCATCATTTTTGAACATGGGCTATAGCCCCTACCGTACGGCATACTATAGCACGCCGTTTTTCATCATTTTTGAGGATTTGAAGAAAATTCAAAATTTCAAAAAACATGGGTTATAGCCCATCGTTTTTTGAATTTTTGAAAAAAATGTTATCCTCATTTTTCATCATTTTTGAACATGGGCTATAGCCCCTACCGTACGGCATACTATAGCACGCCGTTTTTCATCATTTTTGAGGATTTGAAGAAATTTCAAAATTTCAAAAAACATGGGTTATAGCCCATCGTTTTTTGAATTTTTGAAAAAAATGTTATCCTCATTTTTCATCATTTTTGAACATGGGCTATAGCCCCTACCGTACGGCATACTATAGCACGCCGTTTTTCATCATTTTTGAGGATTTGAAGAAAATTCAAAATTTCAAAAAACATGGCTTATAGCCCATCGTTTTTTGAATTTTTGAAAAAAATGTTATCCTCATTTTTCATCATTTTTGAACATGGGCTATAGCCCCTACCGTACGGCATACTATAGCACGCCGTTTTTCATCATTTTTGAGGATTTGAAGAAAATTCAAAATTTCAAAAAACATGGGTTATAGCCCATCGTTTTTTGAAATTTTGAAAAAAATGTTATCCTCATTTTTCATCATTTTTGAACATGGGCTATAGCCCCTACCGTACGGCATGCTATAGCACGCCGTTTTTCATCATTTTTGAGGATTTGAAGAAAATTCAAAATTTCAAAAAACATGGGTTATAGCCCATCGTTTTTTGAATTTTTGAAAAAAATTTTATCCTCATTTTTCATCATTTTTGAACATGGGCTATAGCCCCTACCGTACGGCATACTATAGCACGCCGTTTTTTATCATTTTTGAGGATTTGAAGAAAATTCAAAATTTCAAAAACATGGGTTATAGCCCATTGTTTTTTGAATTTTTGAAAAAAATGTTATCCTCATTTTTCATCATTTTTGAACATGGGCTATAGCCCCTACCGTACGGCATACTATAGCACGCCGTTTTTCATCATTTTTGAGGATTTGAAGAAAATTCAAAATTTCAAAAAACATGGGTTATAGCCCATCGTTTTTTGAATTTTTGAAAAAAATGTTATCCTCATTTTTCATCATTTTTGAACATGGGCTATAGCCCCTACCGTACGGCATACTATAGCACGCCGTTTTTCATCATTTTTGAGGATTTGAAGAAAATTCAAAATTTCAAAAAACATGGGTTATAGCCCATCGTTTTTTGAATTTTTGAAAAAAATGTTATCCTCATTTTTCATCATTTTTGAACATGGGCTATAGCCCCTACCGTACGGCATACTATAGCACGCCGTTTTTCATCATTTTTGAGGATTTGAAGAAATTTCAAATTTTCAAAAAACATGGGTTATAGCCCATCGTTTTTTGAATTTTTGAAAAAAATGTTATCCTCATTTTTCATCATTTTTGAACATGGGCTATAGCCCCTACCGTACGGCATACTATAGCACGCCGTTTTTCATCATTTTTGAGGATTTGAAGAAAATTCAAAATTTCAAAAAACATGGGTTATAGCCCATCGTTTTTTGAATTTTTGAAAAAAATGTTATCCTCATTTTTCATCATTTTTTAACATGGGCTATAGCCCCTACCGTACGGCATACTATAGCACGCCGTTTTTCATCATTTTTGAGGATTTGAAGAAAATTCAAAATTTCAAAAAACATGGGTTATAGCCCATCGTTTTTTGAATTTTTGAAAAAAATGTTATCCTCATTTTTCATCATTTTTGAACATGGGCTATAGCCCCTACCGTACGGCATACTATAGCACGCCGTTTTTCATCATTTTTGAGGATTTGAAGAAAATTCAAAATTTCAAAAAACATGGGTTATAGCCCATCGTTTTTTGAATTTTTGAAAAAAATGTTATCCTCATTTTTCATCATTTTTGAACATGGGCTATAGCCCCTACCTTACGGCATACTATAGCACGCCGTTTTTCATCATTTTTGAGGATTTGAAGAAAATTCAAAATTTCAAAAAACATGGGTTATAGCCCATTGTTTTTTGAATTTTTGAAAAAAATGTTATCCTCATTTTTCATCATTTTTGAACATGGGCTATAGCCCCTACCGTACGGCATACTATAGCACGCCGTTTTTCATCATTTTTGAGGATTTGAAGAAAATTCAAAATTTCAAAAAACATGGGTTATAGCCCATCGTTTTTTGAATTTTTGAAAAAAATGTTATCCTCCTTTTTCATCATTTTTGAACATGGGCTATAGCCCCTACCGTACGGCATACTATAGCACGCCGTTTTTCATCATTTTTGAGGATTTGAAGAAAATTCAAAATTTCAAAAAACATGGGTTATAGCCCATCGTTTTTTGAATTTTTGAAAAAAATGTTATCCTCATTTTTCATCATTTTTGAACATGGGCTATAGCCCCTACCGTACGGCATACTATAGCACGCCGTTTTTCATCATTTTTGAGGATTTGAAGAAAATTCAAAATTTCAAAAAACATGGGTTATAGCCCATCGTTTTTTGAATTTTTGAAAAAAATGTTATCCTCATTTTTCATCATTTTTGAACATGGGCTATAGCCCCTACCGTACGGCATACTATAGCACGCCGTTTTTCATCATTTTTGAGGATTTGAAGAAAATTCAAAATTTCAAAAAACATGGGTTATAGCCCATCGTTTTTTGAATTTTTGAAAAAAATGTTATCCTCATTTTTCATCATTTTTGAACATGGGCTATAGCCCCTACCGTACGGCATACTATAGCACGCCGTTTTTCATCATTTTTGAGGATTTGAAGAAAATTCAAAATTTCAAAAAACATGGGTTATAGCCCATCGTTTTTTGAATTTTTGAAAAAAATGTTATCCTCATTTTTCATCATTTTTGAACATGGGCTATAGCCCCTACCGTACGGCATACTATAGCACGCCGTTTTTCATCATATTTTTGAGGATTTGAAGAAAATTCAAAATTTCAAAAAACATGGGTTATAGCCCATCGTTTTTTGAATTTTTGAAAAAAATGTTATCCTCATTTTTCATCATTTTTGAACATGGGCTATAGCCCCTACCGTACGGCATACTATAGCACGCCGTTTTTCATCATTTTTGAGGATTTGAAGAAATTTCAAAATTTCAAAAAACATGGGTTATAGCCCATCGTTTTTTGAATTTTTGAAAAAAATGTTATCCTCATTTTTTATCATTTTTGAACATGGGCTATAGCCCCTACCGTACGGCATACTATAGCACGCCGTTTTTCATCATTTTTGAGGATTTGAAGAAAATTCAAAATTTCAAAAAACATGGGTTATAGCCCATCGTTTTTTGAATTTTTGAAAAAAATGTTATCCTCATTTTTCATCATTTTTGAACATGGGCTATAGCCCCTACCGTACGGCATACTATAGCACGCCGTTTTTCATCATTTTTGAGGATTTGAAGAAAATTCAAAATTTCAAAAAACATGGGTTATAGCCCATCGTTTTTTGAATTTTTGAAAAAAAATGTTATCCTCATTTTTCATCATTTTTGAACATGGGCTATAGCCCCTACCGTACGGCATACTATAGCACGCCGTTTTTCATTATTTTTGAGGATTTGAAAAAAATTCAAAATTTAAAAAAACATGGGTTATAGCCCATCGTTTTTTGAATTTTTGAAAAAAATGTTATCCTCATTTTTCATCATTTTTGAACATGGGCTATAGCCCCTACCGTACGGCATACTATAGCACGCCGTTTTTCATCATTTTTGAGGATTTGAAGAAAATTCAAAATTTCAAAAAACATGGGTTATAGCCCATCGTTTTTTGAATTTTTGAAAAAAATGTTATCCTCATTTTTCATCATTTTTGAACATGGGCTATAGCCCCTACCGTACGGCATACTATAGCACGCCGTTTTTCATCATTTTTGAGGATTTGAAGAAAATTCAAAATTTCAAAAAACATGGGTTATAGCCCATCGTTTTTTGAATTTTTGAAAAAAATGTTATCCTCATTTTTCATCATTTTTGAACATGGGCTATAGCCCCTAACGTACGGCATACTATAGCACGCCGTTTTTCATCATTTTTGAGGATTTGAAGAAAATTCAAAATTTCAAAAAACATGGGTTATAGCCCATCGTTTTTTGAATTTTTGAAAAAAATGTTATTCTCATTTTTCATCATTTTTGAACATGGGCTATAGCCCCTACCGTACGGCATACTATAGCACGCCGTTTTTCATCATTTTTGAGGATTTGAAGAAAATTCAAAATTTCAAAAAACATGGGTTATAGCCCATCGTTTTTTGAATTTTTGAAAAAAATGTTATCCTCATTTTTGATCATTTTTGAACATGGGCTATAGCCCCTACCGTACGGCATACTATAGCACGCCGTTTTTCATCATTTTTGAGGATTTGAAGAAAATTCAAAATTTCAAAAAACATGGGTTATAGCCCATCGTTTTTGAATTTTTGAAAAAAATGTTATCCTCATTTTTCATCATTTTTGAACATGGGCTATAGCCCCTACCGTACGGCATACTATAGCACGCCGTTTTTCATCATTTTTGAGGATTTGAAGAAATTTCAAAATTTCAAAAAACATGGGTTATAGCCCATCGTTTTTTGAATTTTTGAAAAAAATGTTATCCTCATTTTTTATCATTTTTGAACATGGGCTATAGCCCCTACCGTACGGCATACTATAGCACGCCGTTTTTCATCATTTTTGAGGATTTGAAGAAAATTCAAAATTTCAAAAAACATGGGTTATAGCCCATCGTTTTTTGAATTTTTGAAAAAAATGTTATCCTCATTTTTCATCATTTTTGAACATGGGCTATAGCCCCTACCGTACGGCATACTATAGCACGCCGTTTTTCATCATTTTTGAGGATTTGAAGAAAATTCAAAATTTCAAAAAACATGGGTTATAGCCCATCGTTTTTTGAATTTTTGAAAAAAATGTTATCCTCATTTTTCATCATTTTTGAACATGGGCTATAGCCCCTACCGTACGGCATACTATAGCACGCCGTTTTTCATCATTTTTGAGGATTTGAAGAAAATTCAAAATTTCAAAAAACATGGGTTATAGCCCATCGTTTTTTGAATTTTTGAAAAAAATGTTATTCTCATTTTTCATCATTTTTGAACATGGGCTATAGCCCCTACCGTACGGCATACTATAGCACGCCGTTTTTCATCATTTTTGAGGATTTGAAGAAAATTCAAAATTTCAAAAAACATGGGTTATAGCCCATCGTTTTTTGAATTTTTGAAAAAAATGTTATCCTCATTTTTGATCATTTTTGAACATGGGCTATAGCCCCTACCGTACGGCATACTATAGCACGCCGTTTTTCATCATTTTTGAGGATTTGAAGAAAATTCAAAATTTCAAAAAACATGGGTTATAGCCCATCGTTTTTGAATTTTTGAAAAAAATGTTATCCTCATTTTTCATCATTTTTGAACATGGGCTATAGCCCCTACCGTACGGCATACTATAGCACGCCGTTTTTCATCATTTTTGAGGATTTGAAGAAAATTCAAAATTTCAAAAAACATGGGTTATAGCCCATTGTTTTTTGAATTTTTGAAAAAAATGTTATCCTCATTTTTCATCATTTTTGAACATGGGCTATAGCCCCTACCGTACGGCATACTATAGCACGCCGTTTTTCATCATTTTTGAGGATTTGAAGAAAATTCAAAATTTCAAAAAACATGGGTTATAGCCCATCGTTTTTGAATTTTTGAAAAAAATGTTATCCTCATTTTTCATCATTTTTGAACATGGGCTATAGCCCCTACCGTACGGCATACTATAGCACGCCGTTTTTCATCATTTTTGAGGATTTGAAGAAAATTCAAAATTTCAAAAAACATGGGTTATAGCCCATTGTTTTTTGAATTTTTGAAAAAAATGTTATCCTCATTTTTCATCATTTTTGAACATGGGCTATAGCCCCTACCGTACGGCATACTATAGCACGCCGTTTTTCATCATTTTTGAGGATTTGAAGAAAATTCAAAATTTCAAAAAACATGGGTTATAGCCCATCGTTTTTGAATTTTTGAAAAAAAAATTATCCTCATTTTTCATCATTTTTGAACATGGGCTATAGCCCCTACCGTACGGCATACTATAGCACGCCGTTTTTCATCATTTTTGAGGATTTGAAGAAAATTCAAAATTTCAAAAAACATGGGTTATAGCCCATCGTTTTTTGAATTTTTGAAAAAAATGTTATCCTCATTTTTCATCATTTTTGAACATGGGCTATAGCTCCTACCGTACGGCATACTATAGCACGCCGTTTTTCATCATTTTTGAGGATTTGAAGAAAATTCAAAATTTCAAAAAACATGGGTTATAGCCCATCGTTTTTTGAATTTTTGAAAAAAATGTTATCCTCATTTTTCATCATTTTTGAACATGGGCTATAGCCCCTACCGTACGGCATTTGTAAGTGTAAGGCTTTATTGGGTCGTCCACTCACAGTTAACAGTCTTTGTATTGAGTTTGTGCTTGAAATGTAGGCCTACTGTAATTCTGCAAACTGTTAATAAATATTTCAATCAATCAATCAATCAAAATTGACATTTCAACTATTGATCAGACGCTGTGCATTGACGACACCTAGTGGTCATTCATTTTAATTGCATGCATGCAGAGAAATCACAACATTGTGAGACGCACTGGGTCGTTGCCATGTTTTGCCACGGAAACCAGCGACCTGCCTTGTGTAAGTAAGTAAATTTTATTTATAAAGCACCTTTCTTAACAATGTTACAAAGTGCTGTACAGTGACACAATAAAATCAATCATAATTAAAACAGGACAGTACAACAAGCAAATAAGAACAACATAATCAAGTCAAATAAAATCAGAAAAATGTTCCCGAAATAAAAACGTTTTCAGTGGACGAAGCCAGGCTTGATACGAGCAGACGTGGCAACGCGATCGAAACACAGGGGCAATCTCCCGTTGGCCGAGAGGTTGGAACTCACGGGCCAATGGGAGCCTGTGTCGTGTAATTTCTCCCTTTACACTGACTATAATTCTATCTATTTGAGACAGAAACGGCTAAGCAATACGGCAGGCTGTAGGCTGTAGTCAAAAGCACCGGACGAATGAAGGCAGGCAGAGAGTGTTCTGAAGTGTAGTGTAGAGTCGATCATTTTATTGCAACCGAGACCAAGACAGAGAGCTTCGCCATTGTCCCTGAGCCTGGAGCTCAGGGACTCCCTCGTACTGAACCGCTGCCGCGGCCAGTTTAAGACTCCGTAAACCTTGCATTTTACAGGACATATATACAGTGTTTTTGCATAGACACAGATATACGGAGGTGGAGACTGAAACTTTACATACCGGTATTCATCAACATATTGCCACTTGGTAAGCAAAGGTCTCTCCTGGATACAATAGAATGCTAAGTTCCCTATCACACCTGGCCAGGCCAAGCTACTTGACTAAGGCCCACGACACCTTGACTTTAAATATCAAAGACAGGCCTCTGCAGACACAGTGACTGCAGATAGTGACAGTTGACTTATTTAGCATGCCCTTAGCACAGTGACCAAATGTATAAGTCGGACATTTTAACATGGCTTATATATGAATATCATGAAATATAGATACCACACCTGCATGCTTTTGGGCGGCCAATAAGGGCAGGGGTAAAACAGAGAGAATTGTTTCCGGATCCTTAACATCAACTAGCACAGAAAAGCTGTGTTGTATTAACCAGCAGTTAGCTCAGTCTGATGAGTGTCTGTGTTTGTGATCCACAGGTCCAGGGTTCAAATTCCACATTATTCATGTGTCTCTGTGATTCTTTGCTTTGCACACTGACTTTCAGAAGGACAACTTTAAAGCAGCACAGAAATTCCCAATGATTGTGTGCCTCAGTGGACCAACGGATAAGTCAAATGATATCCGTAGTATACCTAGTAGAAGTGTGCCGGTTCGAACCCCGACATACTCAAATCTTTACTGACACTTTGCATTCCACACTAACATCAACTAGCACAGAAAAGCTGTGTTGTAGTAACCAGCACTTAGCTCAGTGTGATGAGTGGCTGTACTTAGTTGTGATCCACAGGTCCACGGTTCAAATCCCACATTATTCATGTGTCTCTGTGATGCTTTGCTTTGCACACTGACTTTCTTGAATAAAAAATAAAAACTCAAAAGCACCAGGAGACATCTGCTGAATGCCCCAAGGTGCCTTGGCTCAATGGTGTGGAGCGCTTGACCCAGTTGCCAGCTTCAGACAGTTGGCCGGTTCAAGTCCCATGTCATGACATCAAGGTGCTGGAGGACCATCGGGAGTTCCTCCTACAGCTCAATGCTGCAGTAATTTGAACTTTTCAAGGCTAGAATAAAAAATAAAAACTCAAAAGCACCCGGAGACATCTGCTGAATGCCCAAAGGTGCCGTGGCGTAATGGTGTGGAGCGCTTGGCCCGTTGCCTCTGCTACAGTCAGTTGGCCGGTTCAAGTCCCATGTCATGACATCAAGGTGCTGGAGGACCCCTGAAGAACATTTTCAATGTCCATCTAAATTCTAAAAGGCTTGTTAAATATGAGTTCCCGGTTATACCTTACATGCCAGTGTGGCGCAGGTGATAAACCGGGGGTTTGTAAACAGGACATTCAGGGTTCAAGTCCCCTGAAGAACATTTTCAATGTCCATCTAAATTCTAAAAGGCTGGTTAAATATGAGTTCCCGGTAATTCCTTACATGCCAGTGTGGCGCAGGTGATAAACCGGGGGTTTGTAAACAGGACATTCAGGGTTCAAGTCCCCTGAAGAACATTTTCAATGTCCATCTAAATTCTAAAAGGCTGGTTAAATATGAGTTCCCGGTTATACCTTACATGCCAGTGTGGCGCAGGTGATAAACCGGGGTTTGTAAACAGGACATTCAGGGTTCAAGTCCCCTGAAGAACATTTTCAATGTCCATCTAAATTCTAAAAGGCTGGTTAAATATGAGTTCCCGGTTATACCTTACATGTCAGTGTGGCACTTAGCTCAGTGTGATGAGTGGCTGTACTTAGTTGTGATCCACAGGTCCACGGTTCAAATCCCACATTATTCATGTGTCTCTGTGATGCTTTGCTTTGCACACTGACTTTCTTGAATAAAAAATAAAAACTCAAAAGCACCAGGAGACATCTGCTGAATGCCCCAAGGTGCCTTGGCTCAATGGTGTGGAGCGCTTGACCCAGTTGCCAGCTTCAGACAGTTGGCCGGTTCAAGTCCCATGTCATGACATCAAGGTGCTGGGAAGGACCATCGGGAGACGGTGCTCTCTCCCCCTGTTTCCTGAAAAGTAACGGTTGGGGGTTATGCCGTACGATATAGGCTATAGCCCACGGTCCAAAATGATGAGAAACGAGGATAACTTTTTTTTTCAAAATTTCAAAAAACATGGGCTATAACCCATCGTTTTTTTTTTTTTTTTCATTTATTCCGCAATTTCCGCAATTTCCATTTCCACAATTTCCATTTCCGCAATTTCCACAATTTCCATTTCCGCAATTTCCGCAATTTCCATTTCCGCAATTTCCGCAATTTCCATTTCCGCAATTTCGCAATTTCCGCAATTTCCACAATTCCGCAATTTCCGCAATTAGAATTTCCGCAATTTCCGCAATTTCCGCAATTTCCATTTCCGCAATTTCCGCAATTTCCATTTCCGCAATTTCCGCAATTACCATTTCCGCAATTTCCGCAATTACCATTTCCGCAATTTCCGCAATTACAATTTCCGCAATTTTGCAATTTCCGCGATTTCCATTTCCGCAATTTCCGCAATTTGCGGAAATTGCGGAATAAATGAAAAAAAAACGATGGGTTATAGCCCATGTTTTTTGAAATTTTGAAAAAAAAATAATCCTCGTTTCTCATCATTTTGGACGGTGGGCTATAGCCTATATCGTACGGCATAACCGCCAACCGTTACTTTTCAGGAAACAGGGGGAGAGAGCACCGTCTCCCGATGGTCCTTCCCAGCACCTTGATGTCATGACATGGGACTTGAACCGGCCAACTGTCTGAAGCTGGCAACTGGGTCAAGCGCTCCACACCATTGAGCCAAGGCACCTTGGGGCATTCAGCAGATGTCTCCTGGTGCTTTTGAGTTTTTATTTTTTATTCAAGAAAGTCAGTGTGCAAAGCAAAGCATCACAGAGACACATGAATAATGTGGGATTTGAACCGTGGACCTGTGGATCACAACTAAGTACAGCCACTCATCACACTGAGCTAAGTGCCACACTGACATGTAAGGTATAACCGGGAACTCATATTTAACCAGCCTTTTAGAATTTAGATGGACATTGAAAATGTTCTTCAGGGGACTTGAACCCTGAATGTCCTGTTTACAAACCCCCGGTTTATCACCTGTGCCACACTGGCATGTAAGGTATAACCGGAAACTCATATTTAACCAGCCTTTTAGAATTTAGATGGACATTGAAAATGTTCTTCAGGGGACTTGAACCCTGAATGTCCTGTTTACAAACCCCCGGTTTATCACCTGCGCCACACTGGCATGTAAGGAATTACCGGGAACTCATATTTAACCAGCCTTTTAGAATTTAGATGGACATTGAAAATGTTCTTCAGGGGACTTGAACCCTGAATGTCCTGTTTACAAACCCCCGGTTTATCACCTGCGCCACACTGGCATGTAAGGTATAACCGGGAACTCATATTTAACCAGCCTTTTAGAATTTAGATGGACATTGAAAATGTTCTTCAGGGGACTTGAACCCTGAATGTCCTGTTTACAAACCCCCGGTTTATCACCTGCGCCACACTGGCATGTAAGGAATTACCGGGAACTCATATTTAACCAGCCTTTTAGAATTTAGATGGACATTGAAAATGTTCTTCAGGGGACTTGAACCCTGAATGTCCTGTTTACAAACCCCCGGTTTATCACCTGCGCCACACTGGCATGTAAGGTATAACCGGGAACTCATATTTAACAAGCCTTTTAGAATTTAGATGGACATTGAAAATGTTCTTCAGGGGTCCTCCAGCACCTTGATGTCATGACATGGGACTTGAACCGGCCAACTGACTGTAGCAGAGGCAACGGGCCAAGCGCTCCACACCATTACGCCACGGCACCTTTGGGCATTCAGCAGATGTCTCCGGGTGCTTTTGAGTTTTTTTTTTTTATTCTAGCCTTGAAAAGTTCAAATTACTGCAGCATTGAGCTGTAGGAGGAACTCCCGATGGTCCTCCAGCACCTTGATGTCATGACATGGGACTTGAACCGGCCAACTGTCTGAAGCTGGCAACTGGGTCAAGCGCTCCACACCATTGAGCCAAGGCACCTTGGGGCATTCAGCAGATGTCTCCTGGTGCTTTTGAGTTTTTATTTTTTATTCAAGAAAGTCAGTGTGCAAAGCAAAGCATCACAGAGACACATGAATAATGTGGGATTTGAACCGTGGACCTGTGGATCACAACTAAGTACAGCCACTCATCACACTGAGCTAAGTGCTGGTTACTACAACACAGCTTTTCTGTGCTAGTTGATGTTAGTGTGGAATGCAAAGTGTCAGTAAAGATTTGAGTATGTCGGGGTTCGAACCGGCACACTTCTACTAGGTATACTACGGATATCATTTGACTTATCCGTTGGTCCACTGAGGCACACAATCATTGGGAATTTCTGTGCTGCTTTAAAGTTGTCCTTCTGAAAGTCAGTGTGCAAAGCAAAGAATCACAGAGACACATGAATAATGTGGGATTTGAACCCTGGACCTGTGGATCACAAACACAGACACTCATCAGACTGAACTAACTGCTGGTTAATACAACACAGCTTTTCTGTGCTAGTTGATGTTAAGGATCCGGAAACAATTCTCTCTGTTTTACCCCTGCCCTTATTGGCCGCCCAAAAGCATGCAGGTGTGGTATCTATATTTCATGATATTCATATATAAGCCATGTTAAAATGTCCGACTTATACATTTGGTCACTGTGCTAAGGGCATGCTAAATAAGTCAACTGTCACTATCTGCAGTCACTGTGTCTGCAGAGGCCTGTCTTTGATATTTAAAGTCAAGGTGTCGTGGGCCTTAGTCAAGTAGCTTGGCCTGGCCAGGTGTGATAGGGAACTTAGCATTCTATTGTATCCAGGAGAGACCTTTGCTTACCAAGTGGCAATATGTTGATGAATACCGGTATGTAAAGTTTCAGTCTCCACCTCCGTATATCTGTGTCTATGCAAAAACACTGTATATATGTCCTGTAAAATGCAAGGTTTACGGAGTCTTAAACTGGCCGCGGCAGCGGTTCAGTACGAGGGAGTCCCTGAGCTCCAGGCTCAGGGACAATGGCGAAGCTCTCTGTCTTGGTCTCGGTTGCAATAAAATGATCGACTCTACACTACACTTCAGAACACTCTCTGCCTGCCTTCATTCGTCCGGTGCTTTTGACTACAGCCTACAGCCTGCCGTATTGCTTAGCCGTTTCTGTCTCAAATAGATAGAATTATAGTCAGTGTAAAGGGAGAAATTACACGACACAGGCTCCCATTGGCCCGTGAGTTCCAACCTCTCGGCCAACGGGAGATTGCCCCTGTGTTTCGATCGCGTTGCCACGTCTGCTCGTATCAAGCCTGGCTTCGTCCACTGAAAACGTTTTTATTTCGGGAACATTTTTCTGATTTTATTTGACTTGATTATGTTGTTCTTATTTGCTTGTTGTACTGTCCTGTTTTAATTATGATTGATTTTATTGTGTCACTGTACAGCACTTTGTAACATTGTTAAGAAAGGTGCTTTATAAATAAAATTTACTTACTTACACAAGGCAGGTCGCTGGTTTCCGTGGCAAAACATGGCAACGACCCAGTGCGTCTCACAATGTTGTGATTTCTCTGCATGCATGCAATTAAAATGAATGACCACTAGGTGTCGTCAATGCACAGCGTCTGATCAATAGTTGAAATGTCAATTTTGATTGATTGATTGATTGAAATATTTATTAACAGTTTGCAGAATTACAGTAGGCCTACATTTCAAGCACAAACTCAATACAAAGACTGTTAACTGTGAGTGGACGACCCAATAAAGCCTTACACTTACAAATGCCGTACGGTAGGGGCTATAGCCCATGTTCAAAAATGATGAAAAATGAGGATAACATTTTTTTCAAAAATTCAAAAAACGATGGGCTATAACCCATGTTTTTTGAAATTTTGAATTTTCTTCAAATCCTCAAAAATGATGAAAAACGGCGTGCTATAGTATGCCGTACGGTAGGAGCTATAGCCCATGTTCAAAAATGATGAAAAATGAGGATAACATTTTTTTCAAAAATTCAAAAAACGATGGGCTATAACCCATGTTTTTTGAAATTTTGAATTTTCTTCAAATCCTCAAAAATGATGAAAAACGGCGTGCTATAGTATGCCGTACGGTAGGGGCTATAGCCCATGTTCAAAAATGATGAAAAATGAGGATAGTTTTTTTTTCAAAAATTCAAAAACGATGGGCTATAACCCATGTTTTTTGAAATTTTGAATTTTCTTCAAATCCTCAAAAATGATGAAAAACGGCGTGCTATAGTATGCCGTACGGTAGGGGCTATAGCCCATGTTCAAAAATGATGAAAAATGAGGATAACATTTTTTTCAAAAATTCAAAAAACAATGGGCTATAACCCATGTTTTTTGAAATTTTGAATTTTCTTCAAATCCTCAAAAATGATGAAAAACGGCGTGCTATAGTATGCCGTACGGTAGGGGCTATAGCCCATGTTCAAAAATGATGAAAAATGAGGATAACATTTTTTTCAAAAATTCAAAAAACAATGGGCTAAAACCCATGTTTTTTGAAATTTTGAATTTTCTTCAAATCCTCAAAAATGATGAAAAACGGCGTGCTATAGTATGCCGTACGGTAGGGGCTATAGCCCATGTTCAAAAATGATGAAAAATGAGGATAACATTTTTTTCAAAAATTCAAAAACGATGGGCTATAACCCATGTTTTTTGAAATTTTGAATTTTCTTCAAATCCTCAAAAATGATGAAAAACGGCGTGCTATAGTATGCCGTACGGTAGGGGCTATAGCCCATGTTCAAAAATGATCAAAAATGAGGATAACATTTTTTTCAAAAATTCAAAAAACGATGGGCTATAACCCATGTTTTTTGAAATTTTGAATTTTCTTCAAATCCTCAAAAATGATGAAAAACGGCGTGCTATAGTATGCCGTACGGTAGGGGCTATAGCCCATGTTCAAAAATGATGAAAAATGAGGATAACATTTTTTTCAACAATTCAAAAAACGATGGGCTATAACCCATGTTTTTTGAAATTTTGAATTTTCTTCAAATCCTCAAAAATGATGAAAAACGGCGTGCTATAGTATGCCGTACGGTAGGGGCTATAGCCCATGTTCAAAAATGATGAAAAATGAGGATAACATTTTTTTCAAAAATTCAAAAAACGATGGGCTATAACCCATGTTTTTTGAAATTTTGAATTTTCTTCAAATCCTCAAAAATGATGAAAAACGGCGTGCTATAGTATGCCGTACGGTAGGGGCTATAGCCCATGTTCAAAAATGATGAAAAATGAGGATAACATTTTTTTCAAAAATTCAAAATACGATGGGCTATAACCCATGTTTTTTGAAATTTTGAATTTTCTTCAAATCCTCAAAAATGATGAAAAACGGCGTGCTATAGTATGCCGTACGGTAGGGGCTATAGCCCATGTTCAAAAATGATGAAAAATGAGGATAACATTTTTTTCAAAAATTCAAAATACGATGGGCTATAACCCATGTTTTTTGAAATTTTGAATTTTCTTCAAATCCTCAAAAATGATGAAAAACGGCGTGCTATAGTATGCCGTACGGTAGGGGCTATAGCCCATGTTCAAAAATGATGAAAAATGAGGATAACATTTTTTTCAAAAATTCAAAAACGATGGGCTATAACCCATGTTTTTTGAAATTTTGAATTTTCTTCAAATCCTCAAAAATGATGAAAAACGGCGTGCTATAGTATGCCGTACGGTAGGGGCTATAGCCCATGTTCAAAAATGATCAAAAATGAGGATAACATTTTTTTCAAAAATTCAAAAAACGATGGGCTATAACCCATGTTTTTTGAAATTTTGAATTTTCTTCAAATCCTCAAAAATGATGAAAAACGGCGTGCTATAGTATGCCGTACGGTAGGGGCTATAGCCCATGTTCAAAAATGATGAAAAATGAGGATAACATTTTTTTCAACAATTCAAAAAACGATGGGCTATAACCCATGTTTTTTGAAATTTTGAATTTTCTTCAAATCCTCAAAAATGATGAAAAACGGCGTGCTATAGTATGCCGTACGGTAGGGGCTATAGCCCATGTTCAAAAATGATGAAAAATGAGGATAACATTTTTTTCAAAAATTCAAAAAACGATGGGCTATAACCCATGTTTTTTGAAATTTTGAATTTTCTTCAAATCCTCAAAAATGATGAAAAACGGCGTGCTATAGTATGCCGTACGGTAGGGGCTATAGCCCATGTTCAAAAATGATGAAAAATGAGGATAACATTTTTTTCAAAAATTCAAAATACGATGGGCTATAACCCATGTTTTTTGAAATTTTGAATTTTCTTCAAATCCTCAAAAATGATGAAAAACGGCGTGCTATAGTATGCCGTACGGTAGGGGCTATAGCCCATGTTCAAAAATGATGAAAAATGAGGATAACATTTTTTTCAAAAATTCAAAATACGATGGGCTATAACCCATGTTTTTTGAAATTTTGAATTTTCTTCAAATCCTCAAAAATGATGAAAAACGGCGTGCTATAGTATGCCGTACGGTAGGGGCTATAGCCCATGTTAAAAAATGATGAAAAATGAGGATAACATTTTTTTCAAAAAATCAAAAAACGATGGGCTATAACCCATGTTTTTTTTAATTTTGAATTTTCTTCAAATCCTCAAAAATGATGAAAAACGGCGTGCTATAGTATGCCGTACGGTAGGGGCTATAGCCCATGTTCAAAAATGATGAAAAATGAGGATAAACTTTTTTTCAACAATTCAAAAAACGATGGGCTATAACCCATGTTTTTTGAAATTTTGAATTTTCTTCAAATCCTCAAAAATGATGAAAAACGGCGTGCTATAGTATGCCGTACGGTAGGGGCTATAGCCCATGTTCAAAAATGATGAAAAATGAGGATAACATTTTTTTCAAAAATTCAAAAAACGATGGGCTATAACCCATGTTTTTTGAAATTTTGAATTTTCTTCAAATCCTCAAAAATGATGAAAAACGGCGTGCTATAGTATGCCGTACGGTAGGGGCTATAGCCCATGTTCAAAAATGATGAAAAATGAGGATAACATTTTTTTCAAAAATTCAAAATACGATGGGCTATAACCCATGTTTTTTGAAATTTTGAATTTTCTTCAAATCCTCAAAAATGATGAAAAACGGCGTGCTATAGTATGCCGTACGGTAGGGGCTATAGCCCATGTTCAAAAATGATGAAAAATGAGGATAACATTTTGTTAAAAAATTCAAAAAACGATGGGCTATAACCCATGTTTTTTGAAATTTTGAATTTTCTTCAAATCCTCAAAAATGATGAAAAACGGCGTGCTATAGTATGCCGTACGGTAGGGGCTATAGCCCATGTTCAAAAATGATGAAAAATGAGGATAACATTTTGTTAAAAAATTCAAAAAACGATGGGCTATAACCCATGTTTTTTGAAATTTTGAATTTTCTTCAAATCCTCAAAAATGATGAAAAACGGCGTGCTATAGTATGCCGTACGGTAGGGGCTATAGCCCATGTTCAAAAATGATGAAAAATGAGGATAACATTTTTTTCAAAAATTCAAAAAACGATGGGCTATAACCCATGTTTTTTGAAATTTTGAATTTTCTTCAAATCCTCAAAAATGATGAAAAACGGCGTGCTATAGTATGCCGTACGGTAGGGGCTATAGCCCATGTTCAAAAATGATGAAAAATGAGGATAACATTTTTTTCAAAAATTCAAAAAACGATGGGCTATAACCCATGTTTTTTGAAATTTTGAATTTTCTTCAAATCCTCAAAAATGATGAAAAACGGCGTGCTATAGTATGCCGTACGGTAGGGGCTATAGCCCATGTTCAAAAATGATGAAAAATGAGGATAACATTTTTTTCAAAAAATCAAAAAACGATGGGCTATAACCCATGTTTTTTGAAATTTTGAATTTTCTTCAAATCCTCAAAAATGATGAAAAACGGCGTGCTATAGTATGCCGTACGGTAGGGGCTATAGCCCATGTTCAAAAATGATGAAAAATGAGGATAACATTTTTTTCAAAAATTCAAAAAACGATGGGCTATAACCCATGTTTTTTGAAATTTTGAATTTTCTTCAAATCCTCAAAAATGATGAAAAACGGCGTGCTATTGTATGCCGTACGGTAGGGGCTATTGCCCATGTTCAAAAATGATGAAAAATGAGGATAACATTTTTTTCAAAAATTCAAAAAACGATGGGCTATAACCCATGTTTTTTGAAATTTTGAATTTTCTTCAAATCCTCAAAAATGATGAAAAACGGCGTGCTATAGTATGCCGTACGGTAGGGGCTATAGCCCATGTCCAAAAATGATGAAAAATGAGGATAACATTTTTTTCAAAAATTCAAAAAACGATGGGCTATAACCCATGTTTTTTGAAATTTTGAATTTTCTTCAAATCCTCAAAAATGATGAAAAACGGCGTGCTATAGTATGCCGTACGGTAGGGGCTATAGCCCATGTTCAAAAATGATGAAAAATGAGGATAACATTTTTTTCAAAAAACAATGGGCTATAACCCATGTTTTTTGAAATTTTGAATTTTCTTCAAATCCTCAAAAATGATGAAAAACGGCGTGCTATAGTATGCCGTACGGTAGGGGCTATAGCCCATGTTCAAAAATGATGAAAAATGAGGATAACATTTTTTTCAAAAATTCAAAAAACGATGGGCTATAACCCATGTTTTTTGAAATTTTGAATTTTCTTCAAATCCTCAAAAATGATGAAAAACGGCGTGCTATAGTATGCCGTACGGTAGGGGCTATAGCCCATGTTCAAAAATGATGAAAAATGAGGATAACATTTTTTTCAAAAATTCAAAAAACGATGGGCTATAACCCATGTTTTTTTAAATTTCTTCAAATCCTCAAAAATGATGAAAAACGGCGTGCTATAGTATGCCGTACGGTAGGAGCTATAGCCCATGTTCAAAAATGATGAAAAATGAGGATAACATTTTTTTCAAAAATTCAAAAAACGATGGGCTATAACCCATGTTTTTTGAAATTTTGAATTTTCTTCAAATCCTCAAAAATGATGAAAAACGGCGTGCTATAGTATGCCGTACGGTAGGGGCTATAGCACATGTTCAAAAATGATGAAAAATGAGGATAACATTTTTTTCAAAAATTCAAAAAACGATGGGCTATAACCCATGTTTTTTGAAATTTTGAATTTTCTTCAAATCCTCAAAAATGATGAAAAACGGCGTGCTATAGTATGCCGTACGGTAGGGGCTATAGCCCATGTTCAAAAATGATGAAAAATGAGGATAACATTTTTTTCAAAAATTCAAAAAACAATGGGCTATAACCCATGTTTTTTGAAATTTTGAATTTTCTTCAAATCCTCAAAAATGATGAAAAACGGCGTGCTATAGTATGCTGTACGGTAGGGGCTATAGCCCATGTTCAAAAATGATGAAAAATGAGGATAACATTTTTTTCAAAAATTCAAAAAACGATGGGCTATAACCCATGTTTTTTGAAATTTTGAATTTTCTTCAAATCCTCAAAAATGATGAAAAACGGCGTGCTATTGTATGCCGTACGGTAGGGGCTATTGCCCATGTTCAAAAATGATGAAAAATGAGGATAACATTTTTTTCAAAAATTCAAAAAACGATGGGCTATAACCCATGTTTTTTGAAATTTTGAATTTTCTTCAAATCCTCAAAAATGATGAAAAACGGCGTGCTATAGTATGCCGTACGGTAGGGGCTATAGCCCATGTCCAAAAATGATGAAAAATGAGGATAACATTTTTTTCAAAAATTCAAAAAACGATGGGCTATAACCCATGTTTTTTGAAATTTTGAATTTTCTTCAAATCCTCAAAAATGATGAAAAACGGCGTGCTATAGTATGCCGTACGGTAGGGGCTATAGCCCATGTTCAAAAATGATGAAAAATGAGGATAACATTTTTTTCAAAAATTCAAAAAACGATGGGCTATAACCCATGTTTTTTTAAATTTCTTCAAATCCTCAAAAATGATGAAAAACGGCGTGCTATAGTATGCCGTACGGTAGGAGCTATAGCCCATGTTCAAAAATGATGAAAAATGAGGATAACATTTTTTTCAAAAATTCAAAAAACGATGGGCTATAACCCATGTTTTTTGAAATTTTGAATTTTCTTCAAATCCTCAAAAATGATGAAAAACGGCGTGCTATAGTATGCCGTACGGTAGGGGCTATAGCCCATGTTCAAAAATGATGAAAAATGAGGATAACATTTTTTTCAAAAATTCAAAAAACGATGGGCTATAACCCATGTTTTTTGAAATTTTGAATTTTCTTCAAATCCTCAAAAATGATGAAAAACGGCGTGCTATAGTATGCCGTACGGTAGGGGCTATAGCCCATGTTCAAAAATGATGAAAAATGAGGATAACATTTTTTTCAAAAATTCAAAAAACGATGGGCTATAACCCATGTTTTTTTAAATTTCTTCAAATCCTCAAAAATGATGAAAAACGGCGTGCTATAGTATGCCGTACGGTAGGGGCTATAGCCCATGTTCAAAAATGATGAAAAATGAGGATAACATTTTTTTCAAAAATTCAAAAAACGATGGGCTATAACCCATGTTTTTTGAAATTTTGAATTTTCTTCAAATCCTCAAAAATGATGAAAAACGGCGTGCTATAGTATGCCGTACGGTAGGGGCTATAGCCCATGTTCAAAAATGATGAAAAATGAGGATAACATTTTTTTCAAAAATTCAAAAAACGATGGGCTATAACCCATGTTTTTTGAAATTTTGAATTTTCTTCAAATCCTCAAAAATGATGAAAAACGGCGTGCTATAGTATGCCGTACGGTAGGGGCTATAGCCCATGTTCAAAAATGATGAAAAATGAGGATAACATTTTTTTCAAAAATTCAAAAAACAATGGGCTATAACCCATGTTTTTTGAAATTTTGAATTTTCTTCAAATCCTCAAAAATGATGAAAAACGGCGTGCTATAGTATGCTGTACGGTAGGGGCTATAGCCCATGTTCAAAAATGATGAAAAATGAGGATAACATTTTTTTCAAAAATTCAAAAAACGATGGGCTATAACCCATGTTTTTTGAAATTTTGAATTTTCTTCAAATCCTCAAAAATGATGAAAAACGGCGTGCTATAGTATGCCGTACGGTAGGGGCTATAGCCCATGTTCAAAAATGATGAAAAATGAGGATAACATTTTTTTCAAAAATTCAAAAAACGATGGGCTATAACCCATGTTTTTTGAAATTTTGAATTTTCTTCAAATCCTCAAAAATGATGAAAAACGGCGTGCTATAGTATGCCGTACGGTAGGGGCTATAGCCCATGTTCAAAAATGATGAAAAATGAGGATAACATTTTTTCAAAAATTCAAAAAACGATGGGCTATAACCCATGTTTTTTGAAATTTTGAATTTTCTTCAAATCCTCAAAGTATGGCATGAATTGAACAAAGGGCATTGTTCAATTCATCAAAACATTTAGAGACAAACAAATAGACACTTATATGTAGTTAAGCAACAGAAACAAACAACAATTGATTCTACAGTGTAAAGACACCAATTTAATTATAAATGTCAATAAAGTTGAATATCTAATAATATCAATTTAAAATGTATTATCCAATACAAATTTCCTTACCATTTTTAATGTTTTAGTTTTGTATTGCTATTTTTATTTGCTAATTGTAGATTGACCTACTTTTTGTTTCTGGCATTCCGCTGCTTGTTATTTTTTATTTAATTTTCATGTGAAGTACTTTGAGTTGCATTTTATGTATGACATGTGCTATATAAATAAAGTTTAATATGTGAAGTACTTTAGTTGTCAAGGATGCAGACAGAGTTGAACCCAGGAGCAAAGTCACAACAAACTAGAGTATAATAATAAAGTATTTAATAAAGAATTACGAGATATCTTACACAGGGGAATGCAGGTAGGAATCAGGCATGAATCAGAATGACATCAAAGTCAACACATGAACAGGCAGGACATCTGTGACACAGGTTATGAACTGACAATGAGTGTTTGTACTGAGTCCAGTTTTATAGTGAGCAGGTTGATTGGAGAAGTGTTCACTGCTGGGCTGATTAGGTAGTTGACAGGTGTGTAAATGGAACTGGGTGTGCTGGAATGGGATATGGGAGGCCAGTGTGGAGACTGAGGGAGAGACAGAATGTGACAGAGTTGCATTTTATGTATGAAATGTGCTATATAAATAAAGTTTACACCACTGACTGTCCCTCCATATAAAATAAAGGCGAAAGTCACAAAAGAAAATTGATCAGTTACAATTCCAGACTATGAAGAATCATTTAATAAAGGAATACTTCCAGATTCAGTTATAGATTAGCTACAATAATTGTGATATTAAAAGTTAAATGCTCGTCATATGACATAACAGAGAGGAATGGGCCGGACCCTGCGCGCCAACACTGTGTCCCTTTTTATTGTGTCAAGTCAAATGGCTCCCACAGAGACTTGCTGAGAAAATGAAAGAAAAAATCAACCTAATTTGATCTACTTATATCCTTTCGTATACTTAACTGGAACTACAACCATTTCCATTTCATACAAAATGTTTTCCTAACATGAGACCACAGAGTAATGGTTGGACATTCAACCCAGGTTACATTGAACACTGCCATCTTTCAGAACTGTAGCCAAATCATATTGTAGTGGTCATAAGGTCCTGACATCCTGACCGTGTCGCAATACATGTGCAATATCAAATGTATGTTTGTATACCCATTGTTTACAATGTATTTATCATCATTTATGATTTTTTTTTACCAGGCACAGTGCACATAAATTAACATGTGACTTTTCACATCCATGCAAATGAGCCAGAGCTAGCCAGAAGCTCATTTCCATCTGTAGTAACTGAGCAGTAACTGAGAATATGACAAAAACAGACAACAAGAAAACATAGCACAGGAGACCGAACAATTACAGTCAAGTATGAAAAAACGACACCAGTGAAAAATCTGATAATTACTGATGAGCTGTAGGCTTTTAGCAGTCTCTTAAAGGGACGTTTCACAGCTGTAAGAAACTGCAGTCACTCAATGTTAATAGTATTTGTAGTAGATAACAGTAGCACAATTAGAAATGTGCACCCTATGGCCAGAATTTCTTTTTTGTTTGACTGGATTTCTGAATTCCTACAATGCCCACAATGCTTTAGTGCACTTCCCCTCCTTGTGGCGAGGAGGGAAGGCTGCATGGAGGTGTGACTTTGTAGTCCAGGAAGAAAGTGAGACCACATTTTCATGACAGGTCTTTGGTCATGAACATGGTGTCATGACTAAAATATCTAACAAACCATATTACACACATGCAACCCCAGGAAAATGTTTCTTGTGTCCTAAACACCATTAAAATAAGCTCTGGTTGCAAAAGGGGCGAAGTGGCCCTTTAAGTTCCAGTGACGGGAGGCTCCAACAGAGAGGACTGTTTCACCAGACACACTACGTCTGAATGGAACATCGCAGTCCCCTCTGGGACTGACCTCAACGGCTGTAACCACATTTCAGGTGTCAAGTGGACGCGCCAAACCCCTGTTGGGACACTTCTATTCTACTTCTACTTCGGACGCTCGCATAACATCCACATGAGTTGGAGCAACGCAGAAAGGTTTTTATGTCAACCTTGTGCTGCAGTTAACCCATTCTGACCGGGCACCCATTTTGGTGTTAGCATCATGTTATGCTTTACCTATTGAAAAATAGCAGATCTACAAGCTCATATCGCGCCACCGAGTGGCGCGATACGAGCTTGTAGGTCTGCTATTTTTGAAAAATCGAAGAGCGACTGACATTTTTTAGAATCTGATCTCAGGTCAGAATGGGTTAATCAGACCAGTGTGTGTCCAGTGGAAACCTCGTATGAATCTGATCTCAGGTCAGAATGGGTTAATGTACAGTATGCGCGTTAAACGTTCCAGTTCCAGACGCACTGCCATTCCAACTCACTCAATACTAACCGTAACCGCACACGGAAGCCACATAGTCGGAATGGCGGTGCGTCGGTAAGCCACTCTGTTCCCCAGAAACACAAGTCAGTGTGTGTGTGTGCAACAGTCAGGAGCTGTGTGTGTGTGGTTCTGCGGACTTGGTACTGTGTGTGTGTGTGTGTGTGTGTGTGTGTGTGTGTGTGTGTAACAGTCAAGAGCTGTGTGTGTGTCAGTGTGTGTGTGGTTCTGCGGACTTGGTACTGGCGGGGGCCTCCTCCACGTTCCCAGAATGCTTTGCGCCGTCCGCTTTGCTCATGTGCTCTCTTCTCTCGTCGTTCAGACAGCTGACCAGCTGGACCACGTCTGGGTGCTGGAAACGACCTGGTGAGAGCACCGAAAATATCAGAAGAAAAAATAAAATATCATCACTATAAACCCATTAAGACTGTTTTCTGACAACCTGTGCCTTGGGACTTTTGAGATTGTGCCCCGTTCTAAATGCACCGATGTGCATAACACAGACCAGTATTGCGTTTGTTTCCAAAAGTGCTGAAATTTTTTAAATGTACTGAACTGAAATATGTTGCTATAATCAGTGCTGTTCAAGCTTTCTCATATCAAAGGACACGCACAATTATATGAATTTGGCCTCTGATCGACACCTCAAAATTGTTTTGTTCCAGGGACCCCCAGGAGCAAAGATTTGAGTTTAAAAATGTTCACAAAACATATTCCAATGTGCAATTCTTTTGATCGGGTGACATCTGGATTCCATGTACAGGTCTGGGTGGACACATTTCAAGGTGTAGGTTTTGTTAGCGGTCGCTCTCGCTGCTACAATGAGTTTAGTCGCCAGACATATTGAGATCTAGAAAGAGTATCAATTCAGGGACACAAACACTACAGGTCAAAAAATAAAACCTTATATATATATATATATATATATATATATTTTTTTTAAACAATGCAATACTGCCTCATCAAGCCTGTATGACTTCTGGTCTAGAGAGGCTGGTGTACGTATATGAAAATTCTTAGCCTTCTATCATCCGCATGGACAGTGTGGCTCTGTGTGAGACTAGGGAGACAAGCCTTGGACTAGACGCACCCCCAATGCTCAGTATCGTTGTATTTGACCGAAAATAATATATATTTTTAATGAGTATGGCAAAGAATCACAGAATGTCACTGCACTGACAGACATGCAGCTGCCCGTATACTCCCGCAGCTGCTCTATACATCTCCTTACAACAGTGTTTTACCAAAGTTTGGCGTTTGTGTTAAATAAAACTATAAAACCGCCATTACCCTTTTCATGTCACGCACCCCCTAGAGGGTGTTCACACACACCACAGTTTGGGAACCCCTGGACTAAAGAGATGAAATGAGGTGACCACCGTTTCAGTGGTCACCTCATTTTATCTCTTAAGGGAGACAAAAAAGATAAGGTGATACTGGGCGGGGCACCCAGGGGGCAAGGATGGCAGAGCGACCAGCCCAGAGATGAAGAGAAGACACCTCCTCACCCACCGTCGGTGGAATCAAAGAACTCCTGCAGTCTTCCGGGTGCTCCTTCGATCTGCTCGTACTCGTGGGCCTGGAGGATCATCTCTAGAAGGTCAAACTGTTTGACCAGCCTGGCCTCTGGGCTGCACTGGTTCTCATACTCCTGTAGACAAGACAGAGAGACAATAGAAGGGTTTCACCAGCCTGGCCTCTGGGCTGCTCTGGTTGTCATACTCCTAGTAGTTTATCTTCTACATAACTATATTTTCGGTTATTTGCCCAGCCTTAACCCATTTAGACCTGAGTTTCTATGTCAGCATTTTCATGTCAAGGACCCCCAAAAAAATGTATGTATTTGCCATCTGAAAATATGTTGTTCCAGGTGACCACTGGACATAGCAACATACGTTTTTAAGAAAACTGTTTTTAGATTTAAAAAAGGCATTATTTTGTAGAATTGACCTCAGGTCTTATCGGACTAAAGAGAGGCCATTACGAGGCACAGAGATGACAGGAGCTTCAGTCACAAAGACTATAGAGCGTCGCAGTCCCGCCCCCTTTCAGAACGACGAGGGCACCAGGAAATAATTCCCCATTAATTTCCCCCGTAGAAAAGTATTTATTTAAAGACATTTAAAGCCTCAGACAAGGCAGGCCAACAGCCGAGTTGACAAATCATGACAATAAACACATTTTTGGGCCGAACAAATAATTAGAAAGCAGGAAAAACAACCAAAAAAAGTGTTGTACTCTGCCCTTTTTTTGTGTTTATTGTCATGATTTGTCAACTCGAATGTTGGCTTTATCCGAGGTCAAATTGTGGTCGAAGGCGCACATTCGATGAGTTGCTTGAGTGCAGTGCAGTATGTAAAGAAACGCAGGGGAGAATTGTCCTGCTATGGTTCGGGCATGCTTGTCTCCTTAGAGGGGAGGGGGGAGGTTCACTACAAATCAATACAAAGTTATTCCAAGTGATCGTCTTTGTCCTGCGAGGAAAGCATTTCTTTCCTGATGGGGAGTGGTCACTGAATGGTATATAGATGGGTAGATACTGTACTGGCAGAGCGGCCAGATGCCAGCCGCGAGGTTCCCAGTTTGATCCTGGGCTCGCCCGGAGTTAGTGTCGAAGTGTCCTTGAGCAAGACTCTGAACGCCTAATTGCGTGTGTGTGTGTGTCTCTATGTAAAGCGCTTGAGATGAAAGCACTATATAAATGCACCATTTATAGATGAATGACTGCAAGCTGAAACACACACAGACACACACATACCTCCCACAGTCCATAAAGCTCCTGCTTAAGTCCATCCTGCAGCAGACTTGTTAGATGTGTCATTGCTTCCTGGGGAGAGGAGAGGAGAGGAGAGGGGATTTTGTTGCTGTCTGGCAGAAACCTTGTATCTCCATGTTTTTGTTTTTCATGAATGAATGTCCAGTATAATTCAGTTCAGTCCCATACCTGCTCCCGTCTGTGTTTCTCTGCTTTGCTGACATTGTCTATTGGAGTGATGTCTCCTACAATACACTCTGCCATGTCATGAACCAGAGCCAGTTTCATACACCTGGAGAACACAAAGTTAGTTAGTTAGTAGTAGTAGTAGTATCATGCATTACTATCATAGAGCAGGACTTTTCTTACCAGGGTCTACTAATTATTCTATATATATTCAAAGATTTGCACACATTTTCAAGATTTTTCAAAAATAGCAGATCTACAAGCTCGTAGCGCAGCACAGAATGGGATAAGCCACGGACCACCGTTTGAAGTAACGCAGATGTTTAAAGAGTTAACGATCTAATAAGGGTCAATTTGGTTACTAATTTGGCTGGGGACCACCTGGGACACAGCTCTGATATGAAGTGACGTGACCCAGGAGGGGTCACGGAGGTGACGTTAAGACTTTGTTGCTCTATTATGCATTTATCATCGTTTGGATTATCACTAGATGGTACTTATTAGGCAACGTTGTGAGTGAGCCAGCATCCTCCTTGCCTGTCCTTGTCCACTGTGGGGTCTGTGATGGTCAGAGACATCAGGCTTGCCTGTCCTTGTCCACTGTGGGGTCTGTGATGGTCAGAGACATCAGGCTTACCTGTCCTTGTCCACTGTGGGGTCTGTGATGGTCAGAGACATCAGGCTTACCTGTCCTTGTCCACTGTGGGGTCTGTGATGGTCAGAGACATCAGGCTTACCTGTCCTTGTCCACTGTGGGGTCTGTGATGGTCAGAGACATCAGGGCCATCCTGTACATGTGGTCTGAAACACTCTCTGGATCCTTCACCTTCCTGTAGACCCAGCCTGTCCTCGGTACCCTCTGTCATGAAGATCACACACACACACACACACACACACACAGACCATGAATGAATGAATGAAATGAAATGACAGATAAATATTTTACAGAAAAATGAAAAGTAAGTTCAATAACTGACCCTACTGACCCTAGCCAGTGCCATAGAGATATACGACAGGCATGTATCATGGCTAACTTGGATCAAGACGAATTCTGACATGTAAAATGTCACAATTCGGACCTGTAAATGTAGCCTGAATGAAAATGAGGCTGATGATGAATCGGTTAAAAATTATCTACCCGTCTTGGTCTAGCCTAGCCCCGCAAGCAGAACCCGAATGTAGTAAAGTTTCTGATACTTTGTTTACTTTACCCATTGGGTCCTGCTTCACGCTGGGCTGTCGCCAGTTACGCACAAACAAATACAATGTAAACACGCCATGAGACGGACTTCTGCGCGCTTTTACCATGTTTATTCATGTATTGACTTACGAATGTGCGAACTATAAGTACCTTACATACCATACCGACACATCTCCTGTGTCGCGGAAGCCGTTAAGTATTTTTAATCCATGATTGATTAAAAATGTTGCTTCTTCCTACCTTGTTTATTGACACCTCATTGTACCGCCTATCTGGCTAGCTAGTGGTGCTACAGCTATGACGGAGCAGATCAGAGGCAGGGACATAGCCCGCAAAGCCAACCGCACATCGGGAGGCGGTACAATAAACGGTAAATAAACAAGAAGAAATCAAAGCGACATTTTTAATCAAACATGGATTAAAAATACTTAACGGCTTCCGCGACACAGGAGATTTTATCAGAGGTATGTAAGGTACTTATAGTTCGCACATTCGTAAACGAACACAATAAAAAGCGCGGTGATAGCGCGCCGATCGAAAAAAGGTTGAGTTTTTTATATCCGCGTTCCAACAATCGCATTGGAAAATCTTAGCATGACCAGGGACCCTACCCTAAAGCTTAAAGTCCAAATTTCATAAAAGCTTTATGTAGGGTTCCGAGAGGGGCTAGGTCTAGCCTTGGATCAAGATTGTCAAATATGCATCTTATCGATTTTGACATCCGTCGCTGTCAACTCGAGAGGAAACTACTAGCCTACCCAATTACATTTGTTTTCTTTTTGTTTTCTTTATCATAAATCAATGCTATTGAACACCCGTTTATACGTCTGTGTTGGTTAAAACAATATTGAACCAATGAAAAGTAATTGGGACCCTCAAACTGTCTGCTAAGCTAAAGCAGCTAACTCTCTCTCTCTCTCTCCCTCTTATGCAATTAATTGACGATAAAGTCACAATACCAACTTTGGTGGTTTTCTTAATTTCCTGGGAATTTTATATTTTTAATTTCCTGAAAAGTTTGGAGTTAGGTGATTTCTCTCCGACAGCAGAGATTTGCATACGAAAGTAAAAGTCAGAGATAAAATACATCTATGAAAGTACACACACACACACACACACACACACACACACACACACACACACACACACACACACACACACACACACACAGAGAGAGAGAGATCCAAGGCCAGTGCGAGTGTGCGACACGAGTGATGACTCTGAGTTAACATAAAGTATATTTTATCAATAAATATGAGAGTCCAATAAGTTGTTGAGTGTTGTCTTACTTTGAGTTGTCCAATAAGTTTCATAAATTGCAGCATATTGCTCATGCTGCTGCTGGACGCCGCCATTTTGAAACGTGATGACGCGCGCAGCAGACGTCAATTACGTCACCCACAAACGTCAACGGCCTGAAAGCCAATCAGAAGCATGCGGGGGCGGGGCCTCACTGAATAGACTTTACACATTGCAGGCTAAATAAAACCAAAATCAACCCACAGGTTTCAGTTTGATTCAAGGAATGAATGATTTAGCTAGAGGAGCTGTTCTCTGTTCAAACAGCTGGAAAAATAAGTGGGGGATTTTCCCAGGGATTCCAGTTAACAGTATAATTAACAGTGAGCTGTATAAGTTTTGTAATTATTTTGCATTTCCCCTCATTCTTTTGTTTTACTTATTAGTAGCAATACCTCAACATAACATACTAGGCCCTACGGACCTTTTTTGTTTTTTACAAGTAAAAGGCCATCAAATCTAGTTATTAATTATAGGCTAAAAGTGCCTACTACTTACGCGATGACGTTATTAATAATATGACAGTCTTGAACCAATTACATAGGCTACTTCAGTGTTAGGTGATCACTGATAAGTTATCACTGAGTCGAGGCCATCAGGCTTAAAGTGTGAATAGAAAATTGTGATATTGCATTTCTGCATTTCCCTGTAGCATAGGCCTAATACTCTTTCTTAGCCCTTGATTGATTGGTGTCCTTCTCTCTGTTTTTACTCGCCACCCTCAACGTTATTTCAGCTCCGGTGGTCACCTCACCACCGAAAATCCAGACTATGAATGAGCCTTAACAGGTGTCAACTGTCAACTCCCTGTCAGAATCCTATTCACAGTTCCGCCAGACGATGGCGCCAGATCATGTGTTTTGAAGGGCTGGCAATGAAAACTCAGTTGAAGGCTATACTGTACTGATAGGCAGCCAATAATGTAGGCCTACCTACAGTATACAGTAGTAATCAATATCGACAAAGGGACCAGGGACACCCTGAGGGACCAAAATTTGGTCTGGAATTGTCATTGTTCATAGATTGGTTTCGAAAGGTTAAAAATGAAATAAAAAGGTAAAAATCAGACCTGTCTGAAGTGGCTGTAGGTCTAGTATACTGTACTGTACTGTACTGTACTGTACTGTACTGTACTGTACTGTACTGTACAAGCCCTGCTCCCTGGCCTGTGTGTGTCCGTGTGTTAGGCAACAGTGACACTTGGTGGTGGACAAACGCTCAAAACATGAAATATATAGTATATACAATGTATATAGGCTAGTCAGCCTAAATTTTAGGCTGTTAAATGTTATGATGTTTTAGGCCCTACATTTTAGGGCCTAAAACATCATAAGATTTTCAGTCTTGAGGTTTTATTTTTTTTTATTTTTTTTCTAGAAATATATTTTAGGCCATGCATGTTCCTGGAAGATGTTTCTAAACTTATACTTTATTGCTAGTTTGATCACTTCAAATACTCTTTAATCTTAAAATAACTAATGACCGAAAATAGCCAATCTATAAACTCACATGACCGACGTGTTGCGAGCTTGTAGAGCTGCTATTTTTCGGTGCGCATACACGCTGGCTTCTATGGAATCCAAATGACTTTATTCCATGCATTGGCTAACCTGCATGGTTTTGGTGTTTGAAGCATTAAGTTATACTTTAGCTATTGAAAAATAGCAGATCTACAAGCTCATAGCAGCTTGTAGGTCTGCCATTTTTGAAAAATGTGGCGCAATCCTTGGAATATTCTTTCAGAGTGACCGGTTTTAAGTCAAATATTTGCTTATAGGGGTGCCCCTGGAACAACATATTTTGAGATTGGGGTCGGCGGCCAATTACATATCATTTTTGGAGTCCTTGACATGAAATATTGAGTGATATAGACCTAGAAACATAGGCATTTCAGTAAAACTGTCAGGATTTAGAAGACATTTTTTAAATTTCAAAGCCAAGCCTAAATGGGTTAACGCAACAATTCACAAATCTTGCAGCCAAAATAAATCAGATTGCTTTCTCGAAACAACCTATATTTTCATTATGGTCTATTTCATCATTGTTCAAGGGGGGAAAAAAAACGTAAAAGCACTTCACCTTCATTTTAAGGGGAAGGCATGATGCACTCATGTAGCAAAGTTGACATTCGTTGACTGGCCATGTCACAAAAGATGAAAATAAACCACAATATCCGTCTTGTAATCCGGATTTGAAAATGTTACACTTAAGAGTCCCTCTCATGGAGTCATTTTATTTGAACCGTTGTGTAGGAAAGCTTACACAATAGAAGCTCACAACACGTTACAGTGCTTTTCATCAAGCAACATTGGATGTACTTGTTGAGCGATTGTGTCTGGCAACAGAAATGCGTGTGCACACACGCACAGACAGCATGCAAGTAGTAATCTAAAGTTGGCCTCTGGATGGCATAGATAGACTATAGACTAGAGTATGGTTAAATTGTAGGATTCTTGGCGTATTAATGTAACTGACTAACTGTTGTGTCAAATGTAAAAATTAAATAAAATCACAACACAAAAACTCAACTTAATGAATGCAAACAGTTCAGAAGTCTCCTTATTTATAAACAATGAATGATCATTACAAAATACACTAGTAGGCAATGTATGGAGCATCATGCTACACATGTGGGTGTGCTGATTGTGCTTTTGAGAGAATCCATACTGTAGCTCTTGTCACACTGTCCACGATAATGATAGTTTCTCTCTCATATGTGTGAGCTCATGATGATGAAGGCACTGTATCCGAGTAAATATACTTCCACATGTACCACATTTAAAGGGTTTCACATCTCCTGTATTCATAAGACAGTGACATTCTAGCCTGGATAAGAAAGTAAAAGTCTTTCCACACTCGTCACACTGAAAGGGTTTCCTTACTGCGTGCTTAATCCTGTGAGCTTTAAAAGGACCCAATTGAGTAAAAGTCTTTCCGCACTGGACACAGTGAAAGGGCTTCATTCTGTGAAGTTTTAAAGCCTCCAAGTGCTTAAAAGCCTTTCCGCACTGGTCACAGAAAAAGGGCTTCTCCTCTGTGTGAGTTTTCTGGTGTCTTTTTAAGCCAGTTGTCGAATTGAAGCTTTTCCCGCATTGATCGCAATGGAAAGGCTTGTGACCTCTATGAAGCCTCTGGTGAACACGCATATTACCAATGTCGTTGAAACTGTGTCCACATTCAACACAGTGGTAAGGCTTCTCTCCTGTATGGACGAGCACATGTCCCTTCAGAGTGTATCTTGAAAAAAAACATTTCCCACATTGTTCGCAACGGAAGCGCTTCTCTCCATTGTGCTTGTACTTAATATGACTATTTAAAGCAGATCTGGATTGATAGCTTTTCACACACGGACCACATTTGTAGGGTTTCTCACCCGTGTGAACTAACTGGTGTGATTGTAAGTGAGATTTCTCTTTAAAGGTGATCCCACACTGGTCACAGTGGTATGGTCTTTCTCCAACGTGAACTGACCTCTGGTGTTTGTAAAGACTGGAAATATGACGGAAGTATTTTCCACACTGGTCACAACCACAGGGTTTCTCTCCCGTGTGAACTCTCTGGTGTCCACGGAGGTGAGCTTTTGTTTGAAAGTTTTTACCGCACTGGTCACAGTGGTGTGGTCTTTCTCCCATGTGAACTCGCTTGTTGTGTGACTTAAGACAGTGAATAGTACGGAAGTGTTTTCCACACGTGTCACATCCATAGGGTTTCTCTCCCGTGTGTATTTTCTGGTGTGCTTTAAGTCCAGACGGCTTAGTGAAGCATTTCCCACACTGGTCACAGTAGTGGTGTTTTGGTGTAGCCAACCTTCTTTTTTTATTTACTGCTGGTAGGACAGGGATGCCAGACTGATGATGCAACTCTGGATTGAAAACAAAGCGAAATGGAAGATAGATGAGAGGTAGAAGGACACCGTATTTTAGGCATTTACATTAACCCATTCAGCAGATCTACAAGCTCATAGCGTGGCACAGAGTGCAGCGCTACGAGCTTGTAGATCTGCCATTTTTGAAAAATCTTGAAAATGTGGCACAAATCTTTGAATATAATATTCTTTCAGATCGTTTTTAACTCAAATCTTTGCTTCTGGGGGGGGGGGGTCCCTGGAACAACATATATTCAGATGGGGGTCGGCGGTCAATTCCATATAATTTCTGGCGGTCCTTTACATGAAAATATTAGAGAACCACTGACATGGGAAACATGCAATTTTCTGAAAACTGTCAGGATTTTGAAGTCGTCCTCAGGTCTAAATGGGTTAACACATTGACTGACAGAATTGTTTCAGTCTGCAGTCCCTTCACAGCCGAGACTTTTATTTTGAAGACCCCAAAATGAAGCTAAACCTCCTAAAGCCGATTTGGCTGCTGTCTTCCGAAGCGTTAATATTGTAACCGTGAGGTAGCGACGATATAGGATTAAGGATTCAGAGAAGATTGTAGTTATCACAGAAGTCTATGGCCATCTTGTTCAGGACACTATGCCGGTTTAACGAGCTATAACAACCACAAGCTAACCAGATGATAATAACTTTGGAGAGCTTTCATAATTAATAATAACCTACCCAGGACAAAGTTCTTTGTCTTTTCTATTAGTAACGCCCGACGCACAGGACAAAGTTTTGTCCAAAAGACAAAGTCTATTGCTATGAGAACGGATCGCATGGCTCCACAGCCTGGGACTGCCTGTTCGGCAATCCTTGGTGTTGCGTAAGAGTGAGACGTCATCGAAAAACTCCCTCCCCCTGTTTAGCCGATGAAAACGAAAATCTTAAAACATTAATAACTCTCGATCTAAATCATCTAATTATAAAAAAATTAAATTCCTGTGTTTGACGGCCATCCAGTCTAGCTAGTCGCGATAGATTTATTCTTGTTGTCGATCGACTCTAGAGTGGTGTGGCTATTGTTAGATGCTACACACACATTCACAACAACATCCGGTCCGTCCGGAAAAGGGGTCCGTGTTTATAAATCGATAATGCTATAATGTAATGGATTAAATAACCCCGGGCAATTAAAGTGATAATAGGGGGGCTAATGAAAATGTGTGGGTTATGAAATGTGAGCTTACCATAATGACAGTAATCCTTAATCATATTCACAGGCTTTTGGTGAGAAATGAGAGACTCCATAAGCGTGTGTCTGATTATCTAGTTCATAGTATGGCATTCATTACGAAAATAAATACAGAGATTAGAGGTTGCTGCTCAACAGTACAATGCAATGTGGCCCTCTGGAGCGAGTCGAAATATAGTGGCCCTCTGGAGAGAGTTGAAATATAGTGGCCCTCTGGAGCGAGTTGAAATATAGTGGCCCTCTGGAGCGAGTCGAAATATAGTGGCCCTCTGGAGCTTGTCGAAATATAGTGGCCCTCTGGAGTGAGTCGAAATATAGTGGCCCTCTGGAGCGAGTTGAAATATAGTGGCCCTCTGGAGCGAGTCGAAATATAGTGGCCCTCTGGAGCGAGTTGAAATATAGTGGCCCTCTGGAGCGAGTCGAAATATAGTGGCCCTCTGGAGCGAGTTGAAATATAGTGGCCCTCTGGAGCGAGTTGAAATATAGTGGCCCTCTGGAGTGAGTCGAAATATAGTGGCCCTCTGGAGCGAGTCGAAATATAGTGGCCCTCTGGAGCGAGTCGAAATATAGTGGCCCTCTGGAGCGAGTTGAAATATAGTGGCCCTCTGGAGTGAGTGTGGAAATATAGTGGCCTTCTCCATCAAAGTTGCCCATCCCAATTGTAGGTGGTGATGGTTATGCTTTAATCAAGTTTAATGTACTTGATGATCACCTGCTACATGGACAAGCTGAACCATAACAGACCATAGTTAGAGTGTGCTGTGTGTGTGTGTGTGTGTGTGTGTGTGTGTGTGTGTGTGTGTGTGTGTGTGTGTGTGTGTGTGTATGTGTGTAACGAGCTTCAGTCTTGCCTTGATCTCCTATGCCCAAAAAAGAAATTCACCCACCTTTTTACTTAAACGTAAAAACTTAACGTAAAACTGTGATGTGACAATAAAGGCGATTCCGATTCTGATGTGGTGGAGCAGCAGGTCCACCCGCTGACATTGACCTAGTCAACTAGTCAACAAGGTTTATAGCACCAGTGATTAAAAACGGTACATACCGATCCTGTACAACTTCACTATGGGTTGCATCCTTGCATCGGACGGTCCACGGCCCTCGTCCATCTCTCGCTGTTCCTCCGACAACGTTGAATATCTTTCGGAAGACCTCTCTCTCTCTCTCTCTGTGGCAGTGAGAAAATTCAGATATGAAGTCAGTTCAACTGCTGCCAACAGGTGTGGTGATTGAATTATAGTGTGAGAAATAAAAACACGGTTTCACGATTATATTATTGGATGTCATGTATAAAAATCACATTCAGCATTTGTAAATGTATGTTTTCTTGGTTGGCTTTCTTAAAAAGGTGCTGCCACAAGTAATACAGTAGCCAAATAATGCATGTTCACTGAAACACCCTGTGATATTTGGCACTACTGACCATGCGCGTAGCGTGGAAAGAATGACTGACTGGGCAAATTAGCATCGCGGGGGGTAGGGGGTTGGGTAGCGCAGCGCATCTCCAGCCAATAGGTGTGAACGGTTTTGCCGACATGCTATTGGGGGACCTTTTAAAACGCATGCTGTGGTTTGCTACTTAACAGAAATTTGCATGCACAAGGGTTTCCGAAGTAGGCTCTCTTTTGTTGTTTTTCTTGTTTTCTCGCCCCCTCTCGTCGAAGTTAGACTGGGGCAAGCTCTAAACCAGTGGTTCGCAAACTGTGGTGCGCAAACCCCTTGGGGTGCGCGAACGCCCTCTAGGGGGTGCGTGACATGAAAGGGGTAAATGCGGTTTTACGGTGTTATTTAGCACAAACGGCGAAATCCGGTGAACCACTGTTGTAAGCAGATGTATAGAGAAGCCGCAAGTCTCTCAGAGTAGTAACATTAAATAACGCCGGGCAATTAAAGTGATAATAGGGGGGCTAATGAAAATTACAGGTATGGTGTGTGGGTTATGAAATGTGAGCTTACCATAATGACAGTAATCCTTAATCATATTCACAGGCTTTTGGTGAGAAATTAGAGACTCCATAAGCGTGTGTCTGATCATCAAGTTCATAGTATGGCATTCATTACGAAAAAAAATACAGAGATAAGAGGTTGCTGCTCAACAGTACAATGCAATGTGGCCCTCTGGAGCTTGTCAAAATATAGTGGCCCTCTGGAGTGAGTCGAAATATAGTGGCCCTCTGGAGCGAGTTGAAATATAGTGGCCCTCTGGAGCGAGTCGAAATATAGTGGCCCTCTGGAGTGAGTCGAAATATAGTGGCCCTCTGGAGCTTGTGGAAATATAGTGGCCCTCTGGAGCGAGTTGAAATATAGTGGCCCTCTGGAGCGAGTCGAAATATAGTGGCCCTCTGGAGTGAGTCGAAATATAGTGGCCCTCTGGAGCGAGTTGAAATATAGTGGCCCTCTGGAGCGAGTTGAAATATAGTGGCCCTCTGGAGCGAGTCGAAATATAGTGGCCCTCTGGAGCGAGTTGAAATATAGTGGCCCTCTGGAGCGAGTTGAAATATAGTGGCCCTCTGGAGTGAGTGTGGAAATATAGTGGCCCTCTGGAGTGAGTTGAAATATAGTGGCCCTCTGGAGCGAGTTGAAATATAGTGGCCCTCTGGAGTGAGTGTGGAAATATAGTGGCCCTCTGGAGCGAGTTGAAATATAGTGGCCCTCTGGAGTGAGTCGAAATATAGTGGCCCTCTGGAGCGAGTTGAAATATAGTGGCCCTCTGGAGTGAGTGTGGAAATATAGTGGCCCTCTGGAGCGAGTTGAAATATAGTGGCCCTCTGGAGTGAGTGTGGAAATATAGTGGCCTTCTCCATCAAAGTTGCCCATCCCTATTGTAGGTGGTGATGGTTATGCTTTAATCAAGTTTAATGTACTTGATGATCACCTGCTACATGGACAAGCTGAACCATAACAGACCATAGTTACGAGTGTGCTGTGTGTGTGTGTGTGTGTGTGTGTGTGTGTGTGTGTGTGTGTGTAACGAGCTTCAGTCTAGCATTGATCTCCTATGCCCAAAAAAAAAATTCACCCACCTTTTTACTTAAACGTAAAAACTTAACGTAAAACTGTGATGTGACAATAAAGGCAAATCCGATTCTGATGTGGTGGAGCAGCAGGTCCACCCGCTGACATTGACCTAGTCAACTAGTCAACAAGGTTTATAGCACCAGTGATTAAAAACGGTACATACCGATCCTGTACAACTTCACTACGGGTTGCATCCTTGCATCGAACGGTCCACGGCCCTCGTCCATCTCTCGCTGTTCCTCCGACAACGTTGAATATCTTTTGGAAGACCTCTCTCTCTCTCTCTCTCTCTGTGGCAGTGAGAAAATTCAGATATGAAGTCAGTTCAACTGCTGCCGTGCCAACAGGTGTGGTGATTGAATTATAGTGTGAGAAATAAAAACACGGTTTCACGATTATATTATTGGATGTTATGTATAAAAATCACATTCAGCATTTGTAAATATTTTGTAAATGTTTTCTTGGTTGGCTTTCTTTAAAAGGTGCTGCCACAAGTAATACAGTAGCCAAATAATGCATGTTCACTGAAACACCCTGTGATATTTGCCAATGCAGCAGCCAGAGTTTTAACTAGAACTAAGATGAGAGAACATATTACTCCAGTTTTGGCATCACTGCACTAGCTTCCGGTTGTTTTTAGGATTGATTTTAAAATTATTTTACTTGTCTATAAAGCTCTCAATGGTCTCGCACCTTCCTACCTACATGACTGCCTTCCTAAATATGTCCCAAACCGCCCCCCTAAGGTCTTCCACTGCTGGCCTGCTCGCTTTGCCAAAAAAAATGGCAACTAAAAAATACGGGGAAGCAGCTTTTTGCTTCTACGGGGATGCTTTAAATGCAAATAGTACTCAAATTGTTTACTTAGGTTAAAGTATCAATACTGCAATATAGAAATACTCCATTGCAAGAAAAATTATTCATATTCATAATGTATAAAATATTGGCATCAAAATAGTACAAAATAAGTACTAAAAGCACCAATAAGTAATGTCCCATTTCAAGTTTTCAAATGTATAAAAATGTTTTGCAATGTGAGCTTGTAGATCGGCTATTTTCAAATGGGCCGAAATGTGTAAAGGGCTGAAGTGGCATGATTTCATTTTCGTGATACTCAGTGTGCTGTGTATAATTATGAGACCACATCTAAATGAAATATTCCCAGCTGATTTTGATTGTCCATAAGGATACACATAACAAGCAACACATTAACAACCATAGAAATATTCGTCTGTCTGTCTTATGCCAGTGATCACCCTCCTTTGTGCCAATGTTGGCCCCCGTGCCTAAGGTTGCCTACCCCTTTTTTTGTTTGTTAGTTTGTTTATTTCACATACAAAAATATTAAGAAATTATATACAAGGTCAATAAAAAATGTCTAAAAACTCGGAAATGACGTAAAACACAGCTTCTTCTGTCTGCGGCTGTCCGCTAAAGTGTGCCCATGGGGAGAGTAGAGAAGAAATTGTGCCATTTTATCATGATCATTAGTGAGGACCAATTATAAGAAGATAGGTTGAAAGGTGATCCTTTAATATGAAATCTAAATTGAATCAAGGAACTTATATTACGGTCTGAGGTGCACTCAACAGTCAAAGTAATCTTGAAAATGAAGTAAGTAAAATACCCATTTGAAACAGCAAATATGGGGTAATCAGGCTACCTGATTAGCTAATATTTTGATGTCACATCGGGACAGTACATTTTAGGGCTGACCCAAAAAAGTAGAATAATTTCAAGCTACGTTCGATGGCATGAAATTTGAACGTTTTCAGTTTTTCATGTTTTACCACCCTACCTGTCCTACAAGGCTACAAGCCCACAACGCATTGCAGCATGCGAGCTTGTAGATCTGCTACCCTTCAAAGCCATGTGCTTGAGCTCCACGATTAATCATTATTTTAATAAAATGTCAGACAATCACAGTTCATACGCCTCGTCCTGTTTTCAGACCGTTTTCACTGAGACCATTAGATGTACAGTAGTAAATATGAATCTAAATCTATATATAATATTCTAAATGTGTATTTCAGATGACGTAAGAATGCCAAAGTAGAAAATTAAATTAAATAAGGGGGATGCATATTATGGACCCCTAAACAGTTTGCCATATGTAGGACTAGGAGTAAGCTTTGCATCACATTGTCTGACTGGTCCTCAGACCATAGATATTTTATATACACTCAATTTGTCAGTTTTGCTTGCTTTGTTTTTAAAGAGTTATTGAAGAAATTGAACTGACATTTGCTTGGGTAACTTTTGCTTGTTTTTCTCAGAAATCCCACCCGGTCTGCCTTCATTTATGCTCCTTCGCACGATGAAAATATAGTAGCCGAGAGCTGCTTGTATCATCATAGTTTTAATAAATAAATAAAATGACGTACGTGGGCTTGTATAATTGTATCATGCCTACATCTGCCATTTTCGAGGAGCAGCACCGTTGTGTGATGAAGCTTAAGATTTAGAGTTTAGACCCGATCGTAGATATATATTTTATCGGTTCTGACAGTATCAATCTACTGTAAAATAAAATACATTACGAGAATCTAAATCTATGATATGAACTGATTATGTACACAGAAAAGGCAAAGTTCTCCTACATGCAATGTACTATCACTTATCAGCCTAGCCATGGTTCACAACAGTCATGTTTCAGGGCTATTATCAGCCATTCTACTGAAAGACGAGTTTTCTATATTATGTCTGCTAATATATGTGGTTGTTTTCACACGTGTCAGAGGGTTTTAATGAAGCGTTAAGACCTTACTTACGTTTCACTTTGAGTTTTATCAGAAATTAACTGTGGAATTGTGGATGCTTCTTGCGGCCACAGGACGCCGCCATTAAAACGTGATGACCTAGGCAGCACGCAGCAGACAGACTCTCGTTATAGATATACGTCAGCCAGTGGTTCTCAACGAGTGGTCCGCGGACCACCAGTGGTCCTTCAGGGGGTTCCAGGTGGTCCCCAGACGGAGAGTTGGTATAATGGTAAACCAAATGGACCCTTATAGATGTTTAGAGTTGAGAGTGTATGCCGAATAAATAATGAGCCTTGATGTGAGAGGGTTCAAAATCAGTGGTGGGGAAAAAGTAGGCTACTCAATTCTGTTTCACTTAAGTAAAAGTATCAATACTGCATTGCATTGTAGTGAAAGTCCGGAATTAAAAATGTACTTAGTACCAAAAGTAGAAAGTAGCCTACCGGTACTCTTTATGCAGAATGTCTAATATGTTAAGTTTTCAAAAGTAGGCCTATAGGCCTACAAATCTTTTGAAAATAGCAGATATACCAGCTTTTTGATTGACTGACTGACTGACTGGGGGGCAACATGATTATTTTTCTGAATCTGTATAGACTATATGGACACTTTATTTATAACTTATATACCGTATTATACATTTATTATACATAATGGTAGTTTATAGTTATAATTCATTAATAAATATTAAACATAAAAAATAAACATTAAGTTATGAGTAAATATAAACATATAGACCAAACATAGAGACCCCAGATGTTTTGATACTGATAAACACACTAAAGTAAGGTGCTAGAGAGGAGGTTAACAAAAGGATAAAGCCAATAGCCATTAATGTAATGAACACTCAAATAAATAAAACACAGGACTGTCGGGAGTTTTATGGGCACTACCTAAGGTTATACAATGCCGCCCCCGTGTGGACTTTTAAGGTAATGGACGTAACAACAGCTGCATTTCTGTTTCCACAGTATGCAGAAAGGTATACTTTTTGATTTTGGTTTGTAGTGGCAGAAATGAATATGAGTGAGAGGCTAAATGGCTGAAAATGCAAAAAAGCACCTTTAAGGCCTTGTGTTGCTGAAATGTAGGCAGTGACTTAAAAGTAAAATATTATGTTGTTACACTAAGCAAGCGAAGCGACATAATATAGGACACGAGACACAGTCCATATTGTCTTTTTGTAACTCATTAAGACCTGAGGTCGATTGATACAAATGTCTTCTAGTTCAGTAGTTCTCAAACTGTGGCGCTAAGAACCCCCATATTTATATGCATTAGGCCGTGGAAACAGCTGGAGAAGATGGCGCAAGACAGACAAGGGTTGAAACGCTTCATCAATGGCCTATGTTCCAAAAGGAATATAAAGACCCAAGTAAATATGGCCGCATAAGTAAGGACTATTATGACATTGACATTTATGCAAGGTTTCGTTCAGATTGGAGCCCTGTTGACTTCCTATTCTAAAATACTGATCAGTGATCATCCCTAAAAATATTCTAAAAACACTCAAATCCACCTCACTATAAAACCAATAAATTAGTCAGACTTTGACATGGAATGCAGTTCATCATTAACACTATGTCAACTCATTTAAATGGCTATGTACAGTAAAGAACAGTTAACAGAGAAGAACATATAGTAACAACCAACCAACTTAACACATACGTTTTAGAGATTTTATTTGCTCGTTTGTACGGGTGTACAATCTTCAATAATAATTCAAAGTGGTCATGTGAGAAGGGTCACATGGCATGTGGAATCAAATTAATAAACAATGTTAAACGTAACCTCATACTTGAACTGGAACAGAGGAATGTATAGAACAAGGTCTTGTAAACAGTTTTTTTTCTTATTTTTAAAGAAAAAGCAACACAAAAAAATCCCCAAAACAGCAGTGTGCAGGGACCAGAAACCACCGTTTCTCAACATCAGGCCTGGGGACCACTGGTCTGTGGACAACTTTCAGTGTACACTTAAGTTAAACTAACACAAACTACGGCTTATCTTCTTAGCAATGTTACTTTCTATGGCTAATGTTTTTGATTAGGCCAATTGCATAAACAATGAGGCGCAAATCTGGTCTGATTTATACTTTGTCACCCACACTCATAAATTGTGAAAATAGGCGATCAACAAGATCACGTTGCATGATATGGTAAAGCATTGTGGGCTTGTAGATCTGCTATTTACAAATGTCAATTTGTTTGATGTAGTTGTGTGATTAAATGTTGAAGGCCTAACCGAGATCAACACTTCACTTTATCACCAATAACATAACTAACCATCATTAACATTATATACATATGTCCAACTAAACCGCGTCAAGAGTCAAGGGCACCTTCTGCTCCCTATAGCTGATAACCCCTCATTTCTACCATCCCAACTGGATGATACGTTTGCACAGTGGAAGGGTTTGGGTATACGCACAATTGGAGACTTATATATGGGTGGAACTTTTGCCTCATTTGCTCAACTGCAGGAAAAATATAGACTCCCTAGGAGTAACTTTTTTAGGTTTCTACAGGTTAGGAACTACATCCGTAAATCTTCTCCCACTTTTGAGAGAGCTACAGTTTGGGTATACGCACAATTGGAGACTTATATATGGGTGGAACATTTTCTGTTCAATAAAAACATATTTGACCAAAAAAAAAAAAGTCAAGGGCACCGACTCGTTCTCTATCTTAGTTTGTTCCCAATCCAAATCTAAGGCAGCCGTAGGCCGTTATGGAACTGCATTGACTTCTACGCCTGAAATGTGTCACTGGAAGAAGTCGTCACAAAACCCATCCACCTGGGACGTGGCTCAGCGGTCCAGGCACCTTGGCTGGTAGTCCAGTCTGGCAGCCTTTACTGCATGTCTCTCTCTCTCTCTCTCTCCCCATTTCCTGTCTGTCCCTCCTCTATAAAAAATATAAAATGAAAAGGCGAAAGCCATAAAAAAAAGAAGAAAAAACTCAACAAAGAAGTTTATTTGTATTTTTGTCCTAATATTTTTTATTTCTAATACATTTGTCTTAATATTATTTGACATTGATAATATAACTTACTATAAGTATTTATTCTAATTTAAGCTTTAGTCTTTGTGTGGATGTGTGTATGTACATGCATTGAGCCTGTCAGAAATAGCAAAAAAACAAGTGTTTTTTCTAACATGTTTTAGTGGTAGATCTTGGCTTACAATTGGGAATAAAATGGGCTCTTGGGCTTGAAAAGGTTGGTTACCACTGGACTATAGACTAGAGTATGGTTAAATTGTAGGATACTTGGCGTATTAATGTAACTGACTAACTGTTGTGTCAAATGTAAAAAATAAAATAAAATCACAACACAAAAACTCAACTTAATGAATGCAAACAGTTCAGAAGTCTCCTTATTTATAAACAATGAATGATCATTACAAAATACACTAGTAGGCAATGTATGGAGCATCATGCTACACATGTGGGTGTGCTGATGTCTTTTGAGAGAATCCATACTGTAGCTCTTGTCACACTGTCCACGATAATGATAGTTTCTCTTTCATATGTGTGAGCTCATGATGATGAAGGCACTGTATCCGAGTAAATATACTTCCACATGTACCACATTTAAAGGGTTTCACATCTCCTGTATTCATAAGACAGTGACATTCTAGCCTGGATAAGAAAGTAAAAGTCTTTCCACACTCGTCACACTGAAAGGGTTTCCTTACTGCGTGCTTAATCCTGTGAGCTTTAAAAGGACCCAATTGAGTAAAAGTCTTTCCGCACTGGACACAGTGAAAGGGCTTCATTCTGTGAAGTTTTAAAGCCTCTAAGTGCTTAAAAGCCTTTCCGCACTGGTCACAGAAAAAGGGCTTCTCCTCTGTGTGGGTTTTCTGGTGTCTTTTTAAGCCAGTTGTCGAATTGAAGCTTTTCCCGCATTGATCGCAATGGAAAGGCTTGTGACCTCTGTGAAGCCTCTGGTGAACATACATATTACCAATGCTGTTGAAACTGTGTCCACATTCAACACAGTGGTAAGGCTTCTCTCCTGTATGGACGCGCACATGTCCCTTCAGAGTTGTTCTTGTAAAAAAACATTTCCCACATTGTTCGCAACGGAAGCGCTTCTCTCCATTGTGCTTGTACTTAATATGACTATTTAAAGCAGATCTGGATTGATAGCTTTTCACACACGGACCACATTTGTAGGGTTTCTCACCCGTGTGAACTAACTGGTGTGATTGTAAGTGAGATTTCTCTTTGAAGGTGATCCCACACTGGTCACAGTGGTATGGTCTTTCTCCAACGTGAACTAACCTCTGGTGTAGGTAAAGATTGGAAATTCGACTGAAGTATTTTCCACACTGGTCACAACCACAGGGTTTCTCTCCAGTGTGAACTCTCTGGTGTAGACGGAGGTGAGTTTTTGTTTGAAAGTTTTTACCGCACTGGTCACAGTGGTGTGGTCTTTCTCCCATGTGAACTCGCTTGTTGTGTGACTTAAGACAATGAATAGTACGGAAGTGTTTTCCACACGTGTCACATCCATAGGGTTTCTCTCCTGTGTGTATTTTCTGGTGTGCTTTAAGTCCAGACGGCTTAGTGAAGCATTTCCCACACTGGCCACAGTAGTGGTGTTTTGGTGTAGCCAACCTTCTTTTTTTATTTACTGCTGGTAGGAAAGGGATGCGACTCTGATGATGCGACTCTGGATTGAAAACAAAGCGAAATGGAAGATAGATGAGAGGTAGAAGGACACCGTATTTTAGGCATTTACATTAACCCATTCAGCAGATCTACAAGCTCATAGCGTGGCACAGAGTGCAGCGCTACGAGCTTGTAGATCTGCCATTTTTGAAAAATCTTGAAAATGTGGCACAAATCTTTGAATATAATATTCTTTCAGGACGTTTTTAACTCAAATCTTTGCTTCTGGGGGGGGGGGGTCCCTGGAACAACATATATTCAGATGGGGGTCGGCGGTCAATTCCATATAATTTCTGGCGGTCCTTTACATGAAAATATTAGAGAACCACTGACATGGGAAACATGCAATTTTCAGAAAACTGTCAGGATTTAGAAGTCGTCCTCAGGTCTAAATGGGTTAACACATTGACTGACAGAATTGTTTCAGTCTGCAGTCCCTTCACAGCCGAGACTTTTATTTTGAAGACCCCAAAATGAAGCTAAACCTCCTAAAGCCGATTTGGCTGCTGTCTTCCGAAGCGTTAATATTGTAACCGAGAGGTAGCGACGATATAGGATTAAGGATTCAGAGAAGATTGTAGTTATCACAGAAGTCTATGGCCATCTTGTTCAGGACACTATGCCGGTTTAACGAGCTATAACAACCACAAGCTAACCAGATGATAATAACTTTGGAGAGCTTTCATAATTAATAATAACCTACCCAGGACAAAGTTCTTTGTCTTTTCTATTAGTAACGCCCGACGCACAGGACAAAGTTTTGTCCAAAAGACAAAGTCTATTGCTATGAGAACGGATCGCATGGCTCCACAGCCTGGGACTGCCTGTTCGGCAATCCTTGGTGTTGCGTAAGAGTGAGACGTCATCGAAAAACTCCCTCCCCCTGTTTAGCCGATGAAAACGAAAATCTTAAAACATTAATAACTCTCGGTCTAAATCATCTAATTATAAAAAAAAATTAAATTCCTGTGTTTGACGGCCATCCAGTCGCTAGTCGCGATAGATTTATTCTTGTTGTCGATCGACTCTAGAGTGGTGTGGCTATTGTTAGATGCTACACACACATTCACAACAACATCCGGTCCGTCCGGAAAAGGGGTCCGTGTTTATAAATCGATAATGCTATAATGTAATGGATTAAATAACCCCGGGCAATTAAAGTGATAATAGGGGGGCTAATGAAAATGTGTGGGTTATGAAATGTGAGCTTACCATAATGACAGTAATCCTTAATCATATTCACAGGCTTTTGGTGAGAAATGAGAGACTCCATAAGCGTGTGTCTGATCATCTAGTTCATAGTATGGCATTCATTACGAAAAAAAATACAGAGATAAGAGGTTGCTGCTCAACAGTACAATGCAATGTGGCCCTCTGGAGCGAGTTGAAATATAGTGGCCCTCTGGAGCGAGTTGAAATATAGTGGCCCTCTGGAGCGAGTTGAAATATAGTGGCCCTCTGGAGCGAGTTGAAATATAGTGGCCCTCTGGAGCGAGTTGAAATATAGTGGCCCTCTGGAGCGAGTTGAAATATAGTGGCCCTCTGGAGTGAGTCGAAATATAGTGGCCCTCTGGAGTGAGTCGAAATATAGTGGCCCTCTGGAGCGAGTTGAAATATAGTGGCCCTCTGGAGTGAGTCGAAATATAGTGGCCCTCTGGAGTGAGTCGAAATATAGTGGCCCTCTGGAGTGAGTTGAAATATAGTGGCCCTCTGGAGTGAGTCGAAATATAGTGGCCCTCTGGAGCGAGTTGAAATATAGTGGCCCTCTGGAGCGAGTTGAAATATAGTGGCCCTCTGGAGCGAGTTGAAATATAGTGGCCCTCTGGAGAGAGTTGAAATATAGTGGCCCTCTGGGGCGAGTTGAAATATAGTGGCCCTCTGGAGCGAGTCGAAATATAGTGGCCCTCTGGAGTGAGTGTGGAAATATAGTGGCCCTCTGGAGTGAGTGTGGAAATAAAGTGGCCCTCTGGAGTGAGTGTGGAAATATAGTGGCCCTCTGGAGTGAGTGTAGAAATATAGTGGCCTTCTCCATCAAAGTTGCCCATCCCTATTGTAGGTGGTGATGGTTATGCTTTAATCAAGTTTAATGTACTTGATGATCACCTGCTACATGGACAAGCTGAACCATAACAGACCATAGTTAAGAGTGTGCTGTGTGTGTGTGTGTGTGTGTGTGTGTGTGTGTGTGTGTGTGTGTGTAACGAGCTTCAGTCTAGCATTGATCTCCTATGCCCAAAAAGAAATTCACCCACCTTTTTACTTAAACGTAAAAACTTAACGTAAAACTGTGATGTGACAATAAAGGCGATTCTGATGTGGTGGAGCAGCAGGTCCACCCGCTGACATTGACCTAGTCAACTAGTCAACAAGGTTTATAGCACCAGTGATTAAAAACGGTACATACCGATCCTGTACAACTTCACTACGGGTTGCATCCTTGCATCGAACGGTCCACGGCCCTCGTCCATCTCTCGCTGTTCCTCCGACAACGTTGAATATCTTTCGGAAGACCTCTCTCTCTCTCTCTCTGTGGCAGTGAGAAAATTCAGATATGAAGTCAGTTCAACTGCTGCCAACAGGTGTGGTGATTGAATTATAGTGTGAGAAATAAAAACACGGTTTCACGATTATATTATTGGATGTCATGTATAAAAATCACATTCAGCATTTGTAAATGTATGTTTTCAAGGTTGGCTTTCTTAAAAAGGTGCTGCCACAAGTAATACAGTAGCCAAATAATGCATGTTCACTGAAACACCCTGTGATATTTGGCACTACTGACCATGCGCGTAGCGTGGAAAGAATGACTGACTGGGCAAATTAGCATCGCGGGGGGTAGGGGTTGGGTAGCGCATCTCCAGCCAATAGGTGTGAACGGTTTTGCCGACATGCTATTGGGGGACCTTTTAAAACGCATGCTGTGGTTTGCTACTTAACAGAAATTTGCATGCACAAGGGTTTCCGAAGTAGGCTCTCTTTTGTTGTTTTTCTTGTTTTCTCGCCCCCTCTCGTCGAAGTTAGACTGGGGCAAGCTCTAAACCAGTGGTTCGCAAACTGTGGTGCGCAAACCCCTTGGGGTGCACGAATGCCCTCTAGGGGGTGCGTGACATGAAAAGGGTAAATGCGGTTTTACGGTGTTATTTAGCACAAACGGCGAAATCCGGTGAACCACTGTTGTAAGCAGATGTATAGAGAAGCTGCAAGTCTCTCAGTGTAGTAACATTAAATAACCCCGGGCAATTAAAGTGATAATAGGGGGGCTAATGAAAATTACAGGTATGGTGTGTGGGTTATGAAATGTGAGCTTACCATAATGACAGTAATCCTTAATCATATTCACAGGCTTTTGGTGATAAATGAGAGACTCCATAAGCGTGTGTCTGATCATCAAGTTCATAGTATGGCATTCATTACGAAAAAAGTTAAAATACAGAGATAAGAGGTTGCTGCTCAACAGTACAATGCAATGTGGCCCTCTGGAGCGAGTTGAAATATAGTGGCCCTCTGGAGCTTGTCGAAATATAGTGGCCCTCTGGAGCGAGTCGAAATATAGTGGCCCTCTGGAGTGAGTTGAAATATAGTGGCCCTCTGGAGCGAGTCGAAATATAGTGGCCCTCTGGAGCGAGTCGAAATATAGTGGCCCTCTGGAGTGAGTGTGGAAATATAGTGGCCTTCTCCATCAAAGTTGCCCATCCCTATTGTAGTATTGTGGTGATGGTTATGCTTTAATCAAGTTTAATGTACTTGATGATCACCTGCTACATGGACAAGCTGAACCATAACAGACCATAGTTACGAGTGTGCTGTGTGTGTGTGTGTGTGTGTGTGTGTGTGTGTGTGTGTGTGTGTGTGTGTAACGAGCTTCAGTCTTGCCTTGATCTCCTATGCCCAAAAATAAATGTACCCACCTTTTTACTTAAACGTAAAAACTTAACGTAAAACTGTGATGTGACAATAAAGGCGATTCCGATTCTGATGTGGTGGAGCTGCAGGTCCACCCGCTGACATTGACCTAGTCAACTAGTCAACAAGGTTTATAGCACCAGTGATTAAAAACGGTACATACCGATCCTGTACAACTTCACTACGGGTTGCATCCTTGCATCGAACGGTCCACGGCCCTCGTCCATCTCTCGCTGTTCCTCCGACAACGTTGAATATCTTTTGGAGGACCTCTCTCTCTCTCTCTCTGTGGCAGTGAGAAAATTCAGATATGAAGTCAGTTCAACTGCTGCCAACAGGTGTGGTGATTGAATTATAGTGTGAGAAATAAAAACACGGTTTCACGATTATATTATTGGATGTCATGTATAAAAATCACATTCAGCATTTGTAAATATTTTGTAAATGTTTTCTTGGTTGGCTTTCTTAAAAAGGTGCTGCCAACAAGTAATACAGTAGCTAAATAATGCATGTTCACTGAAACACCCTGTGATATTTGCCAATGCAGCAGCCAGAGTTTTAACTAGAACTAAGATGAGAGAACATATTACTCCAGTTTTGGCATCACTGCACTGGCTTCCGGTTGTTTTTAGGATTGATTTTAAAATTATTTTACTTGTCTATAAAGCTCTCAATGGTCTCGCACCTTCCTACCTACATGACTGCCTGCCTAAATATGTCCCAAACCGCCCCCTAAGGTCTTCCACTGCTGGCCTGCTCGCTTTGCCAAAAAAAATGGCAACTAAAAAATACGGGGAAGCAGCTTTTTGCTTCTACGGGGATGCTTTAAATGCAAATAGTACTCAAATTGTTTACTTAGGTTAAAGTATCAATACTGCAATATAGAAATACTCCATTGCAAGAAACATTATTCATATTCATAATGTACAAAAGGTTGAAAGGTGATCCTTTAATATGAAATCTAAATTGAATCAAGGAACTTATATTACGGTCTGAGGTGCACTCAACAGTCAAAGTAATCTTGAAAATGAAGTAAGTAAAATACCCATTTGAAACAGCAAATATGGGGTAATCAGGCTACCTGATTAGCTAATATTTTGATGTCACATCGGGACAGTACATTTTAGGGCTGACCCAAAAAAGTAGAATAATTTCAAGCTACGTTCGATGGCATGAAATTTGAACGTTTTCTTTTTTTCATGTTTTACCACCCTACCTGTCCTACAAGGCTACAAGCCCACAACGCATTGCAGCATGCGAGCTTGTAGATCTGCTACCCTTCAAAGCCATGTGCTTGAGCTCCACGAATAATCATTATTTTAATAAAATGTCAGACAATCACAGTTCATACGCCTCGTCCTGTTTTCAGACCGTTTTCACTGAGACCATGAGATGTACAGTAGTAAATATGAATCTATATATAATATTCTAAATGTGTATTTCAGATGACGTAAGAATGCCAAAGTAGGAAATTAAATTAAATAAGGGGGATGCATATTATGGACCCCTAAACAGTTTGCCATGTAGGACTAGGAGTAAGCTTTGCATCACATTGTCTGACTGGTCATCAGACCATAGATATTTTATATACACTCAATTTGTCGGTTTTGCTTGCTTTGTTAAAGAGTTATTGAAGAAATTGAACATTTGCTTGGGTAACTTTTGCTTGTTTTTCTCAGAAATAGTTTTAATAAATAAATAAAATGACGTACGTGGGCTTGTATAATTGTATCATGCCTACATCTGCCATTTTCGAGGAGCAGCACCGTTGTGTGATGAAGCCTAAGATTTAGAGTTTAGACCCTCGTAGATATATATTTTATCGGTTCTGACAGTATCAATCTACTGTAAAATAAAATACATTACGAGAATCTAAATCTATGAAATGAACTGATTATGTACACAGAAAAGGCAAAAGTTCTCCTACATGCAATGTAATATCACTTATCAATATAGCCATGGTTCACGACAGTCATGTTTCAGGGCTATTATCAGCCATTCTACTGAAAGACGAGTATTCTACATTATGTCTGCAATATATGTGGTTGTTTTCACACGTGTCAGAGGGTTTTAATGAAGCGTTAAGACCTTACTTACGTTTCACTTTGAGTTTTATCAGAAATTAACTGTGGAATTGTGGATGCTTCTTGTGGCCACAGGACGCCGCCATTAAAACGTGATGACGTAGGCAGCACGCAGCAGACAGACTCTCATTATAGATATACGTCAGTGGTTCTCAACGAGTGGTCCGCGGACCACCAGTGGTCCTTCAGGGGGTTCCAGGTGGTCCCCAGGCAAATGACGGAGAGTTGGTATAATGGTAAACCAAATGGAGTTAATGGACCCTTATAGATGTTTAGAGTTGAGAGTGTATGCCGAATAAATAATGAGCCTTGATGTGAGAGGGTTCAAAATCAGTGGTGGGAAAAAGTAGGCTACTCAATTCTGTTTTACTTAAGTAAAAGTATCAATACTGCATTGCATTGTAGTGAAAGTCCGGAATTAAAAATGTACTTAGTACCAAAAGTAGAAAGTAGCCTACTCTTTATGCAGAATGTCTAATATTTTAAGTTTTCAAATGTAGGCCTATAGGCCTACAAATCTTTTGAAAATAGCAGATCTACCAGCTTTTTGATTGACTGACTGGGGGGCAGTTCAAACATGATTCTTTTTCTGAATCTGTATAGCCTATATGGACACTTTATTTATAACTTATATAGCGTATTATACATTTATTAAACATAATGGTAGTTTATAGTTATAATTCATTAATAAATATTAAACATAAAAAATAAACATTATGAGTAAATAGAAACATATAGACCAAACATAGAGACCCCAGATGTTTTGATACTGCTAAACACACTAAAGTAAGGTGCTAGTGAGGAGGTTAACAAAAGGATAAAGCCAATAGCCATTAAGTTAATGAACACTCAAATAAATAAAACACAGGACTGTCGGGAGTTTTATGGGCACTACCTAAGGTTATACGATGCCGCCCCCGTGTGGACTTTTAAGGCAATGGCCGTAACAACAGCTGCATTTCTGTTTCCACAGTATACAGAAAGGTATACTTTTTGATTGTGGTTTGTAGTGGCAGAAATTAATATGAGTGAGAGGCTAAATGGCTGAAAATGCGAAAAAGCACCTTTAAGGCCTTGTGTTGCTGAAATGTAGGCAGTGACTTAAAAGTCAAATATTATGTTGTTACACTAAGCAAGCGAAGCGACATAATATAGGACACGAGACACAGTCCATATTGTCTTTTTGTAACTCATTAAGACCTGAGGTCGATTGATACAAATGTCTTCTAGTTCAGTAGTTCTCAAACTGTGGCGCTAAGAACCCCCATATTTATATGCATTAGGCCGTGGAAACAGCTGGAGAAGATGGCGCAAGACAGACAAGGGTTGAAACGCTTCATCAATGGCCTATGTTCCAAAAGGAATATAAAGACCCAAGTAAATATGGCCGCATAAGTAAGGACTATTATGACATTGACATTTATGCAAGGTTTCGTTCAGATTGGAGCCCTGTTGACTTCCTATTCTAAAATACTGATCAGTGATCATCCCTAAAAATATTCTAAAAACACTCAAATCCACCTCACTATAAAACCAATAAATTAGTCAGACTTTGACATGGAATGCAGTTCATCATTAACACTATGTCAACTCGTTTAAATGGCTATGTACAGTAAAGAACAGTTAACAGAGAAGAACATATAGTAACAACCAACTTAACACATACGTTTTAGAGATTTTATTTGCTCGTTTGTACAGGTGTACAATTTTAAATAATAAGTCAAAGTGGTCATGCGAGAAGCGTCACATGGCATGTGGAATCAAATTAATAAACAATGTTAAACGTAACCTCATACTTGAACTGGAACAGAGGAATGTATAGAACAAGGTCTTGTAAACAGTTTTCTTATTTTTAAAGAAAAAGCAACACAAAAAAATCCCCAAAACAGCAGTGTGCAGGGACCAGAAACCACCGTTTCTCAACATCAGGCCTGGGGACCACTGGTCTGTGGACAACTTTCAGTGTACACTTAAGTTAAACTAACACAAACTACGGCTTATCTTCTTAGCAATGTTACTTTCTATGGATAATGTTTTTGATTAGGCCAATTGCATAAACAATGAGGAGCAAATCTGGTCTGATTTATACTTTGTCACCCACACTCATAAATTGTGAAAATAGGCGATCAACAAGATCACGTTGCATGATATGGTAAAGCATTGTGTGCTTGTAGATCTGCTATTTACAAATGTCAATTTGTTTGATGTAGTTGTGTGATTAAATGTTGAAGGCCTAACCGAGATCAACACTTCACTTTATCACCAATAACATAACTAACCATCATTAACATTATATACATATGCCCAACTAAACCGCGTCAAGAGTCAAGGGCACCTTCTGCTCCCTATAGCTGATAACCCCTCATTTCTACCATCCCAACTGGATGATACGTTTGCACAGTGGAAGGGTTTGGGTATACGCACAATTGGAGACTTATATATGGGTGGAACTTTTGCCTCATTTGCTCAACTGCAGGAAAAATATAGACTCCCTAGGAGTAACTTTTTTAGGTTTCTACAGGTTAGGAACTACATCCGTAAATCTTCTCCCACTTTTGAGAGAGCTACAGTTTGGGTATACGCACAATTGGAGACTTATATATGGGTGGAACTTTTTCTGTTCAATAAAAACATATTTGACCCAAAAAAAAAGTCAAGGGCACCGAGTCGTTCTCTATCTTAGTTTGTTCCCAATCCAAATCTAAGGCAGCCGTAGGCCGTTATGGAACTGCATTGACTTCTACGCCTGAAATGTGTCACTGGAAGAAGTCGTCACAAAACCCATCCACCTGGGACGTGGCTCAGCGGTCCAGGCACCTTGGCTGGTAGTCCAGTCTGGCAGCCTTTACTGCATGTCTCTCTCTCTCCCCATTTCCTGTCTGTCCCTCCTCTATAAAAAATATAAAATAAAAAGGCGAAAGCCATAAAAAAAAGAAGAAAAAACTCAACAAAGAAGTTTATTTGTATTTTTGTCCTAATATTTTTTATTTCTAATACATTTGTCTTAATATTATTTGACATTGATAATATAACTTACTATAAGTATTTATTCTAATTTAAGCTTTAGTCTTTGTGTGGATGTGTGTATGTACATGCATTGAGCCTGTCAGAAATAGCAAAAAAACAAGTGTTTTTTCTAACATGTTTTAGTGGTAGATCTTGGCTTACAATTGGGAATAAAATGGGCTCTTGGGCTTGAAAAGGTTGGTTACCACTGGACTATAGACTAGAGTATGGTTAAATTGTAGGATACTTGGCGTATTAATGTAACTGACTAACTGTTGTGTCAAATGTAAAAAATAAAATAAAATCACAACACAAAAACTCGACTTAATGAATGCAAACAGTTCAGAAGTCTCCTCATTTATAAACAATGAATGATCATTACAAAATACACTAGTAGGCAATGTATGGAGCATCATGCTACACATGTGGGTGTGCTGATGTCTTTTGAGAGAATCCATACTGTAGCTCTTGTCACACTGTCCACGATAATGATAGTTTCTCTTTCATATGTGTGAGCTCATGATGATGAAGGCACTGTATCCGAGTAAATATACTTCCACATGTACCACATTTAAAGGGTTTCACATCTCCTGTATTCATAAGACAGTGACATTCTAGCCTGGATAAGAAAGTAAAAGTCTTTCCACACTCGTCACACTGAAAGGGTTTCCTTACTGCGTGCTTAATCCCGTGAGCTTTAAAACGACCCAATTGAGTAAAAGTCTTTCCGCACTGGACACAGTGAAAGGGCTTCATTCTGTGAAGTTTTAAAGCCTCCAAGTGCTTAAAAGCCTTTCCGCACTGGTCACAGAAAAAGGGCTTCTCCTCTGTGTGAGTTTTCTGGTGTCTTTTTAAGCCAGTTGTCGAATTGAAGCTTTTCCCGCATTGATCGCAATGGAAAGGCTTGTGACCTCTGTGAAGCCTCTGGTGAACATACATATTACCAATGCTGTTGAAACTGTGTCCACATTCAACACAGTGGTAAGGTTTCTCTCCTGTATGGACACGCACATGTCCCTTCAGAGTTGTTCTTGTAAAAAAACATTTCCCACATTGTTCGCAACGGAAGCGCTTCTCTCCATTGTGCTTGTACTTAATATGACTATTTAAAGCAGATCTGGATTGATAGCTTTTCACACACGGACCACATTTGTAGGGTTTCTCACCCGTGTGAACTAACTGGTGTGATTGTAAGTGAGATTTCTCTTTGAAGGTGATCCCACACTGGTCACAGTGGTATGGTCTTTCTCCAACGTGAACTAACCTCTGGTGTAGGTAAAGATTGGAAATTTGACTGAAGTATTTTCCACACTGGTCACAACCACAGGGTTTCTCTCCCGTGTGAACTCTCTGGTGTAGACGGAGGTGAGTTTTTGTTTGAAAGTTTTTACCGCACTGGTCACAGTGGTGTGGTCTTTCTCCCATGTGAACTCGCTTGTTGTGTGACTTAAGACAATGAATAGTACGGAAGTGTTTTCCACACGTGTCACATCCATAGGGTTTCTCTCCTGTGTGTATTTTCTGGTGTGCTTTAAGTCCAGACGGCTTAGTGAAGCATTTCCCACACTGGCCACAGTAGTGGTGTTTTGGTGTAGCCAACCTTCTTTTTTTATTTACTGCTGGTAGGACAGGGATGCCAGACTGATGATGCGACTCTGGATTGAAAACAAAGCGAAATGGAAGATAGATGAGAGGTAGAAGGACACCGTATTTTAGGCATTTACATTAACCCATTCAGCAGATCTACAAGCTCATAGCGAGTGCAGCGCTACGAGCTTGTAGATCTGCCATTTTTGAAAAATCTTGAAAATGTGGCACAAAAAATATTCTTTCAGAACATTTTTAACTCAAATATTTGCTTCTGGGGGGGGGGGGGTCCCTGGAACAACATATATTCAGATGGGGGTCAATTCCATATAATTTCTGGCGGTCCTTTACATGAAAATATTAGAGAACCACTGACATGGGAAACATGCAATTTTCAGAAAACTGTCAGGATTTAGAAGTCGTCCTCAGGTCTAAATGGGTTAACACATTGACTGACAGAATTGTTTCAGTCTGCAGTCCCTTCACAGCCGAGACTTTTATTTTGAGATGTCATCGAAAAACTCCCTCCCCCGTTTAGCCGATGAAAACGAAAATCTTAAAACATTAATAACTCTCGATCTAAATCATCCCATCTAATTATAATTTTAAAAAATCCTGTGTTTGACGGCCATCCAGTCTAGCTAGTCACGATAGATTTATTCTCACCTCCCGTTGTTGTCGATCGACTCTAGAGTGGTGTGGCTATTGTTAGATGCTACACACACATTCACAACAACATCCGGTCCGTCCGGAAAAGGGGTCCGTGTTTATAAATCGATAATGCTATAATGTAATGGATTAAATAACCCCGGGCAATTAAAGAGATAATAGGGGGTTAATGAAAATGTGTGGGTTATGAAATGTGAGCTTACCATAATGACAGTAATCCTTAATCATATTCACAGGCTTTTGGTGAGAAATGAGAGACTCCATAAGCGTGTGTCTGATCATCAAGTTCATAGTATGGCATTCATTACGAAAAGAAAATACAGAGATAAGAGGTTGCTGCTCAACAGTACAATGCAATGTGGCCCTCTGGAGTGAGTCGAAATATAGTGGCCCTCTGGAGTGAGTCGAAATATAGTGGCCCTCTGGAGCTTGTGGAAATATAGTGGCCCTCTGGAGCTTGTGGAAATATAGTGGCCCTCTGGAGCTTGTGGAAATATAGTGGCCCTCTGGAGCTTGTGGAAATATAGTGGCCCTCTGGAGCGAGTTGAAATATAGTGGCCCTCTGGAGTGAGTCGAAATATAGTGGCCCTCTGGAGCTTGTGGAAATATAGTGGCCCTCTGGAGCGAGTTGAAATATAGTGGCCCTCTGGAGCGAGTTGAAATATAGTGGCCCTCTGGAGCGAGTTGAAATATAGTGGCCCTCTGGAGCGAGTTGAAATATAGTGGCCCTCTGGAGCGAGTCGAAATATAGTGGCCCTCTGGAGTGAGTGTGGAAATATAGTGGCCTTCTCCATCAAAGTTGCCCATCCCAATTGTAGGTGGTGATGGTTATGCTTTAATCAAGTTTAATGTACTTGATGATCACCTGCTACCTGAACCATAACAGACCATAGTTAAGAGTGTGCTGTGTGGGTGTGTGTGTGTGTGTGTGTGTGTGTGTGTGTGTGTGTGTGTGTGTGTGTGTGTGTGTGTGTGTGTGTGTGTGTGTAACGAGCTTCAGTCTTGCCTTGATCTCCTATGCCCAAAAAAAAATTCACCCACCTTTTTACTTAAACGTAAAAACTTAACGTAAAACTGTGATGTGACAATAAAGGCGATTCTGATGTGGTGGAGCAGCAGGTCCACCCGCTGACATTGACCTAGTCAACTAGTCAACAAGGTTTATAGCACCAGTGATTAAAAACGGTACATACCGATCCTGTACAACTTCACTACGGGTTGCATCCTTGCATCGGACGGTCCACGGCCCTCGTCCATCTCTCGCTGTTCCTCCGACAACGTTGAATATCTTTCGGAAGACCTCTCTCTCTCTCTCTCTCTCTCTGTGGCAGTGAGAAAATTCAGATATGAAGTCAGTTCAACTGCTGCCAACAGGTGTGGTGATTGAATTATAGTGTGAGAAATAAAAACACGGTTTCACAATTATATTATTGGATGTCATGTATAAAAATCACATTCAGCATTTGTAAATGTATGTTTTCTTGGTTGGCTTTCTTAAAAAGGTGCTGCCACAAGTAATACAGTAGCCAAATAATGCATGTTCACTGAAACACCCTGTGATATTTGGCACTACTGACCATGCGCATAGCGTGGAAAGAATGACTGACTGGGCAAATTAGCATCGCGGGGGGTAGGGGGTTGGGTAGCGCAGCGCATCTCCAGCCAAAAGGTGTGAACGGTTTTGCCGACATGCTATTGGGGGACCTTTTAAAACGCATGCTGTGGTTTGCTACTTAACAGAAATTTGCATGCACAAGGGTTTCCGAAGTAGGCTCTCTTTTGTTGTTTTTCTTGTTTTCTCGCCCCCTCTCGTCGAAGTTAGACTGGGGCAAGCTCTAAACCAGTGGTTCGCAAACTGTGGTGCGCAAACCCCTTGGGGTGCGCGAACGCCCTCTAGGGGGTGCGTGACATGAAAAGGGTAAATGCGGTTTTACGGTGTTATTTAGCACAAACGGCGAAATCCGGTGAACCACTGTTGTAAGCAGATGTATAGAGAAGCCGCAAGTCTCTCAGAGTAGTAACATTAAATAACGCCGGGCAATTAAAGTGATAATAGGGGGGCTAATGAAAATTACAGGTATGGTGTGTGGGTTATGAAATGTGAGCTTACCATAATGACAGTAATCCTTAATCATATTCACAGGCTTTTGGTGATAAATGAGAGACTCCATAAGCGTGTGTCTGATCATCTAGTTCATAGTATGGCATTCATTACGAAAAAAGTTAAAATACAGAGATAAGAGGTTGCTGCTCAACAGTACAATGCAATGTGGGCCTCTGGAGCGAGTTGAAATATAGTGGCCCTCTGGAGTGAGTCGAAATATAGTGGCCCTCTGGAGTGAGTCGAAATATAGTGGCCCTCTGGAGTGAGTCGAAATATAGTGGCCCTCTGGAGTGAGTCGAAATATAGTGGCCCTCTGGAGTGAGTGTGGAAATATAGTGGCCCTCTGGAGTGAGTCGAAATATAGTGGCCCTCTGGAGCGAGTCGAAATATAGTGGCCCTCTGGAGTGAGTCGAAATATAGTGGCCCTCTGGAGTGAGTCGAAATATAGTGGCCCTCTGGAGTGAGTCGAAATATAGTGGCCCTCTGGAGTGAGTCGAAATATAGTGGCCCTCTGGAGCGAGTTGAAATATAGTGGCCCTCTGGAGTGAGTCGAAATATAGTGGCCCTCTGGAGTGAGTCGAAATATAGTGGCCCTCTGGAGTGAGTCGAAATATAGTGGCCCTCTGGAGTGAGTCGAAATATAATGGCCCTCTGGAGCGAGTTGAAATATAGTGGCCCTCTGGAGTGAGTCGAAATATAGTGGCCCTCTGGAGTGAGTCGAAATATAGTGGCCCTCTGGAGTGAGTCGAAATATAGTGGCCCTCTGGAGCGAGTCGAAATATAGTGGCCCTCTGGAGCGAGTTGAAATATAGTGGCCTTCTCCATCAAAGTTGCCCATCCCTATTGTAGGTGGTGATGGTTATGCTTTAATCAAGTTTAATGTACTTGATGATCACCTGCTACATGGACAAGCTGAACCATAACAGACCATAGTTACGAGTGTGCTGTGTGTGTGTGTGTGTGTGTGTGTGTGTGTGTGTGTGTGTGTGTGTGTGTGTGTGTGTGTGTGTGTGTGTGTGTGTGTAACGAGCTTGATCTCCTATGCCCAAAAAAGAAATTCACCCACCTTTTTACTTAAACGTAAAAACTTAACGTAAAACTGTGATGTGACAATAAAGGCGATTCCGATTCTGATGTGGTGGAGCAGCAGGTCCACCCGCTGACATTGACCTAGTCAACTAGTCAACAAGGTTTATAGCACCAGTGATTAAAAACGGTACATACCGATCCTGTACAACTTCACTACGGGTTGCATCCTTGCATCGAACGGTCCACGGCCCTCGTCCATCTCTCGCTGTTCCTCCGACAACGTTGAATATCTTTTGGAAGACCTCTCTCTCTCTCTCTCTCTGTGGCAGTGAGAAAATTCAGATATGAAGTCAGTTCAACTGCTGCCAACAGGTGTGGTGATTGAATTATAGTGTGAGAAATAAAAACACGGTTTCACGATTATATTATTGGATGTTATGTATAGAAATCACATTCAGCATTTGTAAATATTTTGTAAATATCTTGGTTGGCTTTCTTAAAAAGGTGCTGCCACAAGTAATACAGTAGCCAAATAATGCATGTTCACTGAAACACCCTGTGATATTTGCCAAAAAATGCAGCAGCCAGAGTTTTAACTAGAACTAAGATGAGAGAACATATTACTCCAGTTTTGGCATCACTGCACTGGCTTCCGGTTGTTTTTACTTGTCTATAAAGCTCTCAATGGTCTCGCACCTTCCTACCTACATGACTGCCTGCCTAAATATGTCCCAAACCGCCCCCTAAAGGTCTTCCACTGCTGGCCTACTCGCTTTGCCAAAAAAAATGGCAACTAAAAAATACGGGGAAGCAGCTTTTTGCTTCTACGGGGATGCTTTAAATGCAAATAGTACTCAAATTGTTTACTTAGGTTAAAGTATCAATACTGCAATATAGAAATACTCCATTGCAAGAAAAATTATTCATATTCATAATGTACAAAATATTGGCATCAAAATGTACTAAAAGCACCAATAAGTAATGTCCCATTTCAAGTTTTCAAATGTATAAAAATGTTTTGCAATGTGAGCTTGTAGATCGGCTATTTTCAAATGGGCCGAAATGTGTAAAGGGCTGAAGTGGCATGATTTAATTTTCGTGATAGTCTGTGTGCTGTGTATAATTATGAGACCACATCTAAATGAAATATTGATTTTGATTGTCCATAAGGATACACATAACAAGCAACACATTAACAACCATAGAAATATTCGTCTGTCTGTCTTATGCCAGTGATCACCCTCCTTTGTGCCAATGTTGGCCCCCGTGCCTAAGGTTGCCTACCCCTTTTTTTGTTTGTTAGTTTGTTTATTTCACATACAAAAATATTAAGAAATTATATACAAGGTCAATAAAAATTGTCTAAAAACTCGGAAATGACGTAAAACACAGCTTCTTCTGTCTGCGGCTGTCCGCTAAAGTGTGCCCATGGGGAGAGTAGAGAAGAAATTGTGCCATTTTATCATGATCATTAGTGAGGACCAATTATAAGAAGATAGGTTGAAAGGTGATCCTTTAATATGAAATCTAAATTGAATCAAGGAACTTATATTACGGTCTGAGGTGCACTCAACAGTCAAAGTAATCTTGAAAATGAAGTAAGTAAAATACCCATTTGAAACAGCAAATATGGGGTAATCAGGCTACCTGATTAGCTAATATTTTGATGTCACATCGGGACAGTACATTTTAGGGCTGACCCAAAAAAGTAGAATAATTTCAAGCTACGTTCGATGGCATGAAATTTGAACGTTTTCTTTTTTTCATGTTTTACCACCCTACCTGTCCTACAAGGCTACAAGCCCACAACGCATTGCAGCATGTAGATCTGCTACCCTTCAAAGCCATGTGCTTGAGCTCCACGACTAATCATTATTTTAATAAAATATCAGACAATCACAGTTCATACGCCTCGTACAGTAGTAAATATGAATCTAAATCTATATATAATATTCTAAATGTGTATTTCAGATGACGTAAGAATGCCAAAGTAGAAAATTAAATTAAATAAGGGGGATGCATATTATGGACCCCTAAACAGTTTGCCATATGTAGGACTAGGAGTAAGCTTTGCATCACATTGTCTGACTGGTCCTCAGACCATAGATATTTTATATACACTCAATTTGTCGGTTTTGCTTGCTTTGTTAAAGAGTTATTGAAGAAATTGAACATTTGCTTGGGTAACTTTTGCTTGTTTTTCTCAGAAATCCCACCCGGTCTGCCTTCATTTATGCTCCTTATTCGCACGATGAAAATATAGTAGCCGAGAGCTGCTTGTATCATCATAGTTTTAATAAATAAATAAAATGACGTACGTGGGCTTGTATAATTGTATCATGCCTACATCTGCCATTTTCGAGGAGCAGCACCGTTGTGTGATGAAGATAGCCTAAGATTTAGAGTTTAGACCCTCGTAGATATATATTTTATCGGTTCTGACAGTATCAATCTACTGTAAAATAAAATACATTACGAGAATCTAAATCTATGATATGAACTGATTATGTACACAGAAAAGGCAAAGTTCTCCTACATGCAATGTATCACTTATCAGCCTAGCCATGGTTCACAAGTCATGTTTCAGGGCTATTATCAGCCATTCTACTGAAAGACGAGTATTCTACATTATGTCTGCAATATATGTGGTTGTTTTCACACGTGTCAGAGGGTTTTAATGAAGCGTTAAGACCTTACTTACGTTTCACTTTGAGTTTTATCAGAAATTAACTGTGGAATTGGTGATGCATCTTGTGGCCACAGGACGCCGCCATTAAAACGTGATGACGTAGGCAGCACGCAGCAGACAGACTCTCATTATAGATCCAGTGGTTCTCAACGAGTGGTCCGCGGACCACCAGTGGTCCTTCAGGGGGTTCCAGGTGGTCCCCAGCCAAATGACGGAGAGTTGGTATAATGGTAAACCAAATGGACCCTTATAGATGTTTAGAGTTGAGAGTGTATGCCGAATAAATAATGGGCCTTGATGTGAGAGGGTTCAAAATCAGTGGTGGGGAAAAAGTAGGCTACTCAATTCTGTTTTACTTAAGTAAAAGTATCAATACTGCATTGCATTGTAGTGAAAGTCCGGAATTAAAAATGTACTTAGTACCAAAAGTAGAAAGTAGCCTACCGGTACTCTTTATGCAGAATGTCTAATATTTTAAGTTTTCAAATGTAGGCCTATAGGCCTACAAATCTTTTGAAAATAATATACCAGCTTTTTGATTGACTGACTGGGGGGCAGTTCAAACATGATTATTTTTCTGAATCTGTATAGCCTATATGGACACTTTATTTATAACTTATATAGCGTATTATACATTTATTAAACATAATGGTAGTTTATAGTTATAATTCATTAATAAATATTAAACATAATGAAAAAACTCAAAATAAACATTATGAGTAAATAGAAACATATAGACCAAACATAGAGACCCCAGATGTTTTGATACTGCTAAACACAGTAAAGTAAGGTGCTAGTGAGGAGGTTAACAAAAGGATAAATCCAATAGCCATTAATTTAATGAACGCTCAAATAAATGAAACACAGGACTGTCGGGAGTTTTATGGGCACTACCTAAGGTTATACGATGCCGCCCCCGTGTGGACTTTTAAGGCAATGGACGTAACAACAGCTGCATTTCTGTTTCCACAGTATGCAGAAAGGTATACTTTTTGATTGTGGTTTGTAGTGGCAGAAATTAATATGAGTGAGAGGCTAAATGGCTGAAAATGCAAAAACAAAAGTCCTTGCCACTTACAGCACCTTTAAGGCCTTGTGTTGCTGAAATGTAGGCAGTGACTTAAAAGTCAAATATTATGTTGTTACACTAAGCAAGCGAAGCGACATAATATAGGACACGAGACACAGTCCATATTGTCTTTTTGTAACTCATTAAGACCTGAGGTCGATTGATACAAATGTCTTCTAGTTCAGTAGTTCTCAAACTGTGGCGCTAAGAACCCCCATATTTATATGCATTAGGCCGTGGAAACAGCTGGAGAAGATGGCGCAAGACAGACAAGGGTTGAAACGCTTCATCAATGGCCTATGTTCCAAAAGGAATATAAAGACCCAAGTAAATATGGCCGCATAAGTAAGGACTATTATGACATTGACATTTATGCAAGGTTTCGTTCAGATTGGAGCCCTGTTGACTTCCTATTCTAAAATACTGATCAGTGATCATCCCTAAAAAATATTCTAAAAACACTCAAATCCACAACCTCACTATAAAACCAATAAATTAGTCAGACTTTGACATGGAATGCAGTTCATCATTAACACTATGTCAACTCATTTAAATGGCTATGTACAGTAAAGAACAGTTAACAGAGAAGAACATATAGTAACAACCAACTTAACACATACGTTTTAGAGATTTTATTTGCTCGTTTGTACAGGTGTACAATCTTCAATAATAATTCAAAGTGGTCATGTGAGAAGGGTCACATGGCATGTGGAATCAAATTAATAAACAATGTTAAACGTAACCTCATACTTGAACTGGAACAGAGGAATGTATAGAACAAGGTCTTGTAAAAAGTTTTCTTTCTTGTTTTTAAAGAAAAAGCAACACAAAAAAATCCCCAAAACAGCAGTGTGCAGGGACCAGAAACCACCGTTTCTCAACATCAGGCCTGGGGACCACTGGTCTGTGGACAACTTTCAGTGTACACTTAAGTTAAACTAACACAAACTACGGCTTATCTTCTTAGCAATGTTACTTTCTATGGATAATGTTTTTGATTAGGCCAATTGCATAAACAATGAGGAGCAAATCTGGTCTGATTTATACTTTGTCACCCACACTCATAAATTGTGAAAATAGGCGATCAACAAGATCACGTTGCATGATATGGTAAAGCATTGTGGGCTTGTAGATCTGCTATTTACAAATGTCAATTTGTTTGATGTAGTAGTGTGATTACATTTTGAAGGCCTAACCGAGATCAACACTTCACTTTATCACCAATAACATAACTAACCATCATTAACATTATATACATATGCCCAACTAAACCGCCCAACTAAACCGTCTTCAACCAGCCAAAATTCTCACATGTCTCCCCCCTGCTCCGCTCCCTCCACTGGCTCCCGGTCGCTGCCCGCACAGAATACAAAACTCTGATGCTGGCATTCAAAGCAACCAAAGGTATGGCTCCCCCATATCTTGCAAGTATGATTTAACCCTACAAACCCTCCCGCGCACTCAGATCAGCTAACGCAGGGAAGCTGGAAGTACCCTCACTAAAAACGCCGGGACAACGCTCCACACGTCCCAAACTCTTCTCCCTTCTGGCTCCAAAACTGTGGAATGCACTTCCCATGGCAGTCAGAACTGCAGCATCACTCCCAATCTTCCGCCGTAGTCTGAAAACCCACCTTTTCAGACTCCATCATGGCCCATAGCACTTACTCTACCCTAGATAGCACTTCTGTAGACTTAAGATAGCATTTGAAACAGACTTATAGCATGTTATGTAGACAGCACTAGAATTGCATTGTATATAGTCATAGCACGCCATAGTACATAATAGCATAGTAGTATATATGTAAAGTTTATACGTATAAATTTCATTATATAGATATTCCACTGTTACTTTCTTAGCTTACGCATGTTTCATGATGAATGTTTTTATGTGATGTATTCCCATGCTTTTGTTCTTGCTTAATGTAAGTCGCTCTGGATTAAGAGCGTCTGCTAAATGCCTAAATTGTAAATTGTAAATTGTAAACCGCGTCAAGAGTCAAGGGCACCTTCTGCTCCCTATAGCTGATAACCCCTCATTTCTACCATCCCAACTGGATGATACGTTTGCACAGTGGAAGGGTTTGGGTATACGCACAATTGGAGACTTATATATGGGTGGAACTTTTGCCTCATTTGCTCAACTGCAGGAAAAATATAGACTCCCTAGGAGTAACTTTTTTTAGGTTTCTACAGGTTAGGAACTACATCCGTAAATCTTCTCCCACTTTTGAGAGAGCTACAGTTTGGGTATACGCACAATTGGAGACTTATATATGGGTGGAACTTTTTCTGTTCAATAAAAACATATTTGACAACAAAAAAAAAAAGAGTCAAGGGCATCTTAGTTTGTTCCCAATCCAAATCTAAGGCAGCCGTAGCCCGTTATGGAACTGCATTGACTTCTACGCCTGAAATGTGTCACTGGAAGAAGTCGTTACAAAACTCATCCACCTTGGACGTGGCTCAGCGGTCCAGGCACCTTGGCTGGTAGTCCAGTCTGGCAGCCTTTACTGCATGTCTCTCTCTCTCTCCCCATTTCCTGTCTGTCCCTCCTCTGTAGAAAATATAAAATTAAAAAGGCGAAAGCCATAAAAAAAACATTTAAAAAAAAAAAAGAAGAAAAAACTCATCCACCACTGCTTTGTCCCAGTGTGAGGAGCTTGGAAAGAGCTTCAAGAGGTATGCCTGGAGTGTGAATAAGGTTCAAGGTTGACATTAAGACCATTAATCATCCTTAAAATCCTAAAATGTAGTAAATGTGTTGTTCCACACTTACAGACCTTCGCTGGTAACATACAACATACATCATGCTTTAATGGCCCATATCAATTATTCTGATAAGATATAAGCCCTATTTTATACTTTGTCAAACAATAGCGAGACGAGACGACAAATGGTGAAAATAGGCGATCGACACGATCACGTCACATCATATGGCAAAGCATTGTGGGCTTTTAGATCTGCCATTTACAAATGTTAGTAGTGTGATTAACTGTTGAAGCCCTAAATTAACCCAGAGCAACACTTCACCGTATCACCACCATCACTAACCATCATTAACATTATATACTGTAATGATCAGAAATGTATAATATAGACCTTAGATACAATTATAGGACTGTATTATGTGTTGAATCATCACTTAATCATCATTAAGATCCTAAAATCGATTAAAGCCTCACCTAACTGTGTAAAAACTAACCTTCCCTGGTAAAAACTTCAGAGGCGTATCTGAAGTCGTGCCAACACATGGAAGGAGTGTGTGAGTGAAGGTGTGCGTGAAGGTGTGCATGTGTGTGTTAGTGTCAGGATCAGAGAAGGACAGCTTTCCTTCGTTCCAGTCCAGCCGGACTCTGATCCTCTGAGGCTTCTGCTCCACGGAGAGAACAGTGGTCACTGGCCTGCTGTTGTTGACTCTCCAGGATGTGGTGTATTTACCCTTAGATAACATTAGTCTCCATAATTGACCCACACCATATGCTTTTCTGTGAAAAGTATCCGTTACCACACCTAGAGACCAGTTTGTATTATTGGCTCCAACCTCAACATCCCAGCTGTGAGTCCCCGACTTAAAGCCCTCGGAACCCAGGACGAACCTCCGGTGGGCAAACCTCTCCGGGTTTTTGGGAAGCTTCTGACTTCCTTGACTCACACGGCTCACACTGGTCAGATCATCAGACAGCTTGAGACGTGGATGGGCAGTGTTGGGGTCCAGAATGACAGGAGTGTAGGAGACAATGTCCTTCATCTTGTTCCAGACTCTGAAGGTCAGGTTACCCAGGTGTTTGGCCACGTCCATCAGTGGTCCTGAGACCAGCTGTGGGTCCTGCAGTGTGAACTGGACTATTTCCATTGTGGTCTTGTAGTTCAGCAGGAATGAGACGTTTTCAGCAATCAGCTCCTCCTCTATGGATCTGATGTTGTTTGAAATGGTTAATATGTCTCTGTTCAGAACCCCAATCTTCTCCTTCATCATCCGACTCTTCTGCTGCTCTTCCTCCCTCAGTGCAGCGATGCTGGCCTCCTCTTCCTCTTGTAGAAACTGATGAAGTCTCTTAAACTGTTCTTTAATCTGTGTCTCTGTGTGCCGGGCCTGAGTCTTAAAGTGTCTTGCTGTTCGGTCACTTTTCCTTTTGACTTTATTAAAGACCTCCAGTTTCTCCTGTAAAGGCTTCATTAATTTCTGGACTACCTCCTTGTGCTCCAGAGCAGCTTCATCGATGGGTCTGAAACTGTGGTTGGTGTGTTTTTCTGAATGAAGGCACACGACACACACTGGCTGTTGACATTCTTGACAGAACAGTTTGAGTTTCTCAGCATGCAGACTGCAGAGCTCCTCCGATCCTGATGAAGTTCGCTGGCGCTTTGAAGCTCTCAGATGACTTTCGTATATGAAGGCCTCACACAGGTTCTTCAGAGCCAGGTTGCGGGGTGGATCACCCCGCAAATGTATTTCCTTACAAACTGGACATTCATTTATAATTTTTTGTCTCCACCAATTCTGCAGGCATTCTTTACAGAAGCTGTGGCTACATGACAGGATAACAGGATCTTTAAAGATGTCATGACACACAGGACAGGAATAATCTTCTTCTGGACGAGACGACTTGGAAGCCATTCTGTCTCCGAGTGAAGCTACACAAACACTCTGCTCAATAGGGGAAGTCAGTGAGTGGCGATAACACTCCCTCCTCTAAGAATGTTCCCCAAAGTTTACTTTGACTGTGAATGGTGGTTGTTGATAAAGTCCATTCAGCTGACAAGAGTCAGCAGCAGGTGCCAGTGGTCTGGGTCACTATTCCCTCCTGTAGCTGTGAATGGAAAGACAGTCTGTCCTCCTCACTGGAAGTTGTGGCTTCGAACTGAACGTCAATCTTATCGACCTCCAGTGAGTCTGGCAGGGGGTGAAGCAGAGCTCTGACACCTATTGCAAAGTACACACACACACACACACACACACACACACACACACACACACCACACACACACACACACACACACACACACACACGGGAAGAAGAATATTATTGGAGTGGAAGGCAACACTGGCCCCTAAAGCATTGGCTATGGTTCAAAGACCACATGTCTACATTTAGAGTTTGAAGGGGACACTGGGAAATGTGAATGTGTATGCCTGGGGCAATATGGGAAATGTGAATGTGTATGCCTGGGGCAATATGATAAACATATTGCTAAATAGAATTAACAACGCTAATTAAAACAATTGGCATCAATGACACAGACGAGCTCTGCCAGCACATGTCATTGTCATTGCACTAGTGAAAAAAGGGAGTGCCAGTGTTACTGTTACAGGCATCAGGCACGAGTTACCTTTAGCAGAATATGTGTCCTGTTTTGTACAGGGAATAGATGGCATTCTTTGAAAAAGCAGGCTGCAATCTGTCAGTTTATTCACAGAATCTCATTTTCATTTATTTTCTCTTTTTCACTTTCACTTCAATCATGAATCTCATATCCTCAATATTCACAATCAACTTAGGCTCTCCTACACATTTTATACTCTCCTACACATTGTTCCGTTTTCTTTTTCAACAATAGTATTGTTAACAAAATACAGCTCGATACAAGAAATACTGCATACGCCATTTTAATTGTTATATAAAAATAGGTTAAAACAAAAAATGTTGCTCTCCTTGGGTAAACATGTTTTTTCCCCCAGATTCAGCAACTTTGAAGTATGTAAAATGGCTTCGTAGCAATGTGATCACTTTAAGTTCCAAACACATTATTTCAGAAATAACACTGGACTGCCATCATTAATGCAGCATAATTATTAATACCATTTTCGCCGCGCGATGGAAATAGTAAACTCACAGTCCGTCGCGCATGTGGCGAGTTAATAAGTAAATAACATGAGTATGAATCGGGTTTATGTACAACTGCTACTGAAAGAAGAATGTTTTTTTCTGCACGATGTGGCCAGTTCCAACCACATTTCTTCGGAAATCCCACTGGTCTGCCCTCATTAATGCAGCATAATTACAATACTACAAAACCTACAAGCTCACTCTCACAGCCCGTCGCGCATGTGGCGAGTTAAGTTCTACTCTGCCGTAATGAGCTATATGAGTAAGTATTGTACACTGAAACTGTATATATTCTTCCCACTTTGTCAGAGGGTTTAATGAAGCGTTAAGAGTGACTTACTTCGAGTTTCTCCAAAACCTAAATAAACTTTGGATGCTTCTTTCAATGTTGCCATTAAAACGTGATGACGTCGCGCGCGTTGTAGACAGACGCCTACGTCACCTCGCATGGACCAACACGCGCGCACACACACACACACACACACACACACACACACACACACACACACACACACACACACACACACACAGCACACACACACGCACACGCACACACGCACACACACGCTCACACACAAGCGCACGCACGCTGTCCGTGTCTTCGTGCAGGGAGAAGCCTTCAGTCCCCAGTTTTTTGGGCAGTCCCCAGTTCAAACATGAAATTTTGTGGGTGCCAGTTCAAATATGATTATTTTCGGGGGTGCCAGTTCAAATATGATTATTTTGGGGGGTCCCCAGTTCAAACATGATTATTGTGGGGGTCCCCAGTTCAAACACAATTATTTGTCTGGAATATACAGATACTACGAGCTTTAAGCTTTGATACAGTTATGATGAGCACTAGCCTATAATCATTCATAAACCTTGTTATATAAAGTTATTATGAATAATTATGCCTTTGCAATCATGCAAAGTTTGCATGATAAGGAATGTTACTAAAATGAGACAGCAGATGTTTTGAGACTGTTTACCCTAAAACACACTAATTAAGGTGCTAGTGGGGAGTTAACAAAAGGTTAAATCCATTAGAATTAAAACTCCATGCGCACTTTTCTATTAAATGAACATTTGAACAGTAAAATAAATAAAACACAGAAGGACTGTAACTGGAGTTTTGCCGATTACCTACGTTTATACAATGCCGCCCCCGTGTGGACTTTTAAGGTACTGGATGTAACAAACCAGGGAACACGATGCAAACAGGTCAAGGGAACAGCTACATTCCTGTTTCAACAGTATGCAGAACGTTGCAAGCAGCTAAAACCTTATTATTAATTAGACAATTCATTAAGGCTCTGTTCCATGTATTTGTCGCAGAGTCTTTCCAGTGAGCAAACATGCACAATAGCAGCACCCTGACAGGCTGACACTGTTTGACCAGAATAAAATATGGAACACAACCGTATCCACTTAAACCCAATATTTAGTTGACCGGGGTCCCCCAGGGCGCATATGATCCTACCTTTTGTTTCCTGTTGCACGCTTGTAGATCTGCTGTTTCCACAATTTAAAAATACATAATTTGTATTAATTGAATCGAGGAAAAGGTTGCCTATACACTGATATATGAAATTTCATGATGAAATGGCTGCTCTGTTGGTTTACTCCGCAATCCACACACACATTCACTGAGATGTCAGTTAAACAACAAATTCTCTTTCCTGATTGGAGGTCATTTGTAACCTGAAAATGCATTTTATGTTTAGGCCTACTAAAGAGAGCCGGAGAGGGGGGAGGGGGGGGGGACTCCTGTTACTGAAAAAACATACAAATCAATGATTAACAAAATATAGAGCTTTATAATTTTATTTGAACCAAGAAATGTCACAGTGGGCTACCTTTAAGGCCTCGTGTTTTGCGAAAATGGAGTGAGCAGTAATAATATCAATGTTGTTACACTAAGCAAGTGAAGCGACATACTGTACAGGGCACGAGACGGTCCTATTATTGTCTTTTGTGCTCGGTTGTGCTTATATTATAAATATTGCAGCTTTATTCTATTTTATTACTTATAACCATTACTTATACCATTTCTTTGTTTTTATTAGCCTACTTTTATTTGATACTTGCTTTGGCATGAGTTTGCCATGCCAATACAGCCGAATTGAATTGAATTGAATTGAATCGAATCGAATCGAATCGAATCGAATCGAATCGAATCGAATCGAATCGAATCGAATCGAATCGAATCGAATCAAATCGAATCGAATCAAATCGAATCAAATCGAATTGACCAGTCTGCCCAATCTAAACATCTACTGAAGAAGATGAAGATGATTTGAGGAGCGTGTAATATTTTCAATGAAAATCAGAACATCAGATGTAACTTACATATAGATACAAGAAAGTAAAAATAACTGTTTTGCGGGGGGTGAAAGCTGTCTGGTGAATTATTTTCACTATAGACACAGAAAAACACAGCATCTTTCATGAGAAGTCCATCCATTATGCATTTCACATTCTCCAATTAGTAGAATATTCATTAGTTTGGATACATTAGGCTAGGGTCAGCAACCACCCAGAAAGGCATTAAGCTATACTGTATACAATAGGTCACTTTAGTCAGCTGTTGATTTGTCGACCAAGATTCACATTAGTCTGCATGTGAATTGCAACACGTTTTTAGAATGCATCGCTTTAGATTGATGTTATTGCAGTCGTGGTTCCCACCATCTTCTCTCATTCTGTAAAATGTCAGCCTATAGGGAAGGAAAAGAAGACGTTAATATTGAACCTCAAATCACATTTTTCTATTAAAAACTATAATTTAATTAGTTTGTTATGTCTGTGGGATCCTGCATGGATTTTGGGGGGTCCCCAACATGACAGTTAAGTGTCAATTTAAGGACTCTTTAATTCATTTTGATTATTTTGGGGAGCCGTAAGGCGTGAAAAAGGTTGAGAACCAGATTGGGCGTCATAAACATTGCACTCACTTGGACGCTTTTTGACGACACACTTCCTCCACTCCGAGACACGCGGGCACGAGCCACCATGAAGGTGAGCGCCGGGCGGCTGAAGGACACCTCGCGCGCGCGTCTCCTCTCCCCTCCTGTAGGCAGGGTGGTGTGTGCTGCCTCCTTTGCGAAGACACGGTCCCCAGTGTCCCCACTCCCCTACCACACAGTGCACTGCAGAGACGGACAGGAGACAATCTATGAGGGTTTATAGGCAATGGACTCAGTGGCAGAAATAAATAAATCACTGGTCAACAAAAACACCTTGAAGACCTTAACAGGAGCCCTCGTACAAGGTTTCTTCGACTATGCATGCACCTCTTGGTACCACAGCACCGGCTCAAAGGCCTTTAAAACAAGGCTCCAGACTTCCCAAAACAAACTGGTCAGGCTCCTACTTGGCCTCACCCCCCGAACCCACCTCACCCCTGCCCACTTTGACAAGCTGGAATGGCTTAGGGTCGACGATAGAGTACAGCATCTTGCAATGGATCTGGGCCAAGATTCAATACACCACCAAGATACCCATGTACCTGTCTAAATACTTCCTTAATGTTAACGAAGTCCACACCCACAACACCAGAGGGAGTGCAACAAACCATGTGCAACCCAGATTCGGCACAAACAAGGGACTAAATTATTTTCGCTCCTATGCCACCAAATTGTGGAACGCCCTACCAACAGTCATTAAGACATGCAAATCCCTTGACTCCTTCCAAACCGCTCTCAAAAGGCACCTACAACAAGGGCTGCAATTCGAAACTGGCCCCCGTAAAATCTGAATCCCCCCCACCCACCCATCCCTTTTTTGCCCTCACTGTATTTGTTTCTTCTCCCTTTTTACCTCCTTTATGACCAATTCCTGTTCTGTTCTTTGGCCATATAGAAGTGTCTATCTGTACGTCTTTAAATGTTTTGATGAATTGAACAAGGTGGACCCTCTTGTACACAAGTGTAATGCTTTATTGGGTCGTCCACTCGCAGTTGCAGTCTTTGTATTGAGTTGTGCTTGAAATGTGCTGTAATTCTGCAAACTGCTAATAAATATTTCACCCTAAAAAATCCGCCGCAAGCTCAGATCAGCCAACACAGGGAAGCTGGCAGAACATTCGTTAAAAACGCCAGGACAACGCTCCAGGCTCCACACGTCCCAGACTTTTCTCCCTTCTGGCTCCCAAACTATATGGAATGAACTTCTTCCAGTTGCAATCAGAACTGCAGACTCACTACCAATCTTCTGCCGTCGTCTGAAAACCCACCTCTTCAGACTCTCATCTTGGCCGGTAGCGCTTGTCGTATAGCATTTGCACTGACTATAGCCTCGACGGAAACTTATGTAATTTACATTTATAATTTAGCATTTCATTACATTTATAAGTTATCATTTATGTAAATGTGGCACATAGCACTCTACAATGTACTGTATACTCACATAGCTTCACTGTAGTGCACAGATAATCTACTGTTAGACATATATTAGGTTCTTAGCTTGCTTAAGATTCTTGACGACTATTTCTATGTATTTGATGTACGCCTATTATCAAGTATTGTTCCTGCAGTGCTTACTGTAAATCGCTCTGGATTAAGAGTGTCTGCTAAATGACAAAATTGCAAATTGTAGATAAATATAGGGGGGAGTTGTGGAAGAGACACTGTAACTTGTATTTCACCGCTGCCGGGCAAAAACCTTGCAACCCCCCATAAAACAATAGCCTACCTCATACTACTATTATCGTAAAAAAATAAAAGTTGCAAGAAATAGCAGATTTACAACCTCACATGGTCCTTGGAAAAAAGCCTGAGACGTCAAAGTCAAACTCACCAACATTGCAGCTGTAGATGAAAAGCTTGAATTATCCTCTATGATCTACAAAAGTGTTTGTTTCTTAAAAATCCACCGTAGAAATATGAGCTACTTTCTGTCAGAAATTTATTGCAGGTGATTAATTTGTTTATATTTTATATTGTATATTTGACACTATTATAAGTGTTGGAGTTTGGAAGTTCTCGCTTTCAGCAAAGCAACCGTCCTCATGCTGCCTCCTGCATTATGTGTGATTTCAAACAGGTGGTACGCAGGGTGTTGAGTGCTATCCAACAAGCGCTTCGAAACTTGAACCTTTTGGAAAATGATCACCTGCACGGAATGTACTGACAGAAAGTAGCTCATAATATCATGTCTACGGTGGGTTTTCATGAAACAAACGCTTTGCAGAAAGAAGATAATTTAAACTGTTTGTACAGCTGCAATGTTGGTGAGTTTAACGTTTAACACAATCAGATAGGACCTTCCTGTTTGGATGTATGGGCTGTCAATTGCAAATTGTGGCTAGTTGCCACCCTGCCATTAACTTATTGGAAAGATGGCCGCCGTATGAATATGGTCTTTATACTACTCATATGATCAATCCCATGACCTTGCTTGTAGTCTAAATGCGAGAGCTCTACCGAATGAGCTACCATCAGTCAGTCACATGGTGCTTGGGTGCAAACACTGATATCTCACCTACCTGTATGGCTGCACTGCATGAGCTGTACATCAGCCTCCGAGCCCTGTGGACAGGTGTTATGGCACTGGCCCTGGAGGAGGTACAGGTGTGGTCTACACCTGGCACAAGTATCCCTCTGCTCACACAGCTCGCAGCCTGACGGACACTCTGTGTGAGAGAGAGAGAGAGAGAGAGAGAGAGAGAGAAAGAGAGAGAGAGAGAAGGAACACAAGTAGCACGGTGTAAAGTAACTAAAGTATACATTTACTTTAAGTACCACCACCAGTCGTAGAAAAAAGTACTCACATTTTGTACTTAAGTAAAAGTATCAATACTGCAGTTGCAAAAATACAACGTTACGAGTAAAAGTCTGGAATTCAAAATTGACTTGAGTGAAACTTTACAAAAGTTAAAGTACTAAAGTGTACCCATTTGGCAGAATGTGCCATTTCAAGTTTTCAAATGTTTTAAACATCTTTTGAAATACAAGGCCCTGAAATACAAGGTTACTGTATGTTATATCACATTAAAATAATAATTTAAATAATCAAAATCTAGTAACTATAGTACAATTTATACAATATTTACCACTGATATACAAGTATTGGCAATTGGAAATACTAAAATAAATTACAAATACCTAAAAAAAAGTAGGCTACAAGTTACAACACTTAATGTAGCCTACTTAGTTACTTTCTGCCACTTGCTACTTTCTAATCCACGGGGTGCCCTGGGCGCAGGCATTACTGAGGTGTACTCAGCACTGATTAGATACACCTGGCCAACAGCATGGATTCAGTGCCCTGTTGGTCAGGTGTAGCTAATCAGTGCTGATTACAACTCAGCAATGGCTGCGCCCAGGGCACCCCTCTGTGGATTCGTCTATACCAGTGCACTCTCGTAGTGCAGTGTTTGGAGCATAGTAACATAGTGTTATACCAGTGCACTCTCGTAGTGCAGTGTTTGGAGCATAGTAACATAGTGTTATACCAGTGCACTCTCGTAGTGCAGTGTTTGGAACATAGTGTTATACCAGTGCACTCTCGTAGTGCAGTGTTTGGAGCCGTGCCCTCCGGACAGCTGCCCCGACACCTGCCCCGGAACAGGAAGTGGCCGGCGTGGCAACGCGTGCAGAAGCTCTTGTTGAAACAGGAAGTGCAATCCTCCCGGCACCCTATAGCGCAAGACACGAGAAAGGGTCAAAGACACTCATGGATGAATTCATTATTTCACCTATCCACACATTTCCTGGGCTGTGTGTGCTCCAGTTCCTGTTGATTTCATTGGATATCATTGGTCATCTGACCAGTTTCATTGGCTTTCATTGGATCAAATCGACAGAAACTGGAGCACACAAAAGTGTGGATACACTGCACAAGATTTCAAAAATGTTTTAATTCCAGTGGTTCACAAAGTGGGGTCTGTGTGGACCCCTGGGGGTCATTGAGGGGGTCCCAGGTGACCCCCAGCAAGAGTTGGTAAACATAGCATCAAGATCAGTTCAACCACTTTAACCCTATGCCAATAAAAGCTCGCTCAAATGTGTAGATTTGAAACATTTTCAAATGGGGGTAGCATAACACATACAGTAGCTATTTTAGTGGATGAGTATGTGTCCATTCATCTTCTACCACTTATCCTGAATCGAGTCACAGAGGTAACTATAGGGTTGTCCCACGCCGATCACGTCATTTTCAATTGATCGGAATGCACATGTTGGATTCCGGAAAAAGTTGTATCGGCAGATAAGCCTATAACTCAAACTTAAATCCAAACGGGAGCAAAGAAAATGTGATGGGGACATCCCTATACAGGTAACAGTTCCACCCTATGGCTATACTTGAACTATAACTGGGTGATCTTGGGGTGCTCCCAGTCCCAGTCCAGGGTGAAGAAGATAATACAGCCTCTGTGCATGACTGCATAGGTCTGTGTGCCATGGCTGCCTGTGCATGGCTGGCTGTCTTCTGCCCTCCCCCCCCCCCCCCCCCCCCCCCCCCCCCCCACCATGCAACAAGGTTGTGTCATGAAACCATGATGTGACTCCCATTGGAAATGCATTGAGGCGGCCATAACACACAGAAGACACGTGCGTGTGGCCTATAAGTGAGTGAGGCCTAAGTGTGTTCCCAGAAGGTGCCGTGCTTGTTGTTTCCAGTTCCGTTACATTTTTCCCAGAGCTACTTTTGATTGGCTCATCAGCACATTGGACAACTTTGAACAACGTACAGGGCGTATTATACTATAGGCCAGCCAGCCGCCGTATATAGGCCATATACTTACTGGTGCAGGTGCTGACGTGGGGGGAGCGGACGCCGTAGTGGCCGCGAGGGCAGGACGACAGACACACCCCTCTCTGCCTCACGCCGTCCGCCACCAGGTGGAAGAAGAGGCGGGGCTTACAGGACAGACAGCCGTTCAGGGCGGAGCATGCGGCGCACCCAGGCTGACACAGCCTGCCCAGCGCGGAGCCTCCTGGCAGGGGAATAACGGAGAGATGACAGGTGCTTGTTTTGTTGTTGTGCTCAAATAATACATGACATTCGACATTTAAAAACGGAAAAGTCGCTAAAACAACAGTTTAATGAAACTAACGACGAAAACTAGGAATTTTCACAAAAAACCCCCCAACTTTTTACGTCTTCCGCACCGGTTCCCACTGGTTTCAACTGACTGTTTAGCCATATTTCAAAATGGCACAGACCACGTCCTGGATAATCATTCTTATAGAATAGAGTGTTTGTTCAGTAACAGGAGTGTTCTCCATCTCTCTAGCTCTTTAGTAAACAGATAACAGGTCGGTCATCCAATCAAGAGAGAGAACACATACCAAAGTAATGAAACGGAATTAATGAGCATTCAAAATTGGAACAGAAACCTATAAAATTCAAACCAATAAATGGCTACTCTCTCCTGCTTGGCCCACCTGGAAATGTATATTCTGTTTGTTGAAGAGCAGGAGAATGTAAAGTTAAAGTCCTACTGGTTAAAATAAGAGTCCAAAGGGAAGCATGCACACACATCTCAAAACAATTCCACAGGTGCTGAACAAAACAAAAGATACGTACATTGAAAAAGGAAAGCAGTCCGCACACTGTTCTGAAGCTCCCAGGTTACTTTGTTAATTAAAGCATAAGACACAACGTTTCGACCAATTGACGGGTCTTTGTCATGTCATACAAGACTTTTAAAAGGAGCTTCGGGCCTATAGTAGTATAGAGCAGTGCAGGTGACTCTGGTCAACTCAGAGTAATATAGTAAGAGAGTGGCGACACTAGCGTTGACTCCCATTGTAACAATGGAATGCGAAGGTGCTCGTTCTATCTCAATGGGATAGTTCCAATGTTTGGAACTATAGCCCATAGGCACCCGCTTTGCCGCGAGATCAAAGCGTGTCGCCACTCTCCTAGTCTACACTCTGGGTCAACTAATGCACCCAAACAGTGGGTCGGGACTACATTTGTGGGTCACGGAGACATTTTTATGGGTCCCTATATTTATTTTAGTTTACAACATTTCGTTTTTTAATTATTATTATTTCAAAACATTTTCAAAAAACATTCCCAAAAAAAGCAAACATTTTCATTCATTATTTTTTTGTAATTTCATGAAGAAATCAAAGAAAAATAGAAGGAATTCCATGTAGGCTATGTTAGAAAACTAATGTTTAAAGAAGTAGTGAAAATAGCCGATCTACAAGCTCACAACGCTGTGCGAAGCACACATTTTGAGCTTGTATAGATCAGCTATTTTCACTCATTTTGGTCCTGGGCAAATGTCTAATCTCTCTTTTGGGCCACGACTGAACATAAACATTTAGGAACCACTGAACTATAGCCTATAGGGTTTAACTGCATGGTTAACCCTTGATTTGCTCTGCCTGTCTTAAATTTACAGCCCGTCGTAAAATATCACAGAATAATGCGCATGGCTTTAAAGCATGGCAGTCCCGAGATTATCGCCATGTCAGAGTGCTCTCCTCCTTACACCTATGATGTTTTCAACAATTTATTGTTTTGGATGTGGTTATGAGACCCGTGGAATTCCTTTTGAGCTTTACATCCCCCCCCCCAAGAATTGAAACAGCACACTTATTGTCTCCACATGTAAGTCTTATTTTCTGCAGTGTATATATACCATGCAGAGGAAAAACATGAAAAATGAATTCCACGTACTAGTTGCCGGGATGAATTATACAAAACGTTGTATGTATGGGGATTGTTTTAACCCCTTTAGACCTGAGGACGATTCTACAAATGCCTTCTCAAATCCTGACAGTTTTCTGACAAACCTATGTTTATATATCAGTGATTCTGAAACTATTCCATGTCAAGGACCCCAAAAGATTATATAATTGGCCGCCGACCCCCATCTGAAAATACGTTGTTCCAGGGACCTCCCCACAGAAGCAATGGTTTGAGTTAAAAATGTTCACTCTGAAAGAATATACATATAAGATGTGCGCAACATTTTCACATTTTCAAAAATAGCAGATCTACATGTATAGATCTGCTATTTTTCAACAGCTAAAGCCTATAACATACTGCTAAGAACACCAAAAGGGGTTCCCGCCAAGAATGGTTTAATACTTACGTTTGTATCGCAGAATGTTTGCGTGATGATCTTGGCCGTTGCAGAATTCCATCAAGTGCAGAATCCAAATGAAAAGCAGTACCTGCAGCATTTTCCTGCAGTAAACGCTCAATGGTGATGGCACGCTACATCGCATCCTATATATAATGTGTTAATTCCAACAGAATAAACCAAGATTATACCCCCCCCCATGAGTCCCCACCACCACAAAAGAAACCATCCCTGCAGGAACTCTATAGCCTAACTCTAAGGAGCAATTAATAGAGGATAGAGTTGCGGAGCAAATGTTTTGTTGCTTGGGAAGAGAAGGAGAGAAAAAAAGAAAAGAGAGTCCCATGCGTGTGCATTCCATGCAGATCAGCCAAGCCGGTAGAATGCCATAATAAGGAATGCAAACATAGGAGAAACTATCATGATAGTAGCGAACACGGATCAAACGTGGAGTTTGGGTTATAGCTGCTGTGAGATTGTGCCGTTTCCCACACTCACTCACACACACACACACACACACCCCTCTCTCTCTCTCTCTCTCTCTCTCTCTCCCAATCCCTGCAACCCCTCTGGGTCTTTTCTCAACCACAACCTCCATTGTGACTGTAAAATCCTCAGTGACAGTGTTGATTTGACCAGTTATTAAACCATATACTACAGGTGTCTATACAGTAGCTCCCCTGGCTTTTCCCCTCAACACCAAATCTCTTTGGTGAAAAGTAGATCCACAAGCTCACAAACGCGGCTTGTTGTGAGGCCGCGTGGTCTTGTGGATCCGCTATAACATGCTATAATGTCCGCGACGAGAATAGGGACATATATACACTTAAAGACCCATACGGGTCCATTCTTACACTCTCCGGGTTCAATTTCAACCAACTGAATGTTTATTTTGCATCCTTGCCGAGCCATGGGGCAGCTTGATGTACAAGTACACCCCCTGGACATGACGCTAGTATGTCGCAGGGACTTGATGCTGAGTGTCAAGCAGGGAGGCACTGGGTCCCAGTCTTTGGCATGATCCCCGGCCGGGGATCGAACCCCGACCTCCCAGTCTCAGGGCGGACACTCCACCACAAGGCCATACTGAGCTGGTTTATTTTGCATAGTGCCAGCCAAACCCTAACAAGTCACGCCGAGACACTTAGACGCGTATGAGCAGTTTGAGATACTGCTCTACGTGACCCTGATGATGATGACTGAGCAAGCACCTGGCATTTGCTGGCAAGGAAAACACGTACTCCCCTTTAACGGTCGGGAAGAAACCTCAGAGAGAGTGAGTGAGTGAGTGAGTGTTAATCTGAAGACTCACTTCTTCTGAATCCAGCTCACCCAGCTCACCCACACTTTTCCCTGTGGATAGAAGGAAACAGACAGGGGTGATGCCTTCTATTTTGATTGGTGTTAAAGACTGACCCAAGATGGCTATACCATGCAGATTGACACATCTTTGGTCACTCGTTATTCTCATATGTTTTCTTTCTTATAGGTTTGTTTCTCTCGACCAAATGTAATTTAGATACCATGTTATTTAGACAGATGCCATATAGGTCCATTGTTCATCTGTGTCAATGTTAACATTGTCATTTAGGTAGCATATTGAATTTGATTCCGGCAGTTTTTTTTCCTCACCTGTGGTGAAAACCGTTTGACCATTCAATAATTGCATGGGACCTGCATGCATGTGCTTGTCGATCGTATATCGGCCATTTTCAGCGAATATATATAAGGCGAAAAAGGGAGCGGACCAGGTATAGAGCAACTCCGGTATAAGCGATCTATATATAGTTTAAGAGTTTAAGTGGTTATTAATAGGCTCAGAGATAACAATACAAACTGAGAGCTGGAGAGAAAGGGAGAGAGGTGATGTCACTGCTGCTACGTGTCTACGTGGATTTATATGAAGCAAACATTTTGCAGATAGAAAGAGGATCATTCAGGCTTTTCATGCAGCTGCAATGTCGGTGAGCGTGACGTTGTTTAATTAATACAATCAATCAGAGAGGACCTTTCTGTTTGGATGTATGGGCTGTCAATGGGAAATTGCGGCTAGTTACCACCCTGCCATTAACTTAAACCCATTTAGGCCTGACGTCGAAATAAATAAAAAAGTCTTCTGAAAGAATATTATATTCAAAGATTTTGTGCCACATTTTCACGATTTTTCAAAAATAGCAGACCTCAGACCACCGAGTGGCACGCTACGAGCTACAGAGTAGATCTGCTATTTTTCAATAGCTAAAGTATAACATTTGCATTAGGGTTAGGGTTACATTTTTACGCACGCACACGCACACGCACACACACACACACACACACACACACACACACACACACACACACACACACACACACACACACACACACACTCATAGCTAAAGTCCAAAATGGCACATATATGGTTTCCCAGATTTAATGGTTTAAACTGAAGGAGATGTTTTGGAGGTACAGAATCTGTGATCACAGCATCAACAATAGCCTTCCAGTGTCTCGATCTGTCCATGCAAGCTGGATTGAGTTGTAAAATGATTTGAGGGCAGAAACCCCAAATACCACAGCATAAAAACTGCAATTCCCATGAGCCCCCACGCTCCATTATTGTGACCCACATCTAAAGCTATAGCCAACATCTCCCGACTTGCCCCTGACTTTCTGCTTTCATTGGTCCACCCCGTGTCTACTGCATGGGTTAAAACCCTCCTCTGGTGGGAGAAGTTGATCTGCTCAGATTCAAGTAAAACGATCAATACCACAATGTAGAAATACTCCGTTCCATCTATAGTAAAAGGAGCTGTATTCAACACTTTACTTGTGTAAAAGTATAGTACTTACTGGATAAACGTGAAAGCACAACTTTGCTTTTCAAAATGTGTCATTTTCTTTGGAAAATAGCTGATCTACAAGCTCAAATATTTAAAGCTTGTAGAAGTATGAAATGGTGCTGCTTGATTGGTTAATGCATTGTATTCAACTGAGATGTATGTGTCTATATTAGTTACTAAAGCTGTCAAGTAATTGTAGTGGAGTAAAAGATACAATATCTGCCTCTGAAAGTTGAGTAGTACAAAATGTTGAAAAAGTGACATACTGAAGTAAAGTAAAAGTACCTCAAAATGTACTCTCAAGTACAATATGCACGTACTTAAATGTGCATGCACTTTAGTTACTTACCACCACTGCCCAGGCTGCTGCATGCTTAAGGGTTGTGTGTGTGTTTTTCATTAAAGATGTATTCATGTCAAATGAAAACCAGTTACGTGATCATATCCCAGTGAGAAAACAGAACTCACAGCCGGAGGTGTGAGAAGATATCCGGGGCTCTGTGAGGGAAACATCGAATGGTGCCGAAAGCTTTGGACTAGACTGGATATTTGTGATTTGTTTTAATAGGGCTTAAAGGACCGCGCATCACCCATTATCGACCTCGTCTTCATATACAACCATCGTTTCTCATAATGCTCAGTGTATTTCTGTCTATACTCACTCACTGTCAAACTTGTATTAGATTTATTCACGCAAGAACAATGGCTTCTATTTCAGAATGCTAACGTTAAATGACTTATTTTCTATACACACCCTGCACGAAGCCATGAATTCATCCTTTAAAGGTTAGGGTTATAGGCGGCTGTAGTTTCTATTGGCTGGGAATCCCTATCGATGATGTCACTGGTATAGGCAGGTTTCTGAACAGACAGAAATGGTGGCATCTCAATAATGAACATTAAGTGAGGACCAATTCTATGAAGATTACAGAAGGTTGCAGCCAGGTGTGCAACTCTGACAATATATAAATGGAACCACACGGACACATAAGGGTCCATTTGGTTCCATTTATACACGCTGTCAGAGTTAAATACCTAGTGAAATGAAAAATATGTTTTTCACACTTTTCAGACCATATCCGTGGTTATCATATGGGCATACCTAGTAACAATGGATGCCAAAACAATGGGAAAGTTTGTATTTTTATATCAAAAGTCAATAAATATATAATTCTAATTACTTCCTTTGATTGAAAACGTGATGCGTGATGACGTCCTGCATGAATACAAATGAAGCTTGATTTCATTCACCTGTTTGATTCCCATTTTGGCGCGTCGGTCCAAACACAGCTGATGATGATTACAGAACTACTCAGTTATTATTAATCTCATTAAAATGACATCCAGCCAGTGTATTACTCATTTTAAACTTAATCAGCACGCTAGAATATGTATCTGAAAACATTTTAGGTTAGAAATAAGGCTTGGAGCAACATAAGGAGCAACTTGCACACTCAGACATGAAGGAAGCATATGAGTTCAAGTCCGTTGCTCTCCCCAGGTTGGCGGAGGGTGTGTAGAGCCCAGGATCACATTAGATAATTGACACAGGGCAGGGTGAAAAAATGGGTTACAAAATCGTGGGATAAAAATTATAAGGCTTGCTGCCCGTCTCTCTGTGACTTTGTAAACAAAGAAACGGCACGCGCGTGCACGCATTGCGCATATCTGGACCTAAGCATTAGGTTATGCTTTAGCTATTGAAAAATAGCAGATCTACTAGCTCATAGCGTGGGACTCGGTGCCGCGCTATGAGCTTGTAGATCAGCTATTTTCTTTAAATCGTGAAAATGTGCCTCAAATCTTTGAATATTTCAGAGATTCAGTTTTCAGTCTCTGGAACAAACATATTTTCAGGATGGGGGTCGGCGGCATATTACATATCATTTTTGGGGTCCTTGACATGAAATATTGAGAACCACTGATATAGCCTATACAGTAGAAACAAGAGGTTTTTCAGAAAATAAAATCTAAAAAAGGCTTTTTTTTTTAAAATGTCGATGTCAGGCCTAAATGGGTTAAATCTGGGTGTCCTTGAAATGGAAATAGCTTGAGAAACACTGACTCTCCAAAAATCTGCATCGGAGTCGGACCCAAACTTCTGTCATCAAGTGGACTCCTAACGTCTTCGGTTCAAATGAAAAGCAGTGATTTCACCACATCCCGATGGAGCGCAAAACTACACTCCAGGCCGGAGGTGTGAGGAGATCCCGGGGCTCTTCGTCAAGAGGGTCGCTGACATGTGGTGATGGTTTTTGGATTTCCAGAGGGAACATTTGTTTGGGATCGCAGTCTGCATGCGCTATCGCATGTTTTGGGGAAAAACGTGTGGTTCCACAATGCTCAAGCCACTTTCTCCAAAACAGATGGGGTACTTGTCAGTGAATTTCCCCCTTCATGGAACAGACATGTTGTTTTCCCCCATGATGATTATTATTTTATTTTTTTCAATCCACAACAGTGACGATTTTATAAGGGGAATTGTTGTTAGTAACTTCGGAACAATGGGAGGTCGGAACAATGACATGGCATTGGCACCTGAGACCAGAGCCAAGCCATAGCTCTGGTCTCAGCCCTAGATTTTTGGGTCATTTTTAACTTAATAATGAATTGCATTGCTCAAAGCGCTTTACAATGGTTCATTCATTCATACATTGGGAGGTGAAGCGGCGAACAGTCGACGCCAGCGTCCTCACTTCCCCACATTCACACACCAATGGTGGCGAGCTCACACCAACCAACTCATTGGAGGCAATGTAGGGTTCAGTGTCTTGCCCAAGGACACGTCGACATGTGGACAGGAGGAGTCGGGATTCGAACCGCCGACCTGCAGGGATCATTGGACGACCTGCTCTACCTCCTGAGCCACAGCCAACTTCATATTACTAGTATCTTTATCATACTCATCAGCATCGCAGTCTCAGAAGAGAAGACCATAGATATATCGTGCCTAGGAGTTAGGTCATGGTTCTGCTGTGGCTGAGAAGACCACTACGTGAGAGCAAGGCAGCTTCTAATTAACTAATTTATTAGCTGTTTCAATCCCAGTTCCAGGTGCCACCATACACGCTCACTTTATAAGTCAGAGTTTGCCCGGCCCCCCCACACACACACACTCGCTATACACACACTTGAGTATCATTGCAAAAAGCACACACTGTTTACCTTTCGTCAGAAGCTTTTACATGGCGGGAGCGTAGCGGTACAAAGGCACAAATTAAATCCAAAATTTGGATGGCAGAAGATTCACCAAGGACATGAGCTCTCCTGGATATATATTATATACGGACATGGGAAAGAAATAATTAATAACAAGGGTCAATAAATGTAATTGTGGTTAGTATAGGGTGTGAACAAAAAAGACAAAGGGCGAGTATAGTTCAACTTCAGACAGATCCGTTATTGGCATCCAGTACCAGTCATTGGCAATACTGTAAATAAAAGGTGTGGGTTTTTTTTCTTCTCATGGCCAGAGGCTAAAATCACGGCACTCCATCTTTAACATTTTCAAGTGCCCTGATCCAGAAAAAGTTGAAGACCTCTGTATACCTCAAAGTCCTCTCCGCTCTCCTCGTTGCCTTCTTACGCCTTGTTCATACTCCGACGCGCGATGGAGCATAACTGAGGCATTACACAGTTTGTGATTGTTCAATTATTCACATAATGTTATGCCTGCTGGTCACAGTACACAAAGAATGGTCAGGGACAAAACTGTTTACTTTTCAGGAAATGAGGGGGGGGGGGGGGGGGGGGGCGAAAGAAATAACCCGTTAACGTTCCACAGCACTGGATCCAATGTATTATCATTTTGACACAAGCTCTCGTTAATCCTTTTCATTAGTGAAATATGTATGCAACCCACACACACAGACTTTTCAAATTTCAACTTGTTTTTCAGCATTTTGTTTTGGTGTGCATGCGTGCGGGCCAGGCGACGTCATACGGCAAAGCATAAAATGGGGTCTTCATTTAATTTATGAAAAAAAAAATGGAGATACAAGCTTTTCTGCCTGCCCGGCAGCAGCAACAGCAGCAGCAGCAGCAGCAGCATAATCCTGCTTCATCCCGTTGCTCTCTTGGGTGATTTGCAGCCATCTGTATGGTGTTTGAGGGCTCGGGCAGTAAGTCAATCTCTGCGCGTTGATATTGAAAAACGACAAATGAAAGCATGGCATTACAAACGAGGTCATGCTCACTCACTGCATGGATAAGCAGAGAGGTAGGATGGGATGGGGTGTACGGGGGGGACGGGGGGGTGTACGGGCGCTCTGAACCATGTGTCTCTTCTTCACTGCAGAATATCAGATGAGCTCTTTGGCAGAGGTGGAAAGTAATTAAGTATGTACGTACCGTGTAGGCCAAGTGGTTCCAAAAGTGGGGTCCGGGGGTCCTTGAGGGAGTTCCAGGGGGTCCTTTATATATAGCTAAATGATAGTTTGGAACCAAATGGGTCTGTAACTCAGAGAGTGTACAAATGGAACCAAATGGACCGGTTATAGGGTCCATTTGGTTCCATTTGTACACTCCCTGAGTTACATTAACAGTTACACTCAGAGTTAAATTAACCGTAATTCCCAGAGATGTAAATGCGCAAATGGGGGTCCGTAGCCTAATTCAGGTCAAACCGGGGGGGGGGGGGGGGGTCCTTGAAACAAAAATGGTTGAAAATCACTGCTAGAGCCTTAAACATCTTCTCTTATGTCCCTGGCATAAATTCTCAAATGGGGGTCCTTGACATGAAAAGGTTTGGGAACCACTGCGAGTAGGCTATAGTAAGTACTTTACTGGAATATTTTCAATTTTCAATACTTTGACTTCAGAGGCAAATAATATTGTACCTTGTTTTACTCCACTACAATTACTTGAAAACTTTAGCTAATAGTCGCATTGTAGATTTTGATTGTCGTTAGAAAGCATACCACTTCAGCCCTATACCGGTGTATATTTCAACCATTTGAAAAATCTCATCTACAAGCCCACAATGTGTTGCGATGTGATGCATTGTGCGCTTGCAGAAAGCTTTTCATACATCTTGAAAACTGGGACATTCTGCAAAAATAAGCACTTTAACGTTTGGAACTTTCATTCTGAATACCAGACAGAGCATAACTAAGCATTTCTATAGAGTGGTATAGATACTTTTGCTTGAATCAAACAGTATCACCATGAATTAACCAATATCATCCATATGTATCGTATCGTCAACCATGTATCGTGATAGTATCGTATCGCTGTTAAAATCTATCGATACATTTCTGATATTTCCGTGACAGGTCCGTTTCTCAGTGGATATATCATCTATGAAGGTTAAATAGCAAATTGAGCTCCCACGCCCCTCGCAAAAATGCGAGCAAATTGGCCATAGCCGTCATAACAAATGTGATGATGTCATCACATTTGGCGGCTGGCCGTTTTTAGCCCGAGGAGTGTTTTCCGTGCAAAACTAATGCTTGGAATGCGTTCAGAATCACGGAATTAGCCCCCTAGTTTGACACGTCACATGCTACTTAAAGCATAATGAAATGTAGAAAACGTCGCCTTACATAGGTTGTTAATGGTGGCCATATTTTGTGGTGGGGTCTCACAGATTTTGCTCGCTTGACTCCATAGTGGGTGTGGTCGTCATCAGGAAAAACCAATCAAGTGATTGGGAAGCCATTTTGAGGCAGGTATAACAATGCATAAATACCAAACATAACCAGAATAGATTTTAAAAATAATCATTCAATGCACAAGAAGTGTTTACCGTTTAGTCATGTGCGATAATAAATACATTTTAAGTCATTGGTTAAATATTTGCAATGGCATTTTTATATTAATTTAAGAGATTTAAATACATTTGATGAATATTAGAAATCATCTCCTCTTCACCAGAAGATCATCATCATAAACTGTGTCTCTCTTGGTTCTCTGCGGGCAGCGGTGGCCGAACGGTTTGCGGAGCGGTCTTGATATCGGAAGGTCGCTAGTTCGTATCCCCGGACCGGCACGTTAAAATTACCACCGCTGAAGTGCCCTTGGAACAAGGCATTGAACCCCTACCATGAAATGTTCTATGAGCAGGGCCTGGCTGTAAACAAGTTCTTGAGCTTAGTCCAGTTACCCTGGGTAAACATAGTACCTTTCCTTTGCGCCTGCCCTGCCCTGCCTTGCCTGGATACGTGTCAAAGGAGGACTCAGCGGGAGCTTTGCGCGGCACATTACAGAGCATGTGATTTATCTGCGAGAAAGAAAGTGGAGCTTATAGCTGGACAAGCGTCTCGTCTCGGCCGGGCCTAAATCATCAACAGGTGTTGATGATTAATGACTTGTCCCACTCCTAAATCTCTCACAGTATAATGGCAAGACGTACGTCGGCCCGACATCTTTCTTTGCTATTAAATCTTTGCTGGCGCCATGTGTGTGCGTGCACGTGTGTGTGTGTGTGTGTGTGTGTGTGTGTGTACAAATGCAGTTTGTGTGAGGTCCACACAGTATTGTGCTGCAATAGCAATGGCAATATATCTATATGAATGCACCAGCACCATGTCTCTGTGCGTCTGCATGCGGACGTCTGTAATCCACGTAACTCGAGAGCCGCTCTCCCCACCGGCTTCAAATTGGACACGCGCGTTCCACAACCACCGCAGGGAGCGAGTGCAGTGCCCGGCCTTGAGTCGCCTTGCCTGCCTACATAGGCTCTGGACAGGGCTCAAATCGGCCAAATGATCACACCTGCTCGCCCCTAGATCCCCATAATATGGAGCTGGCCTGTTCTGACGCCACAATGTCTTGCTGACATCTGCACAGATATTTGGGCATGCCTGACAAAGAACTCCATATATAGTCATAAAAGGGACACATGCAGGTAGACATAACTAGAAATGCACTATGTCGAGGTGCAAACTTGCGCCTCGCACATAAGTAGGCCATGCATGGCCTACTTGTGCACAAGCAGAGCGCCCAATTAAGTACTGCTACTAACTAATGTCCATTGCAACTGCTGTTCTAAATCCTTTAGACCCGTTATTGACCTTATACCAATATTATTGAAACGTACCCTAGTTATGTCACCATCAACAGCCAATAACATTGGAACATATCTTAATTACGTCACCATCAACAGCCAATTAGGGACCACCGTACATAATACTGTACATACCATGCATACCATACTGTACATGCGCAGCCGACCACAGTACTTGCGTGCTCTGCTTGCGCAAGTAATATGCATTTCCCACTTGCATGTACCAAGTAGGCCAGTGCCCAACGGGCAACGCTCTAGTAATTATACCGTCCGTGGCCAATCCGGTATCATTACTATTTTCATTCGCAGTGCCCGGGATCCACAGCTGCCATGCAGGCCGATCAACAATCCTACTATAAATGCGCCATGTCTCTGTGTGCGTGTGTGTGTGTGTGTGTGTGTGTGGTTGTAATGCACGTAACTCGAGAACCGTTTGACCCACCGACTTCACATTCGACACACGCGTTCCACACCACCCCACAGGGAGTGCAGTGCCAGGTGTCGAGTCGGTCGGACCCACGGTTCTCCAGAACCACCAAAAAGGGTTCTGGTCAGGCTCTGCCAGTGGGCCTAATGAGGCCAACTCATTTCACCTGTGAAATTTCAGCCAATTGAGGCTCAACCAATCAGGCTCTGCCAGTGGGCCCAATTGATTGCCAAGTACACTTTTCAGATTTGCAGTCTTAATTCACACACGGGCACATACGCAGATCTCCATGTGGGACACCGGCTGACATGTTAAAACGAGTGCCATGGCAACGTATGTCATATCATTAGGTTCCCAAGTCCGACTGTGACGGGCATGTACAGGTCTTGTTTACTCTAATAATAGGGAACGGCGGTATTTGTGGGGCCCCTCAATCTATACCGTGCAAGGACCCTCCTTTACAACCGTCTGACTAACGTCCGTCTGTAGCACACTGGCAGACAAGTAATCTATGTTTAAGGTTTTCTTTTTATTACTCGCAAAGAAATATATATTCTAGCTGTAAATACTGTATGATGAACGTCTACAGGTGCTTTCTTGATCCGTGCGTGCCTTACAAGTGAGTTTATGTCGGGGATGGGGGTATATAATAAATCTTAATCGCCCCCCCTTCATCCCTTCCTTCAAAGCCGCACCCAAAACCCACACATTTAAATTGCTTTTCCCAGCTGAGCTCCAGTTAAGATGAAGTTGAGTCAAGCCATGCTCAACCTCTTATCGGCTGCAGTCTTGTACTCATCTTTTCTCCTGGTTGTTTTCCTAATAAAGTTGATTCCTTCCTTTTCTTTTAAAGCGACTTTGGGGATAAATCTGCAGCTTTTATTGTTATTATCATTATTCCATCCCTGACTGTACTGTATGTGCACCTCTGGTTGCCACTGGTTCTCAACCTGAGGGTCGGGAGTCTCGATCGGGACCCTCATTTGGGGGTGCCCAAATTATTGTTATATTTATCTGTGCAACAGAGTCAAACTAAATGTAATGCCTCAATACATTCCAAGTGATTGTCAGGGTGTGTGCGTGTGTGTGTGCATGCGTGCGTGTGTGTGTGGGGGTCGCTAGTTCAAATATGATCATTTTGGGGGCGTGGCGGTCTGAAATGGTTGATGTTATACTGTACGCCACAGGGTTTCCCCATGTCCCCTGGGCCTCAGGGGGCCCCCAGTTGTAAAGAAGAGCATTGTGAGATTGTAGAGTCTGGTATTTATTTTAACCACTTTAACCCTAAATGTACTTGTAGTACCATTAGCATTTCTCTCCACACAAAATCTCTTTGTCCGAATCTCTAGCCGATCTACAAGCTCACGCGTCGCGTTGTGAGCTTGTAGTTCGGCTATTTTCTAGATTAAACTAGATTAAATAGATTGAGTAATATAGACGGATCAGTGGTGTACAAACTCATTTGACGAGTTGACTTACGTTAGACCGAACAGTTCATGGCATTATATTCTGTTCTGGCTGCTATTTGAAGCGGGGGTGCACTAAACAAAATGTTGTATTCTGATTCTGAATACAGTGACAATAGCCTAAGCATATCTTATCTGGCTCACAAGGTACAGTATATCTGTTTTGTCGTGGAATCGTTTACATGCAGCGACCCTAAGGCCAAACAAACACCGGTAGGGACTCCTTACAAAACCGTTTTAACAACCACACCAATGCAACTCAATGACTTTGAGTTACATTGGTGTGGTTCACCAACCCATTCAGGCCCGAATGTCTTCTAAATCCTGACAGTTTTCTGAAAAACATATGTTTCTATGATTCAGTGGTGCTCAAACTTTTTCATGTCAAGGACCCCCAGAATTATCAGTATTTGGCTGCAGACCCCCATCTGAAAATATGTTGTTCCAGGGACTCCCCCAGAAGCAAAGATTTGAGCTAAAAATATATATATTCAAAGATTTGAGCCACATTTTCACGATTTTTCCAATCGTGAAATAGGTTACTTATTTTGAGCTTGTAGATCGGCTATTTTTCAATAGCTTAAGTATGACATAATGCTTAAAACACCAAAATGGGTTCCCGTCCTGAATGGGTTGAAAACGGTCTCGACCCGTCTGTGTGGACCCTTAATATGGGTCCATTTGGTTCCATTTGCACAGAGTTAAGGGGGTCCTTGCAGTGACGAAGACTCCGTGGGGGGGGGGGGGGGGGGGCGCGGGGCTCGAGCCCCCATGATGAATTAGACCCGAATATGTACAGTATATTCACCTATAGTCGGTTCGTCCCGTTTGTACCGCGCCAGCTGGTCGCGCCGCGCCCGTTCGCGCAATTATCGTCTTTGCATTGACTTTGTATGTAAACGCGCAGCTCTAACCATCCAAGCCCCCATGACGATTATAAAAACATTTCGCCTCTGGGTCCTTGCAAATAATAACATTAGAGAACCACTGTCCCAGTGGACTCCTAATGTGCCATGCAGGTGTTGTAGTAAACCAGTGTCATACATATTCTGAAGAGAACCTGGAGACTTGACATTCAGTCATGGGGTCTTATTCAAAATACACTATAGTAGGCCTAGTGTGTAAAATCTCAATTTTGCCATGGACAAGTCCAAGTCTTTGCCACAGACACATTGTAGGGACATATTGATGATGACCCCTGTGGAAATGGCAATGAGCCAATACCTTTAGATACAGAAAGTGTTCACTCACACTGTTCACTTTGATGAATCGAGTATGGAAACCATATAATGGCTTTCTTGGGTTTTAAAATCCTCTTAACAGACCTTCTATTGAACTGTATATACTCTCCATGTGCTTGTATTTGCAAACGTAACAAAGTATCAATCAATCAATGAATTGAGTGATGTCTATGTTTTTGCTATGATACTGTGGTGTTTACTGGTACGGAGACAGCAGGGCTTTGGTGTGCCTGGCCTGGGAGAACTGTTACAACAGTTTACGGGAAGAGGACCTCATATTTGATCAAAACATGGTGTGGTTTGTCCATGGATCAAATGCCCTGGACAAAGAAGAAGAACAAGAAGAAAAAAAGAAGAAAAAAAAGCCTCTGGTGTTTTGTTTTGTTTATCGTTTTGCCTTTTTTCAAAGTGCACAAACTCTGAAGCATTTAGCCAATAAATTCAACGTTCAAACCCCCCTTTTTTGGGGGGGGGGGGTCCTGTGTCTGTGGCCTGGCAACTCTGAGCACGCCTGTTTCCCACAACATGTTCCATATTTTTGATATTGTGCTTTTTGTGATTGATTGTTAATTTCAGTAACTTTATCCCGTTCTGTATAGCTTTTAATTCTAAGTCTTTGCTGAAAAATGTTAGTGCACCAACAGGAACTGGTCTCTCTCTCTCTCTCAAGAATATTTGAATATTTACATGATGTGGTAAACTTATGTAGTAAACATAACCTTTGGTTGCCAAAGGTAATGTTTAAGTAATCCAATACAAATTAAGCGTATATAGGTTACTTATAAATAACAATGAGAAAGTATACATTTTATTCTGGGAATAAATCCATGAGAAAATGTGCAACGCGGAACATTAGATAAACTTGGAACATTAGATCAACTTAGATAAACTGGCCTCGGCCAAAGTGTTCTTTCTATTCAAACACATAAGCTACAAGAAGAGCGGTTCTCATTCAAAATAATGACAATTATTAAAGAAACACATATGAGACAAGGACGAGTGCGTTTGTAACAAAGATTCAGATTTGACCTTTAACAATCACTTTGACCCTCACCGTGCTCTGAGCTGCGACGCTTCCTGAAAATGGAACACTGTTTCAGGGACACATTTGGAGGTAGCACCAAACCTACCGTACATTTCATCGCTGTCAAGCAGACATTTCTTAACTCTGTATTCAAACTTTTAGTTTTTTCGCAAATTTAGGCCCTTCTTGATCACACTATACGTCACACAAAAGCATCAAAAGTAGGAGATCGGCAAGCTCGAAAACGTGGCTCGAAAACGTGGCGCGAAGAGACGCGTGTTGAGCGTGTAGATCTACTTTTGCTATTTTCTAATTTGAATCCTGAAAAGTGATGGCTTTGGAGGTTTTGAGGTTTCAATCCGACAGAGACGATTTACATCCATTTCAAGTTTATCACCGTATTTACCCTGGATAAAAACCCCATGTGAAGAAAGTTACCCTGGGTAAAAACCTTAGAAATGAGTAATGTTAACTCCATAGACACATACGAAACAGAAAAAGTAAAGAAATCACTGCACTCCATCTTAAAAGAAGCCAATTCCTGAGTTTATAATTTACTACCCAGCCAGTCAAATGAGCCTATCACCACCAACGGGGCTAAACACACTGATGTGCTTCAGCAACGCGCCGTGCAGCTGTGCCACCGCCTGCTCGTTAAACGTGCACGTCAGCAGGTGGGGCACGGTCTCGTGGTAGAGCACGTTGACAATGTCCCAGCCGCAGTCAGCGCCCAGCGACCGCACAATGTTCGGGTAAACGAAGTTGTGCGTGTGATGCATCACTACCAGGATGACGGCCGCCCCTCCTGAGAAGACGAAAGAGAGAGAGAGAGAGAGAGAGAGAGAGAAACCATGACCGAGATAAACTAAGTAACTATAGTAGTATTTGAGTACATAGGGCTGTCACAATTATGACATTTTACGTGATGATAAATTGTCAAATAAATAATTGCGATTAACGATTTAATTATTTAATTAAGCCATAACCACACCAAAGGGTCACCATGCAACTCCTTGGGTCCAAACGGTTGCATGGTGACACTTTGGTGTGGTTTGGGCCATTGAATTCCATGTGTTGAATCACTTGGGTCAACGTACGTACAACAGGACATATCACACCACAGGGACAACGCTAAAACCGTCTCGACCCTTTGGTGTGGTTAGGGCTTAAGACAAAATGGTAATGGTAAAACATAGCCTAGTCACAGCAAAATCTGGCAACACTAGATTAGCTGCAGTAGTGTACTAGGGCAGAGGTGAACAGATGATGAATTGAAGCAGCACAGAGCACACAAAGAAAAACGACCCACTGGTGTGGTTTGGGCTTTAGGTTATGGCGGGTTTTTCTGTGATGTCCGTAATTCCATTCCACTCGCTCTCTAGGAATGCATTTATTGTATGGATGGAACAAAACACTAAACTTTCTGTATGTGGAATATGCACACAGAATTACAGATACAGACTCAATGCAAGTACTTATCCTTTTACAACCCTAACCTCAGTAACTACTGTATGCCTCCACCTAACCTTAACCATAACCTCAGTAAAAATATGCCTAACTTTAACCTTAACCAGAGTAAAACTTTGCCTGCCAGGAATTTAATCAGGTAGGGTGGGTCTTCTTATAACCTTGGTGGAATCCATCATTTTGCATCCATGAAGCCAATGGGTTGAGTTTCTTGACTCACATGAATTCATACACACATGCTTATGTGATAACGAAGTTGAATTAACTCTGAATCTCGCTGTGCAGGAGGAGAATGCAACTGGCAGATGGCGAGTGGAATTCAATAATTCCGTCAAAATAATTGGACGGATTTTTTAAAAATAAAACAAAACTGAAAAGCGTATATGCTATTACCTGGGACGACGTCTTTCATTGCTGCCTTAATGTCTCTCATGTGGCTCGTCTTCACCGGGCAGAAGACGATGACGACCTCCGGGCCGCTGTCGGTCTCGTCTACGTGAAGTCCACCCAGCTGCCTCACGCGTTGCAACAGAGTGCGGTGACAGTCGAAGGTTTGACCTTTAACAATCACTTTGACCCTCACTGTGCTCTGAGCTGCGACGCTTCCTGAAAATGGAACACTGTTTCAGGGATACACATTTGGAGGTAGTACCAAACCTACCGTACATTTCATCGCTGTCAAGCAGACATTTCTTAACTCTGTATTCAAACTTTTAGTTTTTTCACAAATTTAGGCCCTCTGCCTCTGTAGACATTTTTAAAGCACAGCTCACAGACCCACTTGAGCAGGATTCGTTTTAATTGCAGCAAAGCTCTCTGGCGTGAATGTGACCTTAGTCTTCACCACAAGCAGTAAGAAATCACTATTTACATCTGAACGTCGGGCAGTTTGGACTAAAACAACAACTTTGGAGTATTTCTCTGAGAAAACAAGCAGCAAAGAAACAACAATGAGTGGATTCTTATGGGAGGCGCGCGCATTGATCCTCTGATGGGAAGAATGTAGGCACTGTCTAGCAGCCTGGGCAGGACGAAAGGTTAGTTCTGAGCTTTGGCTGCTTGGTATTGATATAAACCTTACAACCCGCCATCTGACGGGTTCAGCGACCTCCAGGGTTAAATCTGAACCCATAATCTGACGGGTTCCGAAGCGTTTTGGCGTAAATCGTGTTAATTGAAAATGACCTTAACTTGACCGTGGAACTGACGCTCGACCGGGGCACACCTTGTCTCAAAATCAACACTGGAACTTGCGGGTCGGGCTGACAAAAGTAATGTAACATTTCTTTGCATAAATGGTTGAAATTCTAAAGGCAAAATTACATTCAATCATACTAAAATATCGATATCTATTAAGGATGCTAACCTTTCAAATAGAAAATAAGACTTTTGCTTCATGAATAAAAGTCTTCAAAATAACATGACATAGTCACATCAAATTCTGACCCCAATCGACCAAACGTTTATGGGCCGGGCCCAAAATGTATAAGAAATACATTTCAACTGCTCCTAGCTATCAACACTATCATTACACCGATCAAGAAAAAAATATAATGCAAAATAAATTTGCCTAATCATTTGCCTCCAAATTTTAAAGGCAAATGTTTCGGTGAGGAGGGTAATTTGCCCGTGGGAGTCACAGATCAAACACACTGACCAGACCTTAGGCCTCCTGCACTCCCAGAAGTTTACAGTAACTCTATGAGTTTACTGTACAAACACTGGGCAGAGATAGACCCATCTTTGGGTCGCAGACCAATTGTTATCCCCATTTCCTGTCAGCAAGAAGCCTAGTGTCCTATCAATAAAGACATAAAATCCCCCAAATAAATCGTAAAAAATGAAAAGATCCTAACCTTTCTCTTGCTTTTCGGCATACACCCCTCCCCCGCGGGTGTGGGAGGGGGGTGTGGGGGGATGTAGCTGGTCGTGTCTAGGTTGTCGCCCGTCGTCTTGTTGGGGATTGAAGTCCCTGTAGGGTTACAGCAAAATAAAAAAGGAAGATTCAATAAAAAAAAGTGTACAGATTACAGAAAGTGTTAAAGTGAAGTTTTTATACCTTTCTTTTTACCTTAGCACTCCCCACCTGAACTCGCCCACAGTTGTTGTTGTATGATAATGGGGGAGGGGTTAGGGGAGGCGGGGCGAGGATTTTAGTGTGTCACTAAAGCGGTGTATTTTTGATTGGGCCTTTTGACTCAAAGGCTTTCAGCTTTCAAGAAGAATCCAAAAATACACAGGGAAGACATATTTTAATATTCTAGCCACACCCGGGCGTCTATTAGAGTAATGTTAACTCCATAGACACATGCAAAACAAAAAAAGTTGAAAAAAGAAAAAAAAGACTCCCGAGTTTATCATTTACCACCAGCAAACCATCCGAAAACACCACCGCCGCCGCCACCACCTTTGGTTTTACCAGAGCTACCTCCACCATAGCTACCATAATACATACTGGGCAGCAGCAGCGGTAGCAGCAACAGGGCTCACAACACTGCTGTGCTTCAGCAACGTCCTGTGCAGCTGTGCCACTGCCTGCTTGTTAGATGCGCACGTCAGCAGGCCGGGCACGGTCTCGTGGTAGAGAACGTTGACAAAGTCCCAGCCGCGGTCGGCGCCCAGCGACCGCACAGGCGGGTAATCAACGTTGTGAGTGTGATGCATCACTACCAGGATGACGGCCGCCCCTCCTGAGAAGACGAAAGAGAGAGAGAGAGAGAGAGAGAGAGAGAGAGAGAAACCATGACCGAGATAAACTAAGTAACTATAGTAGAATTTGAGTACATAGGGCTGTCACAATTATGACATTTTACATGATGATAAATTGTCAAACTAATAATTACGATTAACGATTTAATTGTGTTTTTGAACACTAAAGCCCTAACCACACCAAAGGGTCACCATGCAACTCCTTGGGTCCAAACGGTTGCAAGGGGTTGCATAGTGACACTTTGGTGTGGTTTGGGCCATTGAATTCCATGTGTTGAATCACTTGGGACAACGTGGGAACGACGTGCGTCAACGTGCAACAGGACATATCACACCACAGGGACAACGCTAAAACCGTCTTGACCCTTTGGTGTGGTTAGGGCTTAAGACAAGATGGTAATGGTAAAACATAGCCTAGTCACAGCAAAATCTGGCAACACTAGATTAGCTGCAGTAGTGTACAAGGGCAGAGGTGAACAGATAATTAATTGAAGCAGCACAGAGCACACAAAGAAAAATGACCCACTGGTGTGGTTTGGGCTTTAGGTTATGCCGGGTTTTTCTGTGATGTCCGTAATTCCATTCCACTCGCTCTCTAACCTTGGTGGAATCCATAATTTTGCATCCATGAAGCCAATGGGGTGAGTTTCTTGACTCACATTAATTCATACACACATGCTTATGTGATAACGAGATATGTTGAAATTTGAATTAACTCTGAATCTCGCTGTGCAGAGACAGATGGCGAGTGATGGCGAGTGACAGATGGCGAGTGAAATTCAATAATTCCGTAAAACTAATTTGAGGGATTTAAAATAAATAAAACAAAACTGAAAAGCGTATCTGCTATTACCTGGGACGACGTCTTTCATTGCTGCCTTAATGTCTGTCATGTAGCTCGTCTTCACCGGGCAGAAGACGATGACGACCTCCGGGCCGCTGTCGGTCTCGTCTACGTGAAGTCCACCCAGCTGCCTCACACGTTGCAACAGAGTGTGGTGACAGTCGAAGGTTTGATCTTTAACAATCACTTTGACCCTCACCGTGCTCTGAGCTGCGACGCTCCCTGAAAATGGAACACTGTTTTAGGGAGACACATTTGGAGGTAGTACCAAACCTACTGTACATTTCATCAGACAGCAGACATTTCTTAACGCTGTATTCAAACTTTTAGTTTTTTCGCAAATGTAGGCCCTTCTTGATCACACTACACGTAACACAAAAGCATCGGCAAGAGATCGGCATGCTCGAAAACATGGCGCGAAGCGACGCGTGTTGAGCGCGTAGATCTACTTTTTCTATTTTTGAATTTGAATCCTGAAAAGTGACGGCTTTGGAGGTTTTGTGTTTCAATCCGACAGAGACGATTTACATCCATTTCAAGTTTATCACTGAATTTACCCTGGGTAAAAACCCCATGTGAAGAAAGTTACCCTGGGTAAAAACCCCACATGCAGAATGTTTTTTTTTCCGGAGAAAACAAGCAGCAAAGAAACAACAATGAGTGGATCCTTATGGGAGGCGCGCGCATTGATCCTCTGATGGGAAGAACGTAGGCGCTGTCTAGCAGCCTGGGCAGCACGAAAGGTTAGTTCTGAGCTTTAATTGAAAATGACCTTACCTTGACCGTGGAACTGACGCTCGACCGGGGCACACCTTGTCTCAAAATCAACACTCAAAATAAAGGATGTATGTAATAATAATGTATTATTATAATATATGTATCGCGGAAAATCACAGAGCCCGAGGCTCGCCCCGGGCTTGGTCGGGCCTGGTCGAGTTTGAGAACTTTAAGTCACAGATCAAACACACTGACCAGACCTTATAGGCCTCCTGCACTCCCAGAAGTTTACAGTAACTGACTATGCCTCAACCTAACCTTAAACTTATAGCCTTAACCTCAGGAAATCTATATTCCTGCCACGAAGCTAATCAAACACGGGTAGGGCGGGTCTATGGTGTTTTGTACTTGTACTGTAGTCTGTAGATCTGCTACTGTTGCTATTTCTTTATTTGAATCCTGAAAAGTAACAGTTTGAGGTTTTGAGATTTTCCACCCGATTTACAGTAGGCCTAATACGACGGCTTCAAGTTTATAAAACCGAGTTTACCCTGGTAAAAACCCCACATGCAGAATGTTTTTTCTCTCTTTTCTAATTGGAAATGACCTTACCTTGACCGTGGTCATCAGTTTGGCCGGAGGAGTGGCGCTCGACCGGGGCACGATCAGCACTCAAACTTGCTGGTCGAGCTGGGTACAATTCTAAAGGCAAAATTAAATACAATCCTACTAAAATATCAATCTCACTTAATGATGCTAACCTTTCAAAGTGGATATAATGTTGCAGTCCTCAAAAGAACATAATTTGTTGACAGAAAATTCATAGAATGTATACAATTTTAAAAGATCATAAAAGTGAATGCAAGCCACGGATTTAATACTTCCACCGTCAGTCAGTCGTTATACTTACTTTGCAGAGCAGCAGCGGCATCCGGCGAAACCCCTCTTATTTCTTTCAACAGTGACATTATTGTGACAGGTGTCACTCAAAATGAGTCACTGACAGACAGCTCGGTAAAATAATGTGTCTGTTAAGTTTAACGCATAACGCGTACCGACTTGCTAAGATATGTAGGAAAAAGAAACCAACACTAACCGAATCACTCTCTCAGGTCCAAACGTCCCATGTCAATAGCAGACCTACAAGCTCACTGGTACGTCTTGTAGGAGCAGTATAGGAGTGGCCTGCTGCTCTCAACCAACGCTCCCATTGGTCGTTTTCAGGATGATTGACGTGTCCCTCGCCCCATCCTGATAATCCTGATCCTTTAGTTAGCCTCGGTCCCAGCCTTAGTCATCTGCCCTTTAGTAAACATGATTTAATTTATTGTATTTGAATTGATTGCAGGTACGACCTAGCGGGGTAGCAACATATTACTTAAAACCTTTGATTCCAACATGTAAACAAAATTAAATAAGAAGGTTGCCTCTTATATCCTCATATTGATTCTGGAAAGTTATGCAAATTCTGGCATATTTTCATATAATGCTCAGATTAGGAGCCCAAATTTGGAGCTCTGGCTCATGGACTTCCGACTTATTTTGGTATTGCCATTAACACCTGAATGCAGTCTGACTACTGACCAGTAATGTAAACCAACCAGAATCTCAACTGAGAATACAGGTTCTGTTTCAAGCTCCGTCTATGAAGAAACACAATTTGGTCATGCAGTTCAAACCTGTCACCCTGCACTGCAGAGCCACTAATACATAGACTTCATAGACAAGCACTTACCTGTTGTTGTTCTGTAGCTGCTGATGCCCTTTTAGGATGACCAGAATCAAATACAAACTGTTAATTTGAGGGACAGAAGTATTTGTGTGGAACCAAGGGGACGGGGTGGCGTTAGCAACTTATTACTCAAATGTGTTGATGTCATATTCGACCATAGGCCTAACTAGAACTGCACTCTGTCAAGTGCCTATATGTGACCGGTGGCCGATTATTAAGTCACAAGAAACGATCAATGGAACAACATCATGAGCAACACAGTAACATCTAAAGTGCACTGTTTAAAGTGCGTGTGCATGTAATGTATACTGTGAGACACAATAATGTCTTGTATAGCCCACTACGCCACTTGCTTTGGGGAGGTGCAAGTCCTCAATTAGACTCTTAAATTTAAATGGACACTCAGGTTCGTGTTTTAACCAGGTAAAAGAGCAATACATCATAAAGAAACCAGGAAGAAGTCTGACACGGAAACCAGCTCTCAAGGTAAGTGTAGCGCCTAAACCCCATTATTAGGCGTTACTGTCTGGTTGCCAACAGCCAGGATTGACGTTATGTGCTCCAGAAAGTCCATGAACATTCAGTTGAAGTATATTTATTAGCTGCCAAAGCCCTAAACTTTTACGTATAAATAAACATATAAGTCAAAAGAATATACCGGTAGACAATGAGCCTTCCAAACACAGTCTAAAAACTGTTTGCCTCTGCATTTCAGCAACACCTGCACCTGATTAGGGCCAGAGATAAATACCCCTCCCTGTAACCATGGTAACCAAGGCCTTGATTGACAATTCCTTCAATGACAGCACAGAATAGATGCATGGCTCAAATGGCTCGCCAGCCCCTAATTGCTACTGGTGTAAAAAACAGAGCAATTCTAAAAACAAAATACAAAGCCATTAAAACAAAATGACATTGTAGCGCTCCTTCCCCTACTAGTGAATAAGGGCAGGGCCCTGAGTTCCTATCATTAGGTTTTTAAAATACGTAATACGTTTAGATTAATTTACCTCTTGTGTTTCAGGTGTACGCCGGTAAGTATTAGCAATTAAGTTAATTCACAGTCCCTACAGTCCCTACTGTAAATAACTCTTCCTCCAGGTAATTAGAACGCCAAGTATCTTAATCCCCAGATCAACAGGTAAGTATACTTCAACTAATATTGTTACCAAGAAATAGATGTCCAGTCAGCTAAGTAGCCTATAATAAAACAACAATATTTACTTAGACAAACAAAAAAAACTGACAATAACATACAAAATAAACTCAAAAATCACAACCCTAGTTGTAAAACTTTAAAGTCAGAAATAACAATAACACCGACCAGAAAAATACCTGTGGTATTAGTACCAACTAGTGTAAACAATATACCTTTTAGATTTAAACCCTATACCAAATTACTTAAATTATGTTGGCCTATACTAAAACCCTGTTTTTAGAATCCTATTTTAATACTAATTTAAACCCTTTTTAGACTGTAAATGTAATTTAAATCCTATTTTAATGTAACGGTTACATTAAAATAGCATTTCATCTTAAATGTGTAGTAAGGTTACATTGTAACATTAGCCTACTACACATTTAAGATTAAATATGAAATGACAAAGAACCTTGTTTAGACTAATATTAACCCGGTGTATTACCTTAAATAAAAGAAAAACACTTTGTTCAAAGAACTTTAGATTTCAACCACAATTAAACAATGGAAACTGGTAATACTTAAATGTGGGCCCACAGCCTTTCACACCTTACACCCTGACGATAAGGAATTAATCACTATTAAACCCCGTTGCAGGTCTGTAGATGCTCGGGTGCGTTGTGGCCTAAAACGGAATGGCCCCTTCACTCTCCTGAGCCAGGAAAACAAAAAGGTACCTTTCGTTCGTGTGACGAGTGTCTGTGGGTGATGCAACAGTTCAGAGCTCCTCTCCAGCAGCAAACCGGTCCCGAAGCCGAAGTCCAAACGAAGAACAGCAGAAGAATGTCCTCAGAGCATGCAGGCAGGCAGCTCACCGCAGAAACATCTCTCCTCCCGTCCCGACGTTAGCAGAGACTTGAAGGCTGACGGTCTCTAGCCCAAACAACGTCTCTCTGAGCTAGTGAGACGTGCGGCTAAAAAAAAGTCACTTGCCCTCGCTGATTTAGCAAGCACTGATAATCACTTCACACGCAGCATAATATGCTGCATATCACGGTATAAAACGTTGTGTAGACGTTCAGTCCGAGTCCACACGTGATTACTGCAGCTTCACTGTAGTTGTCGAGCAGACACACACACAGAGAAAGTACAGCTAAATAGTATTTTACATCGTAAAGTTAAAACTTTAGATCACACAGCAAAACGGACGCAGCCTCTGCTCCGCTCTCCTTCTCTCTCTCCTTGATTGGAAATCACAGGCACCTGTACACTCACTGACTCCAGGGTCCGGTTCTCTGAAACTACCCAATTCCCCACATCTACCAATCACACTAGGCAAGTTATCATTTACACAATGACATCATTAATTCAGCTTTGACCAAAATACACAGACACATTGAAAATAAAAGCACCAGTCAATGTTACAAAATAAAACACAGTTCCACCAGGTTAATACCCACTATATAAATATCCACCGGGTTACACCATGAAAACAAAATGCAACATTTTTAAGGCAATATTCATGATAGCAATAAGCCAAACTCAAATGCTAATCTGTAGGACAAAAGGCAGATTTTTATTCAAGTCTTTTTGCTTTTATCCTTTTCTTTCTTGAGCTCTGCCACCTTCCTTCCCTCCTCTTTCTTGAGCTGTGCCATTTTCCTTTCTTTGGCTGCCGTTTTTCTTTCTTCCTCCTCATTGAGCTTTTAGCTGCTACCTTCTTGGTGGCAGGCTTGACTTTCTTGACAACTGCAGGCTTTTTTGGTGCCACCTTCTTTGGCCTTTTAGCTGCACCAGGTTTCTTTGCTTTCACAGCTTTCTTAGCAGCAGGCTTCTTCGCCTCCCCACTGTCTTTGACACAATCAATGAGCAGCAACACAACTCTCAGCATCTAAAAAATCATATCATCTTTGACCATAGAGCCATCTGTCCATTCCACCATAGATCCATCTGTCCAGTTCATCCATAAAACAGTCAAAACTCTGCGTTTTTACATTTTGGAAGAGCATTTTCGGCTTCATCATAAGTACTCATGAAGTTGCAATATATATCTTGATTCTTTAGCCTCATTTAAATATTGCTCATCGTTCCACAAGGCAACATATTTTGGGTTAGACAGCTTCAGCTTGTACCGCTTTGCCTTTCTGTCCCTTTGCAAAGTGTCAATATTTTCAATCAAATCTTTGTGGGTCATTTTGATCAGACTCCGGTACCGATCCTCTGCTGTGACTGCGGTCCGGACCGGTCCTATATATGGTCTGGTGCCAATGATCTGCTGCAAAGCTGGCTGCTGTGGCACTGTGGCAGCAGTACTGCAGATGGCGAAGTCCCGACTCCCTAAAGCGCCCCTGTAGCTCCGAGTCGATCACCTCCAAACAGCAGAACTTGCTTGCAGCGGATTCTTGCAACACACTCCGAGGCCCGGTCCTGTGCCGTGCGCGCAGCGTGTCCACTCCAAAACTGGCCCCGCTGGTTCTTCGACTTCCCTATCAGTCTACATGGAACCGAGGCAGTTTTTAGACTTAATTGTAGCGCCTAAACCCCATTATTAGGCGTTACTGTCTGGTTGCCAACAGCCAGGATTGATGTTATGACATGTGCTCCAGAAAGTGATGTCCAAACAGGTCCATTCAGTTGAAGTATATTTATTAGCTGCCAAAGCCCTAAACTTTTACATGTAAATAAACATACAAGTCAAAAGAATATACCGGTAGACAATGAGCCCTCCAAACACAGTCTAAAAACTGTTTGCCTCTGCATTTCAGCAACACCTGCACCTGATTAGGGCCAGAGTTAAATACCCCTCCATGTAACCATGGTAACCCAAGGCCTTGATTGACAAGTCCTTCAATGACAGCAAAGAATAGATGCATGGTTCAAATGGCTCTTACAGTAAGTATACACATTTATTATAATGTATTCCTAATAGCATGGGTTCCTAAGACACCTGCTTAAAATACAATAGAAAATGAATATTAAATCCTAACCAAACAATTAACCAAATAAACAAAACAATCAACTCTTAAAATCCGTTACTATCAAAATGTGCAAATTGGCAAAGGAGGGGTCAGTCCATATGGTAAAGTGCAGACAGTGTCAGAGGAGAGAAGTCTTCAGAACCTCCTATTCTTCTTGTTGATACTGCGAACGCACAAGGACAGGCCGACAGTACATCCGCTCACAATATCTAACTCCAACAAATGATAGCAGCCAAAAGGCACACGTGTAGTTGTTTGTGTGTGTGTGTGTGTGTGTGTGTGTGTGTGTGTGTGTGTGTGTGTGTGTGTGTGTGTGGGGGGGGGGGACCTTTACCCTTTTTACTACCTAAAAAAAGAAATTACTATTACTGCATCATCAAATGTAATTAACAAACTATACATCAAACATTGGCCAAATTGTCAATTTATTTGTATATTTACTTTGTATTTATTTTTTAAATAGCTGATGTACAAAGTGACGTTTTTAGATCAGATATTTTCACAATATTTATTGCTTGTCAGGGTTGTGGGTGGGGGTTGTTCCCCAGTTCAAAGATTGTGAATGGGATTCAGATTTTTACGGGGGCCAGTTTCGAATTGCAGCCGTCCGTAGGTGCCTTTTGAGAGCGGTTTTGAAGGAGTCAAGGGATTTGCATGTCTTAATGACTGTTGGTAGGGCGTTCCACATTTTGGTGGCATAAGAGCGAAAATAATGTAGTCCCTTGTTTGTGCCGAATCTGGGTTGTACATGGTTTGTTGCACTCCGTCTGGTGTTGTGGGTGTGGACTTCGTTAACATTAAGGAAGTATCTAGACAGGTACATGGGTATCTTGGTGGTGTATCGAATCTTGTGGACAAGACCCATTGCAAGATGCTGTACTCTGTCGTCGACCCTAAGCCATTCCAGCCTGTCAAAGTGGGCAGGGGTGATGGGGGTGACGCCAAGTAAGAGCCTGACCAGTTTGTTTTGGGAAGTCTGGAGCCTAGTTTTAAGGGCCTTTGAGGTGCTGTGGTACCAGGAGGTACATGTATAGTCAAAGAAACCTTGTGGGATGGCTCCTGTTGACCAGTGAGGAGATCCTGTAAAGCAATCTTGTTCTTTGATTCACCTCCACCATCTGTTCTCTCCCCTCCAGGTAGTATTGCATCTAGCTCACTGATGTGCTATCGGAACCAATTGCTTTTAGCTTGTTAACTAGTATGGAGTGGTTCACGGTGTCAAAAGCCTTTTGGAGGTCCAGCATGACCATGCCGCAGTATTTGCCCGCATCCACCTCATGTTTAATGTGGTCGCTCAAATAGAGAAGGCATGTCTGTCCATCTTTCTGATACTGTTGTTGTCTTGGTATTCCTTTCATGAGACTTCACTCACCTCCACTAAGTAAGACTAAGTGCATGTGGATGGAGCTGTTGTGTTTGTATTCCACCTCTACTCCATCTATCTTGCCCTCTTTTGAAAGTGCCTGTGGTAATTTTAGGTCTTGTTTTGACTGTTCAGAATTTGTACGCAACAATGCAGTGTTTCAGCAACGCGCCGTGCAGCTGTGCCACCGCCTGCTCGTTAGATGCGCACGTCAGCAGCCGGCCGGGCACGGTCTCGTGGTAGAGCACGTTGACAAAGTCCCAGCCACAGTCAGCGCCCAGCGACGGCACGATGTTCGGGTAATCGACGTTGTGCGTGTGATGCATCACTACCAGGATGACGGCCGCCCATCCTGAGAAGACGAAAGAGAGAGAGAGAGAAACCATGACCGAGATAAACTAAGTAACTATAGTAGAATTTGAGTACATAGGGCTGTCACAATTATGACATTTTACGTGATGATAAATTGTCAAATAAATAGTTGTGATTAACGATTTAATTGTGTTTTTGAACACTAAAGCCCTAACCACAGCAAAGGGTCACCATGCAACTCCTTGGGTCCAAACGTTTGCAAGGGGTTGCATGGTGACACTTTGGTGCGGTTTGGGGCATTGAATGTGTTGAATCACTTGGGACAACATGGGACGACGTGCGTCAACGTGCAACAGGACATATCACACCACAGGGACAACGCTAAAACCGTCTCGACCCTTTGGTGTGGTTAGGGCTAAAGACAAAATGGTAATGGTAAAACATAGCCTAGTCACAGCAAAATCTGGCAACACTAGATTAGCTGCAGTAGTGTACTAGGGCAGGTGAACAGATAATTAATTGAAGCAGCACAGAGCACACAAAGAAAAACGACCCACTGGTGTGGTTTGGGCTTTAGGTTATGCCAGGTTTTTCTGTGATGTCCGTAATTCCATTCCACTCGCTCTCTAGGAATGCATTTATTGTATGGATGGAACAAAACACTAACCTTTCTGTATCTTTTTTTTTTTTTCCATCAAGTTATGTGGAATATGCACAAAGAATTACAGATACAGAGTCAATGCAAGTACTGTACTTATTCTTTTACAACCTTAACCTCAGTAAAACTATGCGTAACCTTAACTTTAACCAGAGTTAAGGCTTTGCCTGGCAGGAAGCCAATCAGGTAGGGTGGATCTTCTTATAACCTTGGTGGAATCCATAATTTTGCATCCATGAAGCCAATGGGTTGAGTTTCTTGACTTGCATGAATTCATACACACATGCTTATGTGATAACGAGATATGTTGAATTAACTCTGAATCTCGCTGTGCAGGAGGAGAATGCAACAGACAGATGGCGAGTGAAATTCAATAATTCCAACAAAACTGAAAAGCGTATATGCTATTACCTGGGACGACATCTTTCATTGCTGCCTCAATGTCTCTCATGTGGCGCGAAGACACCGGGCAGAAGACGATGACGACCTCCGGGCCGCTGTCGGTCTCCTCTACGTGAAGTCCACCCAGCTGCCTCACGCGATCCAACAGAGTGCGGTCACAGTCGAAGGTTTCACCTTTTACAATCGCTTTGACCCTCACCGTTCTCTGAGCTGCGACGCTTCCTGAAAATGGAACACTGTTTCAGGGAGACACATTTGGAGGTAGTACCAAACCTACCGTACATTTCATCGCTGTCAAGCAGACATTTCTTAACTCTGTATTCAAACTTTTCGTTTTTTCGCAAATTTAGGCCCTTCTTGATCACACTACACGTCACACAAAAGCATCAAAAGTAGGAGATCGGCAAGCTCGAAAACGTGGCGGGAAGTGTTGAGCGTGTAGATCTACTTTTGAAACTTTTAAAACAACAACTTTGGAGTATTTTTCGGAGAAAACAAGCAGCAAAGAAACAACAATGAGTGGATCCTTATGGGAGGCGCGCGCATTGATCCTCTGATGGGAAGAACGTAGGCGCTGTCTAGCAGCCTGGGCAGCACGAAAGGTTAGTTCTGAGCTTTGGCTGCTTGGTATTGATATAAACCTTACAACCCGCCATCTGACGGGTTCAGCGACCTCCGGGGTTAAATTTGAACGCGTCACCTGACGGGTTCCGAAGCGTTTTGGCGTAAATCGTGTTAATTGCAAATGACCTTACCTTGACCGTGGAACTGATGGTCGACCGGGGCACACCTCGTCTCAGAATCAACAATCGAACTTGCAGTTGGGGCTGAGAAAAGTAATGTAACATTTCTTTGCATAAATGGGTGAAATTCTAAAGGCAAAATTACATTCAATCATACTAAAATATCAATATCAATGATGCTAAGCTTTCAAATAGAAAATAAGACTTTTGCTTCATGAATAAAAGTCATAGTCACATCAAATTCTGACCTCAATCGACCAAACGTTTATGGGCCGGGCCCAAAATGTATACGAAATAAATGTCACTCAGGCATGAAGGAAGCATGAAATCAAGTCCGTTGCTCTCCCCTTGTCCCCCATATATGGGGACTAGGTTGGTGGAGGGTGTGTAGAGCCCAGGATCACATTAGGTGATTGACACAGTGGTGAAAAATGGGTTACAAAATCGTGGAATAAAAAATATATATTTAAAAAAACTGCTCCTACCCATCAACACTATCATTACACCGATCAAGAAAAAAATGCAAAAAAATGCAAAAAAAAGAAAAAAGCCTAATCATTTGCCTCCAAAATCCTTGGCAATTTGCCAAACACAATTTGATCAAACACATTGACCAGACCTTAGGCCTCCTGCACTCCCAGAAGTTTACAGTAACTCTATGAGTGTACTGTACAAACACTGGGCAGAGAGAGACCCATCTTTGGGTCGCAGACCAATTGTTATGGAAGTAAATATCAGGGGTTTATTTTCCTTTTCCTACATTGAAAAATATATATGTTACAGTACAATTCAAAAAACAGTCAGATAACCTCAGTAAAACTGACTATGCCTCAACCTAACCTTAATCCTAGCCTTAACCTCAGTCAAATTATATGCCTGCCACGAAGCTAATCAAACACGGGTAGGGCGGGTCTATGGTGTCTTGTACTTGTACTGTAGTCTGTAGACAGGGCCGGCTGCAGGATGAAATGACTGAGGGGTCAATTGAGATTTTTGAGGGGGCAAAACAATATCATATTGCAAATTGTTAAATCAAGCAGGCAGTGGCAGTTCTAGGACTCAGGTAGTCCTATGCAAGATTATAATGATTGGATGAGAATGCTTCAATCTGGTGCACTTTCAGATAACAAATGAAGAGGCTAGATCTATAAAGAACTACACACATCATATTAGATTATTATCATCATTACTGTGCTATTATTGCCATTTGCCAACATCAGCAGTAGGCTACAAAACAAAACATTGGATAGGGCAGGAGTGGGCAACTTAGATGATGGAGAGGGCCACTATATTTCAAACTCACTCAAGACAGCAACGGGGCTCACAACACTTCTGTGCTTCAGCAACGCGTCGCGCAGCTGTGCCACCGACTGCTCGTTAAACGTGCACATCAGCAGGCCGGGCACGGTCTTGTGGTAGAGCACGTTGACAAAGTCCCAGTCGCAGTCAGCGCCCAGCGACCAGACGATGTTCGAGTAATTGACGTTGTCCGTGTAATGCATCACTACCAGGATGACGGCCGCCCCTCCTGAGAAGACGAAAGAGAGAGAGAGAAACCATGACCGAGATAAACGAAGTAACTATAGTAGAATTTGAGTACATAGAGCTGTCACAATTATGACATTTTACATGATGATAAATTGTCAAACAAATAATTGCGATTAACGATTTAATTGTGTTTTTGAACACTAAGGGTGCCATTTTGAACGTCATATGATATGACATATAAGATTACAGTAATATGAGCTGGGGGCTTGGGGTATGTCATATTGCAATTTTAAGCATGTTAAGAAGCGCTTTCGACACCCCGTGGAGTGCGCAAAACGGCCTTGAATTAGTCATGGGAGTGTTTAAGGCGTGTTTGAGAGTTACCCAATCAACATGTCCGTACTATTTTCTTTACCAGTCAGCTGATGTGACATACGGAATGCGCACTTTGGGGATCGTTATATTACATTTCTTCAGGCTGGCACCATAGAAGACATGACATATGACTTTGTCACATTTGGGTTAATTATTCCTATTGCACTGCATGCTGTCACCTTTATGCCTCAAAATAAGTTGTTTCTATTGAGAAACACCAGTAAAATTATATTTAAATTAATTTAAATTATAATTATATTATATTTGAAATGAGTAATGAGTTGAATGCGTGGTGTATGCCCGTGATCGTATGGTCTTCGCTCGTAGCATTTTATTGAAGAAGACTTGGATTGAGTGTGTATGAAAGCACACTTCCCAAGGATTATGGCGATGTTTTCATTTTTTTTTAAGGTTGAGAAATGAAATAATTATGGCCGTTTCTAATCTCAACATTTCAAAAATAAAAGCCGTGGATGCGTCTTTTGCTGCGCTGTTGCCATGTCTCATAGAAACAAGTAAATAGGTCTATAAAAATAATCCCAAAATAAGCGCATATAACAGGGGTCTGTAACCTATTTTAAATTAAGTGCCATGTTTTTATTTTCTAGATAGTGAGTCTGCTATATCCAGATTAATTTTAATGACACCACATTAAAATAAAAAACATATTTTGATTGTCCACAAATATAAAGTTATTCCATCTTTTTAAATATTTTCTTGCACATTGTTATAATGATCATTATATATCCGCCTGCAGTCAGAGTTCATAGTTTTAATGAATGAATGTGATTCATTGTGAGCTGGTAGATCTGCTATTTTCAAAAGTAAAAATTGAATTACATTTTTGTATTAGCCGTCCTTAGTTGGGCAAATGCATTCATCTGGGGATCCTTGACATGGGAATGTGCTGTGTGAGGATCACTGGTTTAAACAACATTAGGAGAAACCTTTAGAAACAAGAAAAGCAACCACAACTACCAATATTTACAAGCAACTTTACAGAAAAAGAAGCCGCTTATAATAAACAGACTTGGCAACACTCCAGCAGCGTCCCAGAGCCGCTCAAGTGTAAAATCAAACAGTGCTTTATCTTCTTTTTGCGTTTATGAGGTGCCTAGACCCACGTCTAATCGTTATGCGCAGGTCAAGGGGCTTAATAGCAAATTGCGCAAAGCGAAAATAATTAACATATGGACACTCCCACAATGCTAAAATATTCAGCAACGTCGTATTCCATATGTGTGTGCGTTCAACACGGGACGATAAGGCTTTCATAATACGATTGTGCGCAGAGCGAGGCCAATTTATGTATTACCACATGGTAAAACGCACCTTCAAAATCCAGCCCTAAAGCCCTAACCACACCAAAGGGTTACCATGCAACTCCTTGGGTCCAAACGGTTGCAAGGGGTTGCATGGTGACACTTTGGTGTGGTTTGGGCCATTGAATTCCATGTGTTGAATCACTTGGGACAACGTGGGACGACGTGCGTCAACGTACAACAGGACATATCACACCACAGGGACAACGCTAAAACCGTCTCGACCCTTTGGTGTGGTTAGGGCTTAAGACAAAATGGTAATGGTAAAACATAGCCTAGTCACAGCAAAATCTGGCAACACTAGATTAGCTGCAGTAGTGTACTAGGGCAGAGGTGAACAGATAATGAATTGAAGCAGCACAGAGCACACAAAGAAAAACGACCCACTGGTGTGGTTTGGGCTTTAGGTTATGCCGGGTTTTTCTGTGATGTCCGTAATTCCATTCCACTCGCTCTCTAGGAATGCATTTATTGTATGGATGGAACAAAACACTAACCTTTCTGTATCTTTTCTTTTAAATTTTTTGCCATCAAGTTATGTGGAATATGCACACAGAATTACAGATACAGAGTCAATGCAAGTACTTATTGTTTTACAACCCTAACCTCAGTAACTACTGTATGCCTCCACCTAACCTTAACCATAACCTCAGTAAAACTATGCGTGCCTAACCTTAACTTTAACCTGAGTGAAACTTTGCCTGCCAGGAAGCCAATCAGGTAGGGTGGGTTGAGTTTCTTGACTCGCATGAATTCATACACACATGCTTATGTGATAACGAGATGTGTTGAATTAACTCTGAATCTCGCTGTGCAGGAGGAGAATGCAACAGACAGATGGCGAGTGAAATTCAATAATTCCGCAAAACTAATTAAACGGATTAAAAAAAACAAAAAAACTGAAAAGCGTATATGCTATTACCTGGGACGACGTCTTTCATTGCTGCCCTAATGTCTCTTATGTGGTGCTCCGTCACCGGGCAGAAGACGATGACGACCTCCGGGCCGCTGTCGGTCTCGTCTACGTGAAGTCCACCCAGCTGCCTCACGCGTTGCAACAGAGTGCGGTGACAGCCGAAGGTTTCACCTTTAACAATCACTTTGACCCTCACCATGCTCTGAGCTGCGACTCGTCCTGAAAATTGAACAATGTTTCAGGGACACATTTGGAGGTAGTACCAAACCTACCGAACATTTCATCGCCGTCAAGCAGACATTTCTTAACTCTGTATTCAAACTTTTAGTTTTTTCACAAATTTAGGCCCTTCTTGATCACACTACACGTCACACAAAAGCATCAAAAGTAGGAGATCGGCAAGCTCGAAAACGTGGCGCAAAGTACGTTGAGCGTGTAGATCTACTTTTGCTATTTTCTAATTTGAATCCTGAAAAGTGACGGCTTGGAGGTTTCAATCCGACAGATGATTTACATCCATTTCAAGTTCATCACCGAATTTACCCTGGGTAAAAACCCCATGTGAAGAAAGTTACCCTGGGTAAAAACACCACATGCAGAATTTTCTTTTTTAATACTTTCAGCGCTTCCTGGTGTTCATTTGAAATTAATGCAGGCACAGGGCATAATGTGTATGCCAAGCATTTCCGCCCACACAGCCCATTACAACAAGAGGAAGGGCAATTTTTTTTTTTCGAACAGCACCCAACATGTCTTAGTTTTCACCACAAGCAGTAAGAAATCACTATTTACATCTGAACGTCGGGCAGTTTGACTAAAACAACAATTTAGGAATATTTTTCGGAGAAAACAAGAAGCAAAGAAACAACAATGAGTGGATCCTTATGGGAGACGCGCGCATTGATCCTCTGATGGGAAGAACGTAGGCGCTGTCTAGCAGCCTGGGCAGCACGAAAGGTTAGTTCTGAGCTTTGGCTGCTTGGTATGGATATAAACCTTACAACCCGCCATCTGACGGGTTCAGCGACCTCCGGGGTTAAATCTGAACCCGTCATCTGACGGGTTCCGAAGCGTTTTGGCGTCTATTGTGTTAATTGCAAATGACCTTACCTTGACCGTGGAACTGACGGTCGACCGGGGCACACCTTGTCTCAAAATCAACACTCGAACTTGCAGGTGGGGCTGAGAAAAGTAATGTAACATTTCTTTGCATAAATGGGTGAAATTCTAAAGCCAAAATTACATTCAATCATACTAAAATATCAATATCAATTAATGATGCTATTGCTAAACTTTCAAATAGAAAATAAGACTTTTGCTTCATGAATAAGTCTTCAAAATAACATGACATAGTCACATCAAATTCTGACCCCAATCGACCAAACGTTTATGGGCCGGGCCCAAAATGTATAAGAAATACATTTCAACTGCTCCTACCTATCAACACTATCATTACACCGATCAAGAATCTTTTTTGCAAAAACATAATTGCCTAATCATTTGCCTCCAAAATCCTATGAGTGTACTGTACAAACACTGGGCAGAGAGAGACCCATCTTTGGGTCGCAGACCAATTGTTATGGAAGTAAATATCAGGGGTTTATTTTCCTTTTCCTACATTGAAAATGTTACAGTACAATTCAAAAAACAGTCAGATAACCTCAGTAAAACTGACTATGCCTCAACCTAACCTTAACCCTAGCCTTAACCTCAGTAAAATGATATGCCTGCCACGAAGCTAATCAAACACGGGTAGGGCGGGTCTATGGTGTTTTGTACTTGTACTGTAGTCTGTAGACAGGGCCGGCTGCAGGATGAAATGACTGAGGGGTCAATTGAGATTTTTGAGGGGGAAAAATAATAATAATATTGCATTGTTAAATCAAGCAGGCAGTGGCAGTTCTAGGACTCAGGTAGTCCTATGCAAGATTATAATGATTGGATGAAAATGCTTCAATCTGGTGCACTTAAAAAAAAATCATATTAGATTATTATCATCATTACTGTGCTATTATTGCCATTTGCCAACATCAGCAATAGGCTAAAAAACAAAACATTGGATAGGGCAGGGGTGGGCAACTTTGATGATGGAGAGGGCCACTATATTTCAAACTCACTCCAGACAGCAACGGGGCTCAAAACACTGCTGTGCTTCAGCAACGCATCGCGCAGCTGTGCCACCGCCTGCTCGTTAAACGTGCACGTCAAAATGCAGGGCGCGGTCTGGTGGTAGAGAACGTTGACAAAGTCCCAGTCACAGTCAGCGCCCAGCGACTGCACGATGTTCGGGTAATTGACATCGCACGTGTAATGCATCACTACCAGGATGACGGCCACCCCTCCTGAGAAGACGAAAGAGAGAGAGAGAGAGAGAGAGAGAGTGAGTGAAACCATGACCGAGATAAACTAAGTAACTATAGTAGAATTTGAGTACATAGGGCTGTCACAATTATGACATTTTACATGATGATAAATTGTCAAACAAATAATTGCAATTAACGATTTAATTGTGTTTTTGAACACTAAAGCCCGAACCACACCAAAGGGTCACCATGCAACTCCTTGGGTCCAAACGTTTAAAAGGGGTTGCATGGTGACACTTTGGTGCAGTTTGGGCCATTGAATTCCATGTGTTGAATCACTTGGGACAACGTGGGAATACGTGCGTCAACGTGCAACAGGACATATCACACCACAGGGACAACGCTAAAACCGGCTCGACCCTTTGGTGTGGTTAAGGCTTAAGACAAAATGGTAATGGTAAAACATAGCCTAGTCACAGCAAAATCTGGCAACACTAGATTAGCTGCAGTAGTGTACTAGGGCAGAGGTGAACAGATAATTAATTGAAGCAGCACAGAGCACACAAAGAAAAACGACCCACTGGTGTGGTTTGGGCTTTAGGTTATGCCGGGTTTTTCTGTGATGTCCGTAATCCCATTCCACTCGCTCTCTAGGAATGCATTTATTGTATGGATGGAACAAAACACTAACCTTTCTGTATCTTTCTTTTTTTTTTTTGCCATCAAGTTATGTGGAATATGCACACAGAATTACAGATACAGAGTCAATGCAAGTACTTATTCTTTTACAACCCTAACCTCAGTAACTGTATGTCTCCACCTAACCTTAACCATAACCTCAGAAAAACTATGCCTAACCTTAACTTTAACCTGAGTAAAACTTTGCCTGCCAGGAAGCCAATCAGGTAGGGTGGGTCTTCTTATAACCTTGGTGGAATCCATAATTTTGCATCCATGAAGCCAATGGGTTGAGTTTCTTGACTTGCATGAATTCATACACACATGCTTATGTGATAACGAGATATGTTGAATTAACTCTGAATCTCGCTGTGCAGGAGGAGAATGCAACAGTCAGATGGCGAGTGAAATTCAATAATTCCGTAAAACTAATTGGACGGATAAAAAAAAATAACTGAAAAGCGTATATGCTATTACCTGGGACGACGTCTTTCAATACTGCCTTAATGTCTCTCATGTGGTGCTCCTTCACCGGGCAGAAGACGATGACTACCTCCGGGCCGCTGTCGGTCTCGTCTACGTGAAGTCCACCCAGCTCCCTCACGTGTTGCAACAGAGTGTGGTGACAGTCGAAGGTTTCACCTTGACCTTTTACAATCACTTTGACCCTCACCGTGCTCTGAGCTGCGCTGAACCTTCCTGAAAATGGAACACTGTTTCAGGGATACACATTTGGAGGTAGTACCAAACCTACCGTACATTTCATCGCTGTCAAGCAGACATTTCTTAACTCTGTATTCAAACTTTTAGTTTTTTCGCAAATTTAGGCCCTTCTTGATCACACTACACGTCACACAAAAGCATCAAAAGTAGGAGATCGGCAAGCTCGAAAACATGGCGCGAAGCGGCGCGTGTGGAGCGTGTAGATCTAGTTTAGCTATTTTCGAATTTGAATCCTGAAAAGTGACGGCTTTGGAGGTTTTGAGGTTTCAATCCGACAGACGATTTACATCCATTTCAAGTTTATCACTGAATTTACCCTGGGTAAAAACCCCATGTGAAGAAAGTTACCCTGGGTAAAAACCCCACATGCAGAATGTTTTTTTTTTTTAACACTTTCAGCACAGCCTGGTGTTCATTTGAAATTACTGCAGGCAGCCAGGGCATAATGTGTATTTTGGCACAAAGCATTTCCGCCCACACAGCCCAATACAACAAGAGGAGGGGCAAAAAAGAAAATCGAGCAGAACCCGACATGTCTTAGTTTTCACCACAAGCAGTAAGAAATCACTATTTACATCTGAACGTCCGGCAGTTTGGACTAAAACAACAACTTTGGAGTATTTTTCGGAGAAAACAAGCAGCAAAGAAACAACAATGAGTGGATCCTTATGGGAGGCGTGCGCATTGATCCTCTGATGGGAAGAACGTAGGCGCTGTCTAGCAGCCTGGGCAGCACGAAAGGTTAGTTCTGAGCTTTGGCTGCTTGGTATTGACATAAACCTTACAACCCGCCATCTGGCGGGTTCAGCGACCTACAGGTTAAATCTGAACCCATCATCTGACGGGTTCCGAAGCGTTTTGGCGTTAATCGTGTTAATTGCAAATGACCTTACCTTGACCGTGGAACTGACGCTCGACCGGGGCACACCTTGTCTCAAAATCAACACTCGAACTTGCAGGTGGGGCTGAGAAAAGTAATGTAACATTTCTTTGCATAAATGGGTGAAATTCTAAAGGCAAAATTACATTAAATCATACTAAAATATCGATATCAATTAATGATGCTATTGCTAAGCTTTCAAATAGAAAATAAGACTTTTGCTTCATGAATAAAAGTCTTCAAAATAACATGACATAGTCACATCAAATTCTGACCCCAATCGACCAAACGTTTATGGGCCGGGACCAAAATGTATAAGACATAAATGTCAACTGCTCCTAGCTATCAACACTGTCATTACACCGATCAAGAAAAAAAATGCAAAAAAATAATTGCCTAATCATTTGCCTCCAAAATCCTTGGTAATTTGCCCGTGGGAGTCACAGATCAAACACACTGACCAGACCTTAGGCCTCCTGCACTCCCAGAAGTTTACAGTAACTCTATGAGTTTACTGTACAGTGTACAAACACTGAGCAGAGAGAGAGCCATCTTTGGGTCGCAGACCAATTGTTATAGAAGTAAATATCAGGAGTTTGTTTTCCTTTTCCTACATTGAAAAAAAATATATATATGTTACAGTAAAATAAAAAAAACAGTCAGATAACCTCAGTAAAACTGACTATGCCTCAACCTAACCTTAACCTCAGTAAAATGATATGCCTGCCACGAAGCTAATCAAACGCGGGTCTATGGTGTTTTGTACTTGTACTGTAGTCTGTAGACAGGGCCGGCTGCAGGATGAAATGACTGAGGGGTCAATTGAGATTTTTGAGGGGGCAAAACAATTTCATATTGCATCGTTAAATCAAGCAGGACTCAGGACTCAGGTAATCAAGATTATAATGATTGGATGAAAATGCTTCAAGATTATAATGATTGGATGAAAATGCTTCAATCTGGTGCACTTTTAGATAAAAAATGAAGAGGCTAGATCTATAAAGAACTACACACATCATATTAGATTATTATCATCATTACTGTGCTATTATTGCCTTTTTCTAACATCAGCAGTAGGCTACAAAACAAAACATTGGATAGGGCAGGGGTGGGAAACTTTGATGATGGAGAGGGCCACTATATTTCAAACTCACTCCAGACAGCAACGGGGCTCACAACAATGCTGTGCTTCAGCAACACGTCGCGCAGCTGTGCCACCGCCTGCTCGTTAAACGCGCACGTCAGCAGGCAGGGCATGTACTTCTTGTGGTAGAGCACGTTGACAAAGTCGCAGCCACAGTCAGCGCCAAGCGACCGCACGATGTTCGAGTAATTTACTTCGTACGTGTGATGCATCACTACCAGGATGACGGCCATCCCTCCTGAGAAGACGAAAGAGAGAGAGAGAGAAACCATGACCGAGATAAACTAAGTAACTATAGTAGAATTTGAGCACATAGGGCTGTCACAATTATGACATTTTACATGATGATAAATTGTCAAACTAATAATTGCAATTAACGATTTAATTGTGTTTTTGAACACTAAAGCCCTAACCACACCAAAGGGTCACCATGCAACTCCTTGGGTCCAAACGGTTGCAAGGGGTTGCATGGTGACACTTTGATGTGGTTTGAGGCATTTAATTCCATGTGTTGAATCACTTGGGACAACGTGGGACGACGTGCGTCAACATGCAACAGGACATATCACACCACAGGGACAACGCTAAAACCGTCTCGACCCTTTGGTGTGGTTAGAGCTTAAGACAAAATGGTAATGGTAAAACATAGCCTAGTCACAGCAAAATCTGGCAACACTAGATTAGCTGCAGTAGTGTACTAGGGCAGAGGTGAACAGATAATGAATTGAAGCAGCACAGAGCACACAAAGAAAAACGACCCACTGGTGTGGTTTGGGCTTTAGGTTATGCCGGGTTTTTCTGTGATGTCCGTAATTCCATTCCACTCGCTCTCTAGGAATGCATGTATTGTATGGATGGAACAAAACACTAACTTTTCTGTATCTTTTTTTTTTTTTAATTTGCCAAGTTATGTGGAATATGCACACATAATTACAGATACAGAGTCAATGCAAGTACTTATTCTTTTACAACCCTAACCTCAGTAACTACTGTATGCCTCCACCTAACCTTAACCATAACCTCAGTAAAACTATGCCTAACCTTAACCTTAACCAGAGTAAAACTATGCCTAACCTTAACCTGAGTAAAACTTTGCCTGCCAGGAAGCCAATCAGGTAGGGTGGGTCTTCTTATAACCTTGGTGGAATCCATTATTTTGCATCCATGAAGCCAATGGGTTGAGTTTCTTGACTCACATGAATTCATACACACATGCTTATGTGATAACGAGATATGTTGAATTAACTCTGAATCTTGCTGTGCAGGAGAAGAATGCATCAGACAGATGGTGAGTGAAATTCAATAATTCCGTCAAACTAATTAGACGGATTTAAAAAAAATGAAACAAAACTGAAAACAAAGCGTATATGCTATTACCTGGGACGACGTCTTTCATTGCTGCCTTAATGTCTTTCATGTGGTGCGTCTTCACCGGGCAGAAGACGATGACGACCTCCGGGCCGCTGTCGGTCTCGTCTACGTGAAGTCCACCCAGCTGCCTCACGCGATGCAACAGAGTGTGGCGACAGTCGAAGGTTTGACCTTTTACAATCACTTTGACCCTCACCGTGCTCTGAGCTGCGACGCTTCCTGAAAATGGAACACTGTTTCAGGGACACATTTGGAGGTAGTATCAAACCTACCGAACATTTCATCGCTGTCAAGCAGACATTTCTTAACTCTGTATTCAAACTTTTCTTTTTTTCACAAATTTAGTCCCTCTTCATCACACTACACGTCACACAAAAGCATCAAAAGTAGGAGATCGGCAAGCTCGAAAACGTGGCGCGAAGCGGCGCGTGTGGAGCGTGTAGATCTACTTTTGCTATTTTCGAATTTGAATCCTGAAAAGTGACGGCTTTGGAGGTTTCAATCCGACAGAGACGATTTACATCCATTTCAAGTTTATCACCGAATTTATCCTGGGTAAAAACCCCATGTGAAGAATGTTTTTTTTAAACACTTTCAGCACAGCCTGGTGTTCATTTGAAATTACTGCAGGCAGCCAGGGCATAATGTGTATTTTGGCGCCAAGCATTTCCGCCCACACAGCCCAATACAACAATTCTTTTTTTTCTCGAGCTGAACCCGACATGTCTTAGTTTTCACCACAAGCAGTAAGAAATCACTATTTACATCTGAACGTCGGGCAGTTTGGACTAAAACAACAACTTTGGAGTATTTTTCGGAGAAAACAAGCAGCAAAGAAACAACAATGAGTGTATCCTTATGGGAGGCGCACGCATTGATCCTCTGATGGGAAGAACGTAGGCGCTGTCTAGCAGCATGGGCAGCACGAAAGGTTAGTTCTGAGCTTTGGCTGCTTGGTATTGATATAAACCTTACAACCCGCCATCTGACGGGTTCAGCGACCTCCGGGGTTAAATCTGAACCCATCATCTGACGGGTTTCCGAAGCGTTTTGGCGTAAATCGTGTTAATTGCAAATGACCTTACCTTGACCGTGGAACTGACGCTCGACCGGGGCACACCTTGTCTCTAAATCAACAATCGAACTTGCAGGTGGGGCTGAGAAAAGTAATGTAACATGTCTTTGCATAAAAGGGTGAAATTCTAAAGGCAAAATTACATTCAATCATACTAAAATATCGATATATATTAATGATGCTATTGCTAAGCTTTCAAATAGAAAATAAGACTTTTTCTTCATGAATAAAAGTCTTCAAAATAACATGACATAGTCACATAAATTCTGACCCCAATCGACCAAACGTTTATGGGCCGGGTCCAAAACGTGTAAGAAATACATGTCAACTGCTCCTACCTATCAACACTATCATTACACCGATCAAGAAAAAAATAATAATGCAAAAAAATAATTGCCTAATCATTTGCCTCCAAAATCCTTGGTAATTTGCCCGTGGGAGTCACAGATCAAACACACGGACCAGACCTTAGGCCTCCTGCACTCCCAGAAGTTTACAGTAACTCTATGAGTGTACTGTACAAACACTGAGCAGAGAGAGACCCATCTTTGGGTCGCAGACGAATTGTTATAGAAGTAAATATCAGGGGTTTATTTTCCTTTTCCTACATTGAAAAAAGATATATATATATGTTACAGTACAATAAAAAAAACCAGTCAGATAACCTCAGTAAAACTGACTATGCCTCAACCTAACTTTAACCTCAGTAAAATGATATGCCTGCCACGAAGCTAATCAAACACGGGTAGGGCGGGTCTATGGTGTTTTGTACTTGTACTGTAGTCTGTAGACAGGGTCGGCTGCAGGATGAAATGACTGAGGGGTCAATTGAGATCTTTGAGGGGGCAAAACAATTTCATATTGCATTGTTAAATCAAGCAGGCAGTGTCAGCTCTAGGACTCAGGTAATCAAGATTATAATGATTGGATGAAAATGCTTCAATCTGGTGCACTTTCAGATAAATAATGAAGGGGCTTGATCTATAAAGAACTACACGCATGATATATGATTATTATCATCATTACTGTGCTATTATTGCCATTTGCCAACATCAGCAGTAGGCTACAAAACAAAACATTGGATAGGGCAGGGGTGGGAAACTTTGATGATGGAGAGGGCCACTACATTTCATACTCACTCCAGACAGCAACGGGGCTCACAACACTGCTGTGCTTCAGCAACGCGTCGCGCAGCTGTGCCACCGACTGCTCGTTAGATGCGCACGTCAGCAGGCCGGGCACGGTCTGGTGGTAGAGCACGTTGACAAAGTCCCAGCCGCGGTCGGCGCCCAGCGACCGCACATGCGGGAAATCGACGTTGCACGTGTGATGCATCACTACCAGGATGACGGCCGCCCCTCCTGAGAAGACGAAAGAGAGAGAGAGAGAGAGAGAATGAGAGAGAGAGAGAGAGAGAGAGAGAGAATGAGAGAGAGAGAGAGAGAAACCATGACTGAGATAAACTAAGTAACTATAGTAAAATTTGAGTACACAATTCTGTCACAATTATGACATTTTACATGATGATAAATTGTCAAACAAATAATTGCGATTAACGATTGAATTGTGTTTTTGAACACTAAAGCCCTAACCACACCAAAGGTTCACCATGCAACTCCTTGGGTCCAAACGGTTGCAAGGGGTTGCATGGTGACACTTTGGTGCGGTTTGGGCCATTTAATTCCATGTGTTGAATCACTTGGGACAACGTGGGACGACGTGCGTCAACGTGCAACAGGACATATCACACCACAGGGACAACGCTAAAACCGTCTCGACCCTTTGGTGTGGTTAGGGCTTAAGACAAAATGGTAATGGTAAAACATAGCCTAGTAGTCACAGCCAAATCTGGCAACACTAGATTAGCTGCAGTAGTGTACTAGGGCAGAGTTGAACAGATAATTGAAGCAGCACAGAGCACACACAAAAAATCGACCCACTGGTGTGGTTTGGGATTCAAGTTTTGTGGAATATGCACACAGAATTACAGATACAGAGTCAATGCAAGCACTTATTAAACTGCCTTTTACGACATTACTGATTTGCTTGTTAACATTTTGTGCAGTGTCAAAAAAGACTCCCAGGTTTTTGACGGAGCTTTTGGAGTTTGACTGCAGGGGGCCGAGTGAATGGGATAGACGGGCGGTTGAGGTTTTGTGATCATTGGGGTCAAGGCCTGTTTTTTTTTAGTAAGGGCTGAATGGTGGCATGCTTAAAACTGGAGGGGACAATTCCTGTTTCTAAACTGCTGGTGATAATGGCCAAAATGAGGGGGGAGATGGTCGTGAATACATCTTTAAAGAGGCGAGAGGGAATAGTGTCAGAGGGGCAAAAGGTGGGTTTTAAATGAGAGACCACCTCACCTCAGACAGGTGGGAGGATGATATAGGTGAAAAGTGTGTAAGGTGGCTTGCTGCAAAATGAGTTAATGCGTGGTATGATGCAGGGGGTAGGATGAGTGCTCTGATATTAGAGCTTTTGTCTGTACAGTTCCTAAAATCTCACATGTAGCCATGTCCGGGGGGGGGGGGGGGGGGGGGGGAGTAGTGGCAGGGGAGACGGCAGGGTTTAGAATAGTGTTTATGGTTTTAAAAATTATTTGGGTTCGGTTAAAATTTGTGTTAATTAGATTGGCAAAGTAATCTGACTTCGCTGTCTTTACCGACGATTGGTAGGATTTCAGACAGTCGTGGAGGATTTCATAGGAAATCTGCAGTTTCTCATTGGGTTGAGTTTCTTGACTTGCATGAATTCATACACACATGCTTATGTGATAACGAGATATGATGAATTAACTCTGAATCTCGCTGTGCAGGAGGAGAATGCAACAGACAGATGGTGAGTGGAATTCAATAATTCCGTAAAACTAATTGAACGGATAAAAAAAAAGAAAACTGAAAACAAAGCTTATCTGCTATTACCTGGGACGACGTCTTTCATTGCTGCCTCAATGTCTATCATGTGGCGCGTCTTCACCGGGCAGAAGACGACGACGACCTCCGGGCCGCTGTCGGTCTCGTCTATGTGAAGTCCACCCAGCTGCCTCACGCGTTGCAACAGAGTGCGGTGACAGTCGAAGGTTTTACCTTTTACAATCACTTTGACCCTCACCGTGCTCTGAGCTGCGACGCTTCCTGAAAATGGAACACTGTTTGTGTCAGGGAGACACATTTGGAGGTAGTACCAAACCTACCGTACATTCCATCAGACAGCAGACATTTCTTAACTCTGTATTCAAACTTTTCATTTTTTCGCAAATTCAGGCCCTTCTTGATCACTACACGTCACACAAGCATCAAAAGTAGGAGATTGGCAAGCTCGAAAATGTGGCGCGAAGCGGCGCGTGTTGAGCGTGTAGATCTACTTTTGCTATTTTCGAATTTGAATCCTGAAAAGTGACGGCTTTGGAGGTTTTGAGGTTTCAATCCGACAGACGATTTACATCCATTTCAAGTTTATCACCGAATTTACCCTGGGTAAAAACCCCATGTGAAGAAAGTTACCCTGGGTAAAAATCCCACATGCAGAATGTTTTTTTTTAACACTTTCAGCGCTGCCTGGTGTTCATTTAAGCAATATTACATGAGAGGGTGTGGTTTGACGTGATTATTGCTACGACAGTGATGCGGCAAGGAACGAGACGAAGTTGAGTTCCGCAAGCATCACTGAAGTGATGGTTGATATTTCAATCCTACTAAAATATCAACCATACTTAATTACGTGGCCCGGATGGCTAGGGTAGCAGTCCGGGCACCTAGGCTGCTGCCTGACAGTGTCGCAGGTTCGAATCCTGACTACCTTTGCTGCGTGTAACCCCTCCACATCTCTCTCTCCCCATTTCCTGTCAGCAAGAAGCCTAGTGTCCTACCAATAAAGACATAAAATCCCCCAAATAAATCGTAAAACATAAAAAGATCCTAACCTTTCTCTTGCTTTTCGGCATCCAGGCCCTTCCTCAGCGCTTCGAGGAAGGAGTGGACACTTAGCACACTGGTTTTCATGTCCCTCAAGATGACCAGGTAGTCATTCAGGACACCATTCTTAGTGAGGGCCGCTGGAGAGGAGAGAGAGAGAGAGAGAGAGAGAGACAGGAAAATAGCAACACTGAACATGACAGGAAAAGGAACACATTTCAGTTCTGGTGGTGGTGGTGGTGAGGACCCAAATGCAGGACAGCCAGGCAGGAGTAGTGATCAAAACCCATGGTTGGGTATTTTATTTAACAGGTGAATAGAACAGCAATCACAAATGCAGAGTGACACTAAACAATGAACCGACAAGGACTGACTGGGGAACAAGACACACAGGTGGGCTGATTACACATGAGAAACACATGGGGAAGACATGAACATAGAACCAAAACAACTAGAACAAGAACATAGACATGCAACAGCTAGATAAACAGAACATAGCATCAAAACAGTAGAACATATCATAGAAAAACAACATCTAGATGAGCAAAGTCTGAGACCGTGACAGAGATAGATTGAAAACAAATACATTCATGGCTTGTCTACCGTATACTCCAAAGATGAAAGCAATCATTCAAGAGGCAGGGAGAGAAATAACCCCCCCCCCCCACACACACACACACACACACTCTCTTCATTGCTGGTGCTGGGAGCAAACAGAATGATGCATACATACAGCCTTCAGTGACACTGAACGACAGTGAGTGTTCTGTGAATAGGACACCAAATTTGTCACATAATTGAAGCAAAATAAAATCTCACAACTGAAATGTTTTGAATCATTTTGAAACAGACTGAAAGGGCCAGCGCGCGCGCGCACACACACACACACACACACACACACACACACACACACACACACACACACACACACACTCTACAATGTAGAACCTGTACATCTACATGTTCTACATACTGCCAGACCAGGTGAAAATGCAGATGGATGCAAGTCTAACCCCTTCAAATGCTCAAAATCTTAAAATGATAACTGAAAATATAGCTTATCTACGAGCTCTCAATTGAGATCTCACTGAGCAACATGCTTCCATAGAAGACATGCGAAGACATGGAAACTTCCATGGAATCCAAATTACTTGAAAATGAGGGCCTGCCGCTCAACTGTCATCTGACTTACATGATACACGGTCGAGGTGTAGGTGCTCGACCGGGGCACAATAAACAGGCAAACTTGGTGGTCGAGCTGACAAAAGTAATGCAACATTATTTTGTTTGCATAAATGGGTACAAAATTACATTCAATCCTACTAAAATATCGTTCTCACTTAATGATGCTAACCTTTCAAAGTAGATAAAATGTTGCTTCAAAATAACATAATAATTTGTTTGCATAAATGGGTGAAATGGTCCTCCCGTCTCAAATCTAAAGGCAGAATGCAATCCTACAAAAAATATCAACCATACTTAATTATGCTAACCTGGACAGGCGTACTCCTCAAACAGGCCCATGTGCGCTTTGAGGAAGGAGTAGACACTTTCCACTTTGGTTTTCATGTCCCTCAAGATATCCAGGTAGTCAGACTCATTCAGGACGCCATTCTTAGCGAGGGCCACTGGAGAGGAGCAGAGAGAGAGAGAGAGACAGGAAAATAGCAACACAGAAAATGACAGGACAAGGAACACATTTCAGTTCAGCCAGATAACTCAGTAGTGTAGTGTAGTCTACCGTTATAAGATGAGGTGAAGAAAATTCCAGCACTCATTGTATGTCTTTTAGCATGATTTTATTTAACTCTGACGAGAGTGAACGTCAGCGCTATCTTCAAGCCTTGCACCCGAAGGATTTTGTTTTAACCTGGAGTGCTGCGGGTTGTCTGCTACGGCAGTACTTTTTTCTTAGTCTACCGTTATACGCTACAGCATATGTAGCATGCCGTGCGAAAGTTTTTTGGGAAAAAATAGCATATACCGCCTGGAAATCATTTTAACCATTGACCTATACGTGCACATGCCGCACAGGGTATGATTAATTATGGAATTCCGTCTGAAAAAACCTAGGTTACAGCACTGAGATAACTCGAGATAGATTGAAAGCAAATACAGTGTAAATAAATACATGTGTGAATACAATATTTGATCTCGGCATTCATGGCTTGTCTACCAAGAGGCAGGGAGAGAAATAACGTTTTTGACTGACTATCGATCTATATCGATCTGGAGAGGGAAGTCTGGAGCACTCTGGTGGAGCTGTTTCCCCCGCGACCCAAGTACGGATAAGCGGTTGAAGATGTATGGATGGATGGATTGATATCGATCTATAGGTGTATTGCAATGCTCAGTGAGATTATGAGATATGGATTTACAGAGGCGGCAGTGGCTCAGGGTTAGAGTTGCCGGTTGGGAACCGGAAGGTTCCCAGTTCAATCCTGGGCTCCCCCTGAGTTTGTGTTGAAGTGTCCTTGAACAAGACTTTGAACCCCTAATTGCTCGCAATGAGCAAGTTGGTTGCATGGTTTCCTCTGCCATCTGTGTATGAATGTGTGGGTGAATGTAATGCACAATCTATGTAAAGCGCCTTGGACAAAGGTGCTATATAAATGCACCATTTACAGAGAACAACAGCCAAGTCCCATAATATTGGCAGAGGAAACCATGCAAGGCACCAACCTGCTCTTCGGGAGCAATTAGGGATCCACTAACTCTGGGGGAGTTAACTCAACCCCTGAGCCACTGCTGCCCCACGTGAGCGTGTAGATCGGCTATTTTCACAACAAAATGTAACTCCTCGGCCTGAAAAGTTTGATAACCACTGATTCACAGAATTAAACCACAAAGCAACCCACAAAAAGGAGAGGTGGATATTATTGAGAGTTTGAGATTAGGAGAAAGTACAGCAGTCTCTGCTCTTATACACACACAGTCTATGAGTGTAATAGCTACTTAATGAAAGATGTACTGTATTAGACGTTACCTTTGGCTTTAGCATAATATTCTGGGATGAAATCCAACAGCTCCCTTAAGACAGCGTTTATTGGCTTCACATTCTACAATAGAACACAAGACAGAACACGCACATAAATGTACAGAAATGCAGTTTTGCACACACATGATTCCATCATCGGCGCTATCTATTCGTATTGGCATCGTCCAGTCGTACTGCTGGACCTATCATATATATATATATATATATATATATATTGTGGGATGTCGCATGACAGCGGGCCGTCAGAGCGCCACCCCAACGAGAGTCAGTGGAGCATCAGAGGCGGAGCACAGCCCAGAAGACAGCGACCCGCCCTGGGTCACGTGATTGACCACACGTATCTACCCATCTTCCTCCTCAATCAGAGCAATAACACAACAGCCGCGCTGCACGCTAATGTTTGAAAGGTATAGGGCACAGATGAACGCTCCGCCTCATTCTCCACTGACTCACGGAGGGAGCACTGACGTGGCAATCTGGCGGTAGGTCTCCACAAACACACATCCCCCTCACTGTTGCCACTTGTTCAGACTCTGTGCTAATAGTGTTTCTCATTACACAGGCAACCCCAGGATGGAGGAATCCTGAAGAGGAACCCAGATGGAAATAACACTCCTGAAGGAATAGGAGTGAGAGGAATTATAGACTGTGTTGGGGACAGGTTAGACAGCTCGATGGTTGCTATGGTTACTATGGTCACGTGGTGTTTGGTGGTGTCAGACAGGTAGTAAAATCAGCTGTTCACCGGTGGCATTTTCATGAATGGAGAGAGAGGGGGTGAACGGGGAATGTCCAACTTTGTCGACCGCAAATCACTTTAAACTATGCTGTGATAACTTTAATAAACATAACAAAAGCAGTACCCTGTCCTGGAGCAATGATTCTCGCATGACAACCATTAAAGCAGCGAGTCTGACAACCAAAACTTTTCCTCGATTTAGCCTCTCGGCGTCATACGACATAAGGTATAGACGCCCTACATTGTCGACAAAGAGTGACACAAAACACAAGAATTGGAGCCACAGAAGGACCTGACAAGTCACACTTTGCACGCGGAGCAAACGAGCAAAACACGCAAAGCAATGGAATGATCACACCAAGGACCGGAGCGCATTCACAACTGACAGGCGGTAACGTAACACAACCCGACCCGTTTCGTTCTTCTGTTGAATCATATCGGATTGTTTGGAACAGTTTGAGCTGGATCCACCGCCGAGTGGAAACTGTCATTGTGTTGAATACACTGTGGATGTGTGTGCACTGCAGCCCGCCGGGCTAACGCTATTGTGTGTCAAGTCAACTGTCAAACAATTAACGTGCATCGCTGCTTGTGATCGCCGATCGCTGTGGCTGTTCTATGTGGCTGGTTGGCTTGCATTGGATCCTTATTGTGACCGTGTCATTAAACTGTACATTCAAAATGAGTGAAACGAAAGTGGATTCAAACGTTGGGAAACCGGATAAGGAAAAAAGGAAAATAAATCTCACGGAAAAGGCTCTTGCAAATAAAATTGAATTAATTCAAAAGGAACGCAAAAAGAAAGTAGACGAAATAAAGTCTCTGGCAACCTCCATGAAAGAGCTCATGAGAGATGACAAAAACATTTCAGTGGTTACAAGACAACTCGATGTTTTGATGCAACTGTCTCACACTTCTAATGAACTTCATGTCTCTTTAATGCCTCTTGTCCCATCCGATGAACAAAGAAAGCAAAATGAATGGTTCTCAAAGATTAAGAGACATACAGATGGTTTTATTGAGGATGTTAATGCCTGGTTAGAATCCTCACAAATCGGAGGACCTCAGCTAGAGGCTCATGAAAGCCCCCTGCAGTATGAAGCTGCTGAGGAGGAAAATGGAGGTGTGGGAAATGTGACTCAGTCACATCAAGTTGATGACGCTCAGGAGGATGTCAGACCATGTGACAGCATATCCAACGTAAGCAGCAAAAATCATGGTTCTAAATCCATAAGGTCAAGAGTGTCCTCAACTGCTGCTGAACGTGTCATAACCGAGGCCGATTTGGCTGCTTTAACGGCTCGGCAAAAGTTGCTTCAACAAAAGCATGCTCTTGAAGATCAAGAAGCCCATATTAGAAAACAAAAAGAACAACTACAGTTTGATTCAGACATGGCCGCATCAGTGGCTAAATTGAACGTCTTAAGAACCTCTGGGTCAGGGGTGCGAAGTGCCACTTCTAGAAAATCAGTGCTGAGTGTAGCTTCTAGGAGATCGGATGGAATGAACTCCTATTTTGAAAAGGGCCTCAACATTAATGCAAAGTCATTCATACCACACAAGGATGGAAGAGGACAACCCACTGTGGTTGGAGGCGCACGGCCAAAGGAAAAACAACCTGATGGAGCCATACCTTCCCAGGGGCCCTCAGTGCTCACACAGAGACAGAGAATGGCACCAGAGGCTACAGAGCCTCCATGGTCTTTGCATAGAGATATACAACCCCTCCCATGGGCTCTTTCTAAGAACACCAGCAGTGAACAAAACAACATGATGTCTATTATGAACAAACAGAATGAGATAACGTCAATGTTGGTGCATCAGCAATGCATCGCTTCACTGCCCAAAAGAGACATCCAGCTGTTTGATGGTGACCCTCTGCAGTATCATGGCTTTATGCAGTCATTCAAGCAGACCATAGAACGGAGGACCGACAATTCCATAGATTGCCTGCACTATCTAGAGCAATACACCAGGGGGCAGCCTCAACAGCTAGTCAGAAGCTGTCAACACATGACTGATGGCACTGGATATGATACGGCAAAGGCTTTACTCCAGGAGCACTTTGGAAATGAGCATGTCATTGCATGCGCATACATGGAGAAAATATTCTCGTGGCCATCTATTAAGTCAGAGGACGGGAAAGCTTTGCAAGCATACAGCCTGTTCTTGCGAGGATGTTGCAATGCAATGAAAGACGTGCACAACTTATGTGACTTGAACACATCCGCAAACATGCTTGCTATGATCAAGAAGCTGCCCTACAAGTTGAGGGACAAGTGGCGAACAGAAGCATGTAGCATCCAAGAAAGGCATCGCAAACGAACCATGTTCACCGATATTGTGACCTTTATTGAGCGTGAAGCGAGAATCGCTACCGACCCTGTATTCGGAGACATACAGGATGAAAGTGGAAGAGCCAAACCAGCGCCTCGTCTTCAGGCTAGAGGGAGTAGCTTTGCCACCACTTTCGCAACGGTTGAAAGAGATGCTCATTGGGAGAACAGAGACGAGGGCAGACCTGAGAAAACATGCCTTTTCTGCAAAAAGGGAGGACACACACTAGCGTCGTGCACTCTATTGGAGAGGAAAGCTCACGATGAGAAAATGGAGTTTCTGAAGAAACATGGAGTCTGCTTTGGATGCCTGTGCACTGGGCACATCAGCAGACGGTGTACGGAACGTCTGATTTGCAAGAAATGTGGCTCACGACATCCTAGCTTGCTTCACATCCACTCCGATGATAATTCAGACGCAGAGAAAGGCGGGAACAACTCAGACAGAGCTCCATTTGAAATCCACACCGGTGGTCTGACTGGGGCCGGTGATCAAGATTGCAAACTTGCCATCGTACCGGTTAAGGTGAAGTCAAGTAAAGGTCAAGGGTTAGTGGAAACCTATGCCTTCCTAGACCCAGGGAGCTCAGCGTCCTTCTGTACAGTGGGTCTGATGGAGAAGCTTGGACTTTCTGGAAGAAAAACAAGAATCCTTTTACGGACAATGGGCCAAGAGAAGGTGGTTGACAGCTGCATTGCATCAGACTTGGAAGTTGCAGGCTTGGACAGTGACCGGTACTGTGCAATGCCCAAAATCTTCGCACAACAACAGATGCCCGTCAACAGAAGCAACATCCCACGACAGCAAGATCTGGAGAAATGGCCTCATCTGAGGCATGTCTATCTGCCACAGATCAACGCAGACGTGGAAATGTTGATTGGTTTGAACGTTCCCAAAGCCTTGGAACCACTGGAAGTCATCCGAAGTATGGATGGAGGGCCATACGCAGTCAAAACAATGCTTGGATGGACTGTAAATGGACCACTTGGAGGGGATAGTAGCGACAACCCTGTGACTCCGTCCGTCAGCGTTAACAGGATCTCGGCAGTCACTCTCGATGAGCTCTGGAACCAGCAGTTCAAGACAGACTTCCCTGAAAACAGTCAGGATGAATTGCAAGGGCTGTCGAGGGAGGATCGTAAGTTCTTGGAAATGGCTGATGAGACTGTGGAACTCGTTGATGGCCATTATGTTGTTGGATTGCCACTGAAGGACAAAACCATCAGCATGCCCAACAATCGTAAGGTTGCAGAGCAACGCACCCTCAACCTAAAGAGGAGGTTTAGTAGGGATGCGTCATTCCATAAGGACTACACTGCATTTATGGACAACTTGATATCCAGTGGATACGCTGAGAGAGTACCAGCCACAGGCCTGGAGCGGAGGGACTGCAAGGTTTGGTATATTCCTCATCACGGGGTATATCATCCCAAGAAAGGAAAGATCCGTGTTGTCTTTGATTGTGCAGCATCATTCCAGGGTGCATCGCTCAATGCACAGCTCCTGCAAGGACCTGACTTGACGAGTGGGCTGGTTGGAGTCTTGACCAGGTTTAGGATGGAGCCCATTGTTCTGATGTCCGACATCGAGGCCATGTTCCATCAAGTTCGAGTGCCCGAGGCAGATGCAGACTTACTTCGGTTTCTCTGGTGGCCTAATGGGGACTTCAATCAGCAAATGGTGGAATACAGGATGGTTGTCCATTTGTTTGGCGCAACATCATCACCAAGCTGTGCTAACTTTGCCCTTCGGAGGTGTGCCGAAGATAATGAAAAGCTCTTCAGCCAGAAAGTGTTTGAGACCATCATGCACAGTTTCTACGTCGACGACTGTCTTGCTTCCATAGCCTCAGAGGATGAAGCCATATCGCTCTACCAGGACTTGGTAAACCTCTGTGCCAAGGGAGGCTTTCATCTGACTAAATGGTTGAGCAACAGTCGACGCGTGTTGGCAGCGATACCGGAAGAGGAAAGAGCAAAGGAGGTTAAAGACTTGGATTTGGACCACGACATCCTACCAGTCGAGAGGGCACTGGGAGTGCGTTGGTGTGTCCAGTCTGACACCTTTAAGTTCAGTATAACCTTTCAGGACAGGCCACTGACACGTAGAGGAATCCTTTCTACCGTCAGCTCTTTCTATGACCCTCTTGGAATCCTGTCCCCTGTGGTCTTCACAGCTAAAAGGATTATTCAAGACCTATGCCGGAAGGGACTAGGATGGGACGATGTCATACCAACATCTGCAGCACAGGAGTGGGCCGACTGGCTTAAGGAGTTACATCTGTTGGAGGGCTTCAGCGTCAGACGATGTGTAAAACCACCCAACTTTGGAGAAGCAACCAGCGCCCAGTTGCATCACTTCGCTGACGCAAGTGAAGAGGGATACGGCACCGTCACCTACCTGCTGTTGCGCAATGACCATTCCCAGGCTCACATTGCCTTCATAATGGGAAAATCCAGGGTGACACCTTTAAAGCCTGTGACCATCCCACGTATGGAGTTGACTGCGGCTGTTGTGGCAGCTCGCATGGACAAGCTATGGAGGAAGGAGCTAAGACTGCAATTGCAAGACTCAGTGTTCTGGTCAGACAGCACCTCCGTGCTGAAATACATTAAGAACGAATCATCAAGGTTTCGCATCTTTGTGGCGAACAGAGTCACAGAGATCCTCAAGATGTCCGAGGCATCACAGTGGAGGTATGTGAATACATTGCACAACCCTGCAGATCTTGCCTCCAGAGGTATGAGGGCGGAGCTGTTTCTCAAGAATGAGACATGGATATCTGGACCTCCATTTCTCATGCAACCAGAGGAGACTTGGCCTGTTAACCCAGACAACTTGGGAGAACTTCCCTCTGGAGATCCTGAGGTTAAGGTGTCAGCCGCCATCGTCTCTGTGGAAGAAGAGGAGGAAGATAATGTGACACGTTTGATCAACCGCAGTTCATCTTGGAGACACCTCACAAGAGTAATGGCATGGATCCTGAGGCTCAGAACCTTACTTTGGAACAACAGGAAGAGAAGAGAAGTCACTGGACGTGATTCTCAGTCAGCATCAAATGGAACTCGACACAAAGATGTTCTCGACAAGGAGGTTTGTCTCTCATTGGAAGAGATCAAAGGAGCTGAACTGGAGATCATTAAGTTCTGTCAAAGAAGACGGTTCCCTGAGGAGTTCTCTTGCCTTGAAAAGGGAGAGCGTGTGAAAGGGAACAGCCACATTTACAAACTCAGTCCGATGCTGGAAGATGGTGTGTTGAGAGTCGGAGGCCGACTTAGTAAGGCTGCCATGCCCGAAGAGTCTAAACATCAAGCCATAATAGCTAAAGATCTCCACATATCAGACCTAATCCTACGGCAGATACATCAAGACGTTGGCCATGGCGGTAGGAACCACATGTTGTCAAGGCTGCGCCAGCACTACTGGATCCCCGCTGCAGGGGTTGCCATAAGGAAGATCATTTCTAGATGTGTCATCTGTCGTCGGCTACATGGAGCCGCAGGTCAACAACAAATGGCAGATTTGCCTAGTGACAGAGTGTCAACAGGAGAACCTCCGTTCACCTATGTCGGGGTCGACTATTTTGGCCCATTCGATATCAAGCGTGGCAGGAGTCTTGTGAAAAGATATGGAGTGATCTTCACATGTTTGACAATAAGAGCCGTGCACATTGAAGTTGCCTCATCCTTGGACACCGACTCATTCGTCAACGCCTTGAGGCGCTTCATTGCGAGAAGAGGACAGATCAAAGAGCTGCGCTCTGACAATGGCACCAATTTCATCGGTGCAGAGCGTGAGCTGAAACGAGCTATTGAAGGATGGAACCTGCAGCAGATCAATGACGTGCTCTCTTTGAAAGGAATCAAGTGGACGTTTAACCCTCCTACCGGATCACATCACGGCGGAGCATGGGAGAGGTTAATTCGCTCCATCAGGAAGATTCTTAATTCCACCTTGAGGACACAGAGTCTGGATGAGGAGGGACTCCATACAGTACTCTGTGAAGTGGAGTCGATTCTCAACAGTAGACCTCTCACTAAGGAATCCACAGACCCGAATGACTTGGAGGCTTTAACACCCAATCATCTTCTGCTCCTGAAAGTCAAGCCCAGTTTACCACCTGGCCTGTTCCACAAGGAGGACAGCTACGCACGCAGGAGATGGAAGCAGGTGCAATACATTTCGGATCTCTTCTGGAAGAGGTGGGTTAAGGAATACCTGCCACAATTACAGGAACGGCAGAAATGGACAAAAATCAAGCGGAACTTCACCTCCGGCGACATAGTGCTCATAATCGATGATTCTGCACCACGTAACTCCTGGATCATTGGGAGGATTACAGAGACAATTCCAGATCGGAATGGACTTGTTCGACAGGTCCGGATCAAGACCCGGACCAGCCTTCTATGCAGACCTGTGACAAAGATCTGCCTTCTTCAGGAGTCTATGGAGTCGTAAAGGCTTCGCTCCTTTTCCAAGGATTTGGATTTACTTTTTCCCTGATATTGGAGTACTTGACTTTTTTCATGACTTTGAATTCGTTTTGATTTTGCGTGGGGTTCTTTTCAAGACCGGCAATGAACTATGAACTTCTTGCGCACAAAAAAATCGCAAAAAGAAAAGGTGTGAAAATAATGTAATGTAACCATTTTTCAACATGAACTGAACCTATGCATTGATAATTATTACTGTCTTATTATGTAATAATTAGGGGCCGGAATGTTGGGGACAGGTTAGACAGCTCGATGGTTGCTATGGTTACTATGGTCACGTGGTGTTTGGTGGTGTCAGACAGGTAGTAAAATCAGCTGTTCACCGGTGGCATTTTCATGAATGGAGAGAGAGGGGGTGAACGGGGAATGTCCAACTTTGTCGACCGCAAATCACTTTAAACTATGCTGTGATAACTTTAATAAACATAACAAAAGCAGTACCCTGTCCTGGAGCAATGATTCTCGCATGACAACCATTAAAGCAGCGAGTCTGACAACCAAAACTTTTCCTCGATTTAGCCTCTCGGCGTCATACGACATAAGGTATAGACGCCCTACAGACTGTTTTGCCCTGGAAATAGGAAGAACCTAAGTTAACCAACTGTGTGTGTGTGTGTGTGTGTGTGTGTGTGTGTGTGTGTGTGTGTGTGTGCTAGATTTAATTTGAACTTTACCACATTCCCCAATAAATGCCCGAGTTGACAAACCTTGCTGTGTCTCCTGCCTATCGTTGTTCAGTGGCGCCCACAAGATATATATATATATATATATATATATATAGTCGTTCGTACGACTCGCCCCATTACTAACCCTATCCCTAGATTTGCGTAGTCGGACAACTATTCCACAATCTCTACTTTATAGAGTCTGTAACTGCACCTCCTGAAATCCGGTTAACCGAAAGCTGTCATTTCCGTTCACAGAAATATATATATATATTTCTGTGAACGGAAATGACAGCTTTCGAAAGCTGTCATTTCCGTCAGGTCTGTCCGGTCATAGAGAGGGGACACAGACCTGTATGATGTCACCGATGGCCTTCCTCAGTCGGAGATGCTGTGCTCCAGGAATCAACTCGTTCAGGTCCTGTCTGGTCAGCGACCGGATGTCAGTGTCACTGACGAAACCTGCCTCTGACACACACACGCACGGCCACGCAAAATGCACGCACGCACACAATAAAACAACCATTTATCTTGTGAATAGGACCAGGAAACTGAGGAAATGTATTGTACTCACAATGTCCATTTGTCAAATTCTACTATAGTTACTTAGTTTATCTCGGTCACACACACACACACACACACACACCACACACACACACACACACACGACATGTGTCAGCTCGACTGTCAGGTGACCGTGACAGCAATTCATAAATTCGTATACAATTTTAAAATATCATAAAAGTGAATGCAAGCCACGGATTTAATACTTCCACCGTCAGTCAGTCGTTATACTTACTTTGCAGAGCAGCAGCGGCATTCGGTGAAACCTCTCTTATTTTGCTCCACACTAACATTATTGTGACAGGTGTCACTCAAAATGAGTCACTGACAGACAGACAGCTCGGTAAAATAATGTGTCTGTTAAGTTTAACCTGTATCGCGTACCGACTTGCTAAGAAAGAAACCGACACTAACCGAATCACTCTCTCAGGTCCAAACGTCCCAAGTCAATAGCAGACCTACAAGCTCAGCTGGTACATCGTAGGCGACGCCCAGTGAGCTTGTAGGAGCCGTATAGGAGTGGCCTGCTGCTCTCAACCAACGCTCCCATTGGTCGTTTTCAGGATGATTGACGTGTCCCTCGCCCCGTCCTGATAATCCTGATCCTTTAGTTAGCCTCAGTCCCAGCCTTAGGGCCGATTCATACTCCTATTTTACCGCTGTTCCGAAATCATTTTGGCTCGTCAGAAATTTTCAGTACCTAAAGTTATGCAAATTCTGGCATATTTTCATATAATGCTCTGATTAGGAGCCCAAATTTGGAACTCTGGCTCATGGACTTCCGACTTATTTTGGTATTGCCATTAACACCTGAATGCAGCCTGACTACTGACCAGTAATGTAAACCAACCAGAATATCAACTGAGAATACAGGTTCTGTTTCAAGCTCCGTCTATAAAGAAACACAATTTGGCCATGCAGTTCAAACCTGTCACCCTGCACTGCAGAGCCACTATTACATAGACTTCATAGACAAGCACTTACCTGTTGTTGTTCTGTAGCTGCTGATGTCCTTTTAGGATGACCAGAATCAAATCCAATCTGTTAATTTGAGGGACAGAAGTATTTGTGTGGAACCGTTAGCAACTTATTACTCAAATGTGTTGATGTCAAATTCAACCATAGGCCTAACTAGAACTGCACTCTGTCGAGTGCCTACTTGCTTGTTGCACACAAGTAGGCCGCGCAAGCAGAGCGCGCAAGTACTGTCGACCGCTACAAACTGTCAAATCTCAGCTTCTCTGTGAAAGAACTTTGAAATATTGAATTATTAGGTTTAGCTATTTGCTACGTACCTAGTTTTTGGAGGTAAAAAAGTAGTATTGGTATTAGTATGGTAAGAGACGGCTTTCGATGGTGACGTATATGTCAATCAGTGTTGGGTGGATTAAAATAAATGCCTTATGTTTATGTAATTTGTAAGTTGATTGGCGGTATACTGTGGTTACTTCGCGTATGCCCCGTTTGATGCGTATGTATCGTAGCAGCATATGACATCAGGATATATATATCTCTCAAAGATGACGTAATAAATATGTGGATTAAAGGACCCTATGCCTGGGTGTAATTGGTTTTCATTACATACATGTATACATTACATGTATGTAATCTGACACCACTGCGTTGCTTGCACAAGTAATAATGCCTATCATTTTATTATTAAACCCCTCTGATCTCACATTTGGTTTTAAATGCAAATTTTGGTCATGGGTAGTATGGCTGACTTGGTACTGTAGCCTAGGGGATATTTCTCATGTTATTTTAACAGACTTAATAGTAGGCTACATTTTGCAGGAAAGAGGCAATGAGAGCTTTAGAACAGAAAGCCAACTATTAGGGGACTATAGGGCATTTGAACATTGCTAGTCACAATGTGGGACATGGTCTCAATTTGTGGGACGCCTGAAAAGTCCTGGCAATGAGGGACTGTCCCACGCAAAGGGGGACATCTGGTCACCCTAGGTGTGACCAATATATGAAGGCATGTTCTATATGTAGCAGTAGCACAGTGGTTTGGTTTTTTACTTCTTTCAGTGACCCCCATAGTGTTCTGAGAGTGTACTGCGGGTCCATTTGTACCCTAAACGCAGATGTTGTAGATCGGCTGTTTTCGGTGAAGTGTTTTGGTAGAGCGGGAAAAAGGAGCAAACCAAGTGCAGAGCCAGAGGTCAGGTTTACCACATATTGAGTCTTTAAGTGGTTAAATGTCTGTGAAATCTATAATGAAACCAGTGCAAAAGTTTAATCTGCAAGACAGTTGTAACTTACAATAGTAGTGTAGTGGGAGTCTCTGCTTCTTCTCTAAGGGGTCCCTGCTTCATCTCTCTCAGCTAAGGGGTCCCTGCTTCATCTCTCTCAGCTAAGGGGTCCCTGCTTCATCTCTCTCTCAGGTCTCAGCTAAGGGGTCCCTGCTTCATCTCTCAGCTAACTGGGGTTAGTGGCCTGAAAAACGCTGAATACCCCTGCATATGGTTTGGGTGTGTTGCTGCTGCCATCTCCTGGTCAGAAGTAAGAACTGGGTTTCTAACAATTTCTTCAGTAGGTAGGCTACTGCTTGGTATTTGCTATTTGGTACCTTTATCACTTTTAGAATTTAAACATATTTGTAGTTAACACACTGCTTCCTGCTAATGAACAAAATGAAATACTACTACTACTACACCAATACATTGGTGAGTCAATGTATTGGAAGCGACGCGGCCACATCGTGCGACGCGCCCGGCGGAGGACACGATCGGCGGCGCGCGGCGACCGCCTCACGCAGGCGGCGCGCCATGACTTGCTAGCTGGGCAGCTGCTTCGGTGCTGGGGATGGTGGTTGACCGGCCGCTTGGACTTGGACCCCTCTCACCACCACCACCAGCGCTTCTTCTCTGCCCCTCTGTGCAGCCATAAACCCTCGAAGCAGATGCACCACCTCCCCAGGGGCGGTGCAGGACGGCGGCATGGGCGCGTATTCCTCTTCCTCCTCGGCGACCACCCATTCCTGCTCCTCAACCGCTGGTTCTGGTTGCAATTTAACTGCCTGGCACTGACTGAACCAGCTAAAAAAGACTCCAAAAACGCTCTAATGGCAAAATACAAAAAAATAGCAAGTCAGAGGCCTCTCGTGCAAAAAAAACCTGTTTTTATTCACCTTTCAAAAGTGTCCAGAGGCAAACATGGTGTCCCAACAAAAGTACTGCAATATACAAAATGGCTAAATAAATTGGCCCTCTTGGTCCTCCCTCCACTACAGCCATACACAGACTGCTGCACAGCGGCAGTTCCACTTTCTTATAAAGGCTAGGCCCCTCCCACTGGACCGTATACCAACCTGAATTGATTCCACAATTAACAGCCCCGCATGTCCAGAGACAATAACTTTACATTTCACATGTATAATCACATTTAAAGTGTTACACACTATACATAATATTTATTGATAATAATTCACATATATTTACAAAAACCTAGAGTTTGTCTGATAAGGTGGGATGAACTGCAGCAACTCCCTGCAATGAAGTCAGGCACTATAAAGTGACGTAACTGTTACATCAACACCCACACTAGTCGCTTTCTATAAAAAGCGATACAAGAGCAGACACACAATCACAACTAGAGAGATATAAGGTAGATTGTCTATTAGTAGCTACAGAAGAGAGACTTGAACCTGCTGCTGACTGTCAGCTGAATTGAACTTATAATAATATAATAATAATAATAATAATAATAACCAGATAGAATGGCTTCCAAGTCATCTCTTTCGGAAGAGGATTTTTCCTGTCCTGTCTGTCACGACGTCTTTAAAGATCCTGTTGTGCTGTCGTGTAGCCACAGCTTCTGCAAAGCCTGTCTACAGACATGGTGGAGAGAGAAGAAAATAAACCAATGTCCAGTTTGTAAGGAAATAAATTCAATGGATCATCCACCCTGTAACCTGGTTCTGAAGAACCTCTGCGAGGCCTTCATAAGGGAGAGACATCAGAGAACTTCAACGGGGTCTGAGGTTCTCTGCAGTCTGCATGGCGAGAAACTAAAACTGTTCTGTCTGGAAGATCAACATCTTGTGTGCGTTGTGTGTCGAGATTCTAAAAAACACGTCAACCACAGATTCAGACCCATCGATGAAGCCGCACTGGATCACAAGGAGGAAGTCCAGAATGCATTGAAGCTCTTGCAGGAGAAACTGGAGGCATTTAATGAAGTTAAAACAGACTGTGACCAAATGGCAAAACACATTAAGGCCCAGGCCCGGAACACAGAGAGGAAGATTAAGGAGCAGTTTAAGAAGCTTCATCGGTTTTTACAGGAGGAAGAGCGGGCTTGCGTCGCTGCACTGAGGGAGGAAGAGGAGAAGAAGAGTCTGTTGATTGAGGAAAAGATTGACTCTCTGAACAGAGAAATAGCAACCATCTCGGACACATTCAGAGCCCTGGAGGAGGAACTGAAAGCCGAACACTTGTCGTTCCTGCACAACTACAAGACCACAATGGAAAGACTCCAGTGCACACAGCAGGACCCGCAGCTGGTCTCGGGAGCTCTGCTGAATGAGGCCAAACACCTGGGAAACCTGACTTTCAGAGTCTGGGACAGGATGAGGGACATTGTCTCCTACACTCCTGTCATTCTGGACCCCAACACTGCCCATCCAGACCTCAAGCTGTCGGATGATCTGACCAGTGTGAGATACGGGGAGGAACAACAGCTTCCCGAAAACGCAGAGAGGTTCGACTTCTACGGTATCACGCTGGGCTCCGAGGGCTTCAACTCGGGGACTCACAGCTGGGATGTCGAGGTCGGAGACAACGCGTGTTGGGAAGTGGGCGTGTTGGCAGAGTCCGTTCAGCGGAAGGGAAAAGGAGGCGGTAGGTCCTGGAGAATAGGGCTGTTTGAAGGGACATACAAACTTGGCTTCTCGCCGTGGTTAATGAATGAGCTCTCGCTGGAGCATAATCCACGGAGGATCCGAGTCCAGCTGGACTGGGATGAAGGAAAGCTGTCATTCGCGGATCTCGATACCAACACAGAAATACACACGTTCAAACACACTTTCACTGAAACACTCTTTCCGTACATCTACACCGGTCATACCTTTCCTTTGAAGATATTACCGGGAGAGATTGATTCTGCCCATGGCTGTAGTTAATCACTTTGTTTGTTGCTTAGAGGCAAATTACAACAACTGAGTTTGCAGACCCACAGGGAGATGAAGCACCGCACACGCCGATGCCATCGTCTCGTTCTGACAGCGACTGTGTTCCATCTCATGCGCATGCCGTTGCAGTAACTGTCAGTAAAGGAGATGCGTTGCATTGTGCTTCAGGTCAAGAGTTGGAGGGAAGTGACCGGTCAGTCACTCGGCACCCAGCGTCTGAGAGCATCTTCCATGTCCCACTTATTAAAATTAATTTAAAAGGTTCTGAAAACGAATATATAATTGTATACTGGATTTTACAGTAGATTTTCCTCTTTGCCCAAGGCTTTACATACTGTATAGTAGGCAGGTTTCACAATGTAGTGATGCGTTTCATGGTTGGAACAAAGGTTCTGATGAGGGGATGGGAGACGGCGAGGAGACCTGCTTTCCTAGACTGGTATGTCTAACTAGATAAAGTTTCTTCACATGAGCAAATATACAGAGAGAATGATAGGTTAGCGAAATACATTTTTAAATTGGGAAGTTATATAATGTGCTGTGTATTAGCAACAGAGACGGAGATGTGGTGTTAACATGACTTGACTGTACCTTGTTCAAGATTTATTGTGATGTGGTAAGGCTTTTGGCCAAATGCCTGAGACTCCCTGGCATTGTTATTATAGTCTATTAAATAGTCTATTAAAATCTTAATCATATCTAAAAGTAAGTGACGATCAGCGTCTGGGAGGTTGGAGGAAGACCATGGCTCACATAAAGGACTCTTGAGGAGGTGGCTGGTGACGGAGAGAGAAGAGGTGGGAGTGCAATTTTGATCTGTGCGGCCTTATGTTGGTTTTGGGTCCAGGGACCATGCCGTCGTGGATAGAGGACTGGTTGTGTTGACCCAGGCAGGGAGTCGAGGGAGGTGTTATATGTGACATCGAGGTTAGAGCTATAGGCTTTTAGAGAGTGTCGCGTCATCTGACAGGACCGGAGTGTAGAGGTGGTGGTTCTCAAACCTTTCAATTGCAAGAAGAACCGCTTGTTTGGTATGCATTAGCTCATGAACCCACCACGCATAACTCTTGAGAGTGTTCGAATGGAACCATTCGAACAGTTTTTGATTCCTAGGTTTGGTTCCTACAATAACTATTAATAATTTAGCTGGGGAGACCCCCTGGAGCCCCTCAACGACACCTGGGGGGGGGGGGGCAGGATGTGACCATGATGCGAGAACATGATCCTTCCGTGACATGAATGGACTCGTCGAGTCGGCGTGTTGTTGTATAGAGATGTTTATGAGAAATGTAATATAATTTTAGGATTAGGATTAGGATTAAGTGAGGATAAATCAGCCCTGATGAGCTTCGCATTAAATTGTAAATAGCTGAATAGGTTTTAGTTTATAAATGAGAAAATCTGCGATAAATATACCGGTACCTAAGACAAAAAAATAAACTGTATACAAATTAAGAAAACCTTAGAGAAAAAGAAAATCTTTAGAAAAGGGTATAGCTGTATATTTATCTATCGTGAGTAAATTAAGTAATGACTGATTGGTCGCGCCTGGACTTCCGGGACGAAGGAGCGTCAACTATGCAGAAGGAGCGTCAACTAAGCAGAACGTCGTGGCCAGGTCTGGAACCAGAGGTGGACCAGAGTGCAATGTCCAGAGAACCGTCTCGGCTAGATCCAATATGCACTACACCTGTGTCTTGAGATGGCAAGTTAATTTAAATCAAGCGAGTACGTTTGTGTACGACCAGATGCCATAGTAGGAATGATGCTATTTAGCTGTTTAGCTACCCGTGGCAATATCAGACGGACTTGTTGGGAGGCATACATTAGTCCGGGTTAAGACTCACCCGTGGCTCCGACATGCGTTGCCGGTTAAGACTCACCTGTGGCTTCCGTGTGTGGTTAGGGTTAGGTTAGCGTTTGGGGTATAGGACGTCGGACTGGACTGGTGAATGGTAGTGTCGGACTGTTAGTACGTTAATTGGACCAAAGATGTGCACCCTGTCTTGAGACGGCAAGTTAATTTAAGTCAAGCGAGTATGTTTGTGTACGACCAGATGTCAGGAATGATGCTAGTTAGCTGTTTAGCTATATGGTGGCAATAACAGACGAACTTGTTGCAGCATGAACATGTGACGGTCAATTCGGAATGCTCAGAATTCCCAGTGGGTCCAAGGAATGGTGTACAGGTGTACCGTTTGTATTTTGTTACAGCTACATTATTGTTTAATTCAATATATCTTTATATCTCTTGATTGTGTGTCCCATGCATATCTGAAGAGCCATCTGATGGACTTCAAACGTTGGCGTGTGTGTGTCGTGCTGGGCTCTGAGCACTAAGTTGCAGGTTCTGCACTTTTATGTAGTCTGGCAACGGGTATGGGCCCGGCACAGGCACCGTCCTACTAGTACATACCACTACAGAAGTTAGGAATTATATTTTTTTGTTGTACAATATCAGTACTTTGTGTTCACCAATTTGCCAATTTAGGGACACATTGTATAACCTACTGTATATAGGCCTATATATATATAAATAGTTTAACCACTTCCAACCTGGGATCCGTCTTTCGGGCACTTTATATTAATTTATATAATTGCTTTTTTTTTTCATTACAAGGCTAAGAGGAGGCTGAAGTGTGGAGAATTGTGAAGAAAGGGGGGAACTTGGAGCAATGGAGCATCCTCAAAAATATGTCCCAGTTGCCAAATCCAGAAAATGTTCCGACAGTAACAACTGGGGCATTAGTCCGAGTTCGCTTTTGGTGAAGACCTTCAACAAGATGGTGATGGTGATCCGTCCAGGTGTGTGTGTGTGTGTGTGTGTGTGTGTGTGTGTGTGTGTGTGTGTGTGTGTGTGTGTGTGTGTGTGTGTGTGTGTGTGTGTGTGTGTGTGTGTGTGTGTGTGAGTGTGAGTGTGAGTGTGTGCGTGTGCATAGTGTTTGTATCTGCTCATGTATGTGGGTACTTGTAGGTAGGTGTGTGTTTGTGTGGGGGGGTCTCTACACACAGGCTGATATAGGCGACTGTTGTTGGTGTTCATAATAAACGCCATTATCTGGGGTTGAGGGTTGGATGATGGCCTTTTCCGTTACTGCCAGTGGGCTTTGTGGCTGCAAAGGGGTTGGGAGGGCTATAGGGTCTCGACACAACGTCCGCCATATGTAATTATATGTCCTGGATGGAGGGGAAACTCTAGGCTGTCCGCACGACCCGGCTGCAATACTGCGTTTGAGGTCAGTGCAGTTCCCTATAGCAGGCGCGTGGCTGCGCAGTTCTGGGTGTACAAGGGAGTAGAGGAGGGAACTCAGCCCTGGGGGATGCTGTGTAGAGGGGGCAGGCTGGCAGATGGTGTTTTGGAGCCGTCCTTAGTTTTGCCGTTGAGAACGTTCTGGATATTAGCTACGCAGGCTGGGGTTGGGTACTGATATACTGTATAGTGTACCGTGCTTCTAGTCACGTCTGGAGGGGACTGTGGTGCGTGAATGCTGAGCTGTAGCATTCTCACGTTGGAGTTCATCTTATCCAGGTGGGAGAGGGCAGTGTGTAGTATTGTGGATACATGATTTTGCCACTAAGCAAATTAGAGCGCAGCAGCTCTTTGACATGCATGCTTCTCATCAGCGTGTGTGTGTGTGTGTGTGTGTGTGTGTGTGTGTGTGTGCGCGTGACTGCGTGTGTGTGTGCGCATCAGGAGCTCTCGCAACTGTTAACTTTTGTACTGAGGTGAGGTCCTGGATATCTTATCAGGAAAGTGCCAGAAGCTTCACACAAAGGTATCGTTTTCGTTCCTGGCAGGGACGGGCCGTCGACTGTTTATATCCAATTAGTCTCTCAAGACAGACAGGGGAGGCGCTGTTTTCCCAAATATTTGACGATGGGATTCTCAGATTGATATCCAATAGCCTGGAGGGACTGTGCAGGAATTCTGCTATAGAATATAAAGAAAGCAGAAAAGACACAATATATATCTAAATTGTTTCCGGCACAGGTCGGAAAACAATAGCTACAGTAACAAGAGGAAAGAGTGTCGTGCTATCGGATGCAGGAGTTCAAAGAAGTAGGTTGACAAGTGACGTTGCTAGCAGCAGATGTGGACGGTCTTCCAAGATTTTCGTCCCGAGTCTTTTATCTGTATGGTCCCTTTTTTTTGTCCCATGCAACCTCAAGCTGTTTCTGAAATGAGTTGACCCCGCTTTGTGAATAGGCCTAAGTCTAAAATAACTCAAATGCCAACGTGGCCTTTTACCTGAGTTGCTGACACTTGTGTGCTGTCAATTCTGGAACAACATAAGGCTATAGTAGTTGGACATGATGATTGATGATGTGGAACAGTCTCGGGAGTCGGGACAGCAAGTGCTTTGGAACCTATAGGAGGCGGGCTGACTAGAAGAGGGTCTGATCTATATATTTTGGCCACCACCAACTCAGTTCTTTTTGTGAATTCATGGTCTCAGATCAACCCAAAATATTGGCATTGCATATACTGTATCTTCTTTTTTTGAGGAGTGCTAGGCCCTCCCTCCAACGTCTGGTTGGAGGGAGGGAACGTCGTTCATTTTCATGAAAAGCCAACATCTTAAAGATGGAGTGCCACCATTTTTTCCACCCTAATACATGATCATCAGAACTTTTTTCCAAAAAGTGTACAGTATTTGTTAAAATCATGCTTTTATGTGGACCACTCAGGAGACCCGGATTCGATAACCGGGTGTTACATTATGTAAACGACAGCAAACAGCCAGGAGGGCATGCTGTGTAAAAAACAGTAACTTAAAACTACCAGTTCAATTCAATACTAATATGGTGCTGAATCACAACAAAGTTGCTCAAGACCCTACATAATATATACTGTAATATTCAGTATACTGTAATATATAATAATATTCCCTGACGTCTGAATCCAAGTGATCAAGTAACCCACCTACAACATATTGCTTAGAAAACAGAAGCAATTGGGGGTTCAGAGTCTTGCTCAAGGACACTTCGATACCAACATTGGGGGAGGCCGGGATGGAACACCTGGCCACTCTACCCCTGAGCCACTGCAGCCCTGCTCTCAACTTTATATGTAAGGATACATCTTTCTGTGTTTCATGATTGTTTGTGCAGTATGTTGCGTGTTGTTCTGTCTCAAGGTGGACCACAAATGCAAACAAGCTATTGCTTTTTTGTGTATAGTCCACATTGGCCTTTTCCAAATTAATTACATTGTTGTGTTTTTTTAACTGCCAATTAAGTATTCTATCTGGTGAAGTGAAAAAGCCTTTATTGTAAGCTTTGTGGCATGGCACCATGACGAAGGCCGATTGCCGAAATGCGTTGGTCCTTTTGCCATGCCTTAAAGCTATACAATAAAGGCTTTTTCACTTCACTGGAACAGAGTGCCTTGGATCCTCTTCTTTATTTTCATGATTAAACCTCGCCAACGAGCACCTGTATTCAGTTCAACAAACAAAGGACAACAGCAGCGCTCCCTTCCTCTATTCAACGTAAGTATATTCTATCTTATTGTTAAACATATTCTAGTATACTAGACAGTAGGCTTCGATTTTTCACTCTCTCTTACAAACTCTCCTCTGTAGTATATGTCCGCGTACCACTAGAGGTACCCGTAACCTCATTTCAGAATCAGGGTGGGAGAGTGACGTGATGGCATGTCTCATCCCATCACAGACCAGCTACAGTATATCTCCTTTTACTCTGTGATGTGTCAGGGCTCACGCAACTGTGCACAACTTGTCTTCTCCTTTTCATGTTTTCAGTACTCTACATACATATCAAGCTGAGGAATCTCATTTTCCAGGATTTGTCACGCTTGCTGGAGTTACCTATATCTACATAAGAGACATAATATGGAGACTTGACCGCACTAACCCTAAAAATAACACTATCACAAGAAATACTTAGTAAAAGTATACAAACACACATTAGCATCAAAATATACTATAGGCATACTTTCACAAGTACGGGAGAACGGGGTAAGATGAGCCAGTGGGTAAGAACTAGAAAACTGTGTTGCCATGTGACATTAAATCTAATAAGCATCCATCATTTACACCTGGCTGCGAAGTTAGTTAGCACATGGGGGCACATGGGGAAAGTAGAAAACATTATTTTACAGTCAAAGTAACATTTCTACACATAAAAATGACTGTTATACAAAGCAGGTCTAAAATTGAATATCATACATGTTGGTGTAAGCCAATGGATAGAAGCATGTGAATAATTTAGCAAATACATTGTCTGAAGTATTATTCTATAGTCATTGGACATGGAAGCGGTGCCCTCACTTTTGCACATACGCCCCAGAGCTGAAGTAGGCGTTAACATTATACATATATATTATACAGTACTTTGACAGCACTCGAGTGAACATCTTGAGTATTTAGTTTACTGCACTTTTCAGAAGGTTTCACCGCAGAGACTTGGCAACACTGTTGATTTTGACAGAACATTTTTATATACAGTTTAGCCTATAGTCTTTTGAATAAAATGTCATTTTTTTTCCAGTCATATTTTAGCCATCTGAAATGTTTTAGCAGTCCATTTTTAGTCGACTAAATCTATACAGCTGATGTTGTCGACTAAAATGTATTTCGGCGGGTCTTGATGGCGTGTGATGGCTGATTTTACACTTGGCACTTGGTATGCTGAAAATAGTGTCTCTCTGATGTGGACATCCTGTGAGACATCATGTCACATTTAGCTGGAGGAGGCAGGCAAGGAGAGACGCATATAGAGTGTTTACATGAGGAAGAGTCTCGCTGAGGTCAGGAGGTGTCCGTGTGAAAGACACAGAGAGAGAGAGAGAGAGAGCACGTGCAGAGAATGCTAGAGAGGCAGGGGCTGGACTTCTTTAAAAGGACACTTTTGGCCCAAATTGGCAAAAAAAAAAGCTTATACAACAATAATTTTTTGTCATAGTATTAGTCGAGGAAATCAACACTGCTGATCTGGAGTACCATCAGAGTCGATTTGTCTCGTGAAAATAGTGGGTGATTTTTTTTCTTCCTCCTGGTGCTTTTTGTGTTATCCTTTATATAGCACCAATAAGACGCCCTGAGGGCGAGAAGCGACCTGGTCACGTGCACCTGGGTATAACGGCAGACTGCTGGGCGAGCGCTAGCACGGGGGGGGGGGGGGGGGGGTCAGATCAACGTATGGAATTAATTATGTACTGGCCATGTATGGAGCGTGTCTTGAGTGTACAGGGTTTGATGTGGTCAGATATATGGAACAGGTCAGCTCCATACACAGTATATGGAGATTTAAGAGTTTCAGCGGAGGCAGTGTCTTGAGTGTACAGGGTTTGATGAGGTCTCGCCATGTATGGAGAGTGTCTTGAGTGTACAGGGTTTGATGAGGTCTCGCCATGTATGGAGAGTGTCTTGAGTGTACAGGATTTGATGAGGTCAGATCGACATTATGGAAAGTCAGAACAGGTCAGCTCCATATATGGAGATCTAAGGGGTGGCAGCGGGGGCAGTGTCTTGCTATGGAGATCTAAAAGTGCTCTAAACTAACAGAAATTAACAAGAGCAAAAATACAAAGAAAACGGTAGAGAAGGCAACAATGAAAAGTCAAAGATATACATATTGCATACATATATACAGCATAATCCAGCTGGAAAAAGTAGTATGTATATAGGCTACATGAGGTTAGACAAAATGCATAAACATAGCAGCATGTACTGTACATCATGTCACCATGCAGACATTAAGGTGCCAAAGAGTCAAGAGATAGAAAACGAGGATAAGTCTGAGAGAGAGAGAGACAGAGAGACAGAGAGAGAGAGAGAGAGCAGGAGGAAAACATCTACCACAAATGGAAAGATGAAAGGGAGGAATGGTGAATGCAATGCTATAGAGATACCATGATGCATGTTCTCCACCAGGCTGTGCGACACTCAGGAATTGACACGATGTGTGTGTGTGTGTGTGTGTGTGTGTGTGTGTGTGTGTGTGGGGTGTGCGTGCGTGTGGTGGCCAGACATAGTTGCTCCCAGCCTGTCTCTGTACACACACACACACACACACACACACACACACGCACACACACACACACACACACACACACACACACACACACACACACACACACACACACAGGAGACCAACAACAATACACAAACAAAACACTTGATCACACTACTATACAGTGTCACACAAAGGCATCAAACTGCAGCATCCACAAGCTAAATTGCGGCGCGCTTCGAGCGCACGGATCCGCTACTTTTCTGCTTTTGTATTTGAATCCTGAGAAGCAATGCGTCTGCTCTGTTCACACTGACAGATGCAAAAGATTCAAAGATGCAAAGCTATACACGGCGTATTTGTAGCTTTGTGTCTTTGTACTGTAGCTGAAGTTGAAACCAGCTCAACCTTTTTCGTAGCTTTGTCGCTTTTTCAGCAGATACAAATGTCTGATGTATCTTTGTATCTTTACGTCGCTTGCTTCCATTGAAAATGAACGGTATAGACTGTATCTTTGCATAACAGTTTTGGAGATATGAGGTTTCCACCCGACAGGGACGATGTACTGTATGCCAGTGGTTCCCAAACTTTTTCACGTCAAGGACCCCCAAATTGACACTAATTAGCCCGCGGGCGGCGGACCCCCATTTGAAAAGATATTCCAGGGGACCCCCATGAGAGAAGATTTTTATGGCAGTGATTATTCTCAACCCATTTAATGGCATTTCTGTCTTGTGGGACCCCCAATTTATATTGTAAAAATCAAGGTTAATTTAACTCTGAGAGTGTACAAATGGAACCAAATGGACCCATTTGTACAGACCCATAAGGGTTCACTTGGTTCCAAACTATCATTTAGCTGCATGGGGACCCCCTGGAACTCCCTCATGGACCCCTGGGGGTCCCTGGACCCCACTTTGGGAACAACTACTGTACACAATGTTGTTTTGCATACATACTGTAGGCTACATACTACACATCCTCTCATAGGCCTCTGACACACAGACAGACACACGCTCCTCCACCTCCAGTCTTCTTCACACAGTGACAAATACACACGTACAGTGGTGGAAAGTAACTAAATACATGTACTTAAGTACCGTACTTAAGTACAATTTTGAGGTATTTGTACTTTACTTGAGTATTTCCAATTTCCAATACTTTTTGTTCAACTCCACTGCATCTCGGATCCAAATATTGTACTCCACGACATAAAAGAAACAACTTTACTACTAGATTTACTGTAGATTAGTATTGCAAAACAACATAGGCTACTGTGCATTAACCACTACAGCCCCTATATACATTCCCATTTGAAGGGAATACCGGTAGCCGGAATAGCCAATCTACAAGCTTGTAGATCTGCTATTTTCAAAAGATTTTGATACATTTGAAAACTTGTGAAACGGGACATATTCTGCATAATGAGTACTTTCTACTTTTCAAGTACATTTTGATGCCAATACTTTTACGTATGCGAGTACTTTTCCACCGCTGCACAAGGATGCACTCCCGCATGCAGGACACACAGACAGACAGACACACAGACAGACAGACAGACCGACAGCGTCTACGATCCGTCCACAAATAGTCCTGTAGTCGCTCCTGTCTCTCATCACCCTCGGATCACAGGACAGCACCCACGTTGTGTCCATTACTCTTGACCTTTGTCTTTTTGTTGGACACGGTTTGTTTGTTTGCTTGTACAGCCACACCATTTCTAAAGATGGAGTGCCACAATTGTTTGTATTTCTCCAGTTTGTCACGTGTCTATGAGGCGACAGTATACTTCATTAGACACCTTGTGAGTCGTTTGCATGTGCAATGGTGTATTCACTTTGTATTTAGGGTTTCTTCCTGGAGACTGAACCCTTGCCAGTCCAACGGGCCAATGAAATAAACAGTAATGATATTACTGTTTATTTCATTGGCCCGTATGATAAAGGGAGAGGGGTTAGGAGGGGAGGGGCTGATGTGATGTCACTATATAGTGACATCACATCAGCCCCTCCCCTAACCCCTCTCTCTTTATCATACTAACTACAGCTGTTGGTGCGGCTTCCGTTCAGGTGGATCACCACCCACCAGGCAAACCAGGCATACAGCCGGATATCTTCTTTTTAACCACAAAGCAATGGTTACGTACAGTATTGTAGAGCAGGGACCACCACCGCCTTGTGGGAAATGAAGACGAGACGTCCCACATTCATCCTTTTTCAAATTCACAAGCCACAAAAGAGAGCCCAATAATCTAGTCCACACATGAAGCACCTCAAATGCACTCACGTGAAGTCGATTCCCTTCGCTCATAATAGGCCTACTAGGAGGACTCGTAGGCCTATATGAGTAGTTGTCACGGTTCAAGTCAGGAGAGTTTGTAGGACCCAAATGCAGGAGGAGGCAGAGGCAGAGCAGGTCATTTCAAAAGGTTTAATAACTCAAAAGAACTATAGAATACAAACAAAAACACTGGAAGCACAAAAGGTGTCAAGACAAGACACACGCAACATACCACAATGAACTAGCAAGGAAACACTGGGATCAAGGGGGGTATAAATACACAAGGGCACAGGTGAACAGCACTGTGATAGGCTGGGGAACAAACAGGACAAGGTGGAAACACTAGGCTAATCACAGCACAGGTTGACAAGGGAGGCAAACAGTAACAAGACAGACAGGAAACATTATGAACAATTCTACAAACTAAAAGCACACTCAAGGGTAAAGCAAAACTCAAACAGGAACTAAGAAAACAAGAACACAATACTTCATATAAGTATAATATAAATCAGAGGAACACAACAGAAAAGTTAAACACAAACCATAATTGGAAAACATGAAAACCAACTCATGTCACGGATCGTGACAGTAGTTCAAAGAATAGTGGCTGAAATCTTCTGCCATCTTGTCTATTTTTACCACTGTTATCAAAGCACTTTTTTGTGTCTAGCAGAGTGTATATTATACACATATACATGATATTATATTATATATACATGATATTATGAAGTGTGATGATGATCTCTTTGGACGAGGAGAGGGAGGGGGTATATAGTCCCCTTTGGATGGGTTTCCAATACAGAGAGATGACTGGGGTTTGATTCCCGGTGGACGTGCATGCAGCTTGGCTATTTCCGCGTTTTTATCGCACGATGATTTATGCATATAGTGGTTATTAATGTCCGTGGGAGCGTGACTCAGTTTTTGGCACGTTCTCCTTCCTGCCCCCATTTGGATGTGTGTGCCTTTATAACTTTCTACATACGGTAATGCGACAGACAGTAGCGATCGAGAAGGGTGCTGCGACTGCATCATCGCTGCACACACCCCCCCCCCCCCCAGAGGAATCTAAAGCTTATGCTTCTCATGAGTCAACGAACGCCGCCTTGAAGCGTGCGTGTCTGTCATGTGTACTGTATTTCCAACCGTTAAAAAGTGCTGAGATTCATAGACGGGGTAGCTCACCCCAACAGGAGCCAGAGAGGATGACCTCAGCCCCACTGTAACCATCATCGGCCTAACACCATTAACGCCTATCATGTGACATCATCAGCGAGTTAAAAGTCCACGCCATTAATAACACCGGTGTGTGTGCAATGGTGACTCGTAAAAAAGAGCATTTTATTTCAGGGAGACTTTTTTTTCTCTCTCTCTAAATAGCAAGCACGAAAGTGCGACAGCCACCTCTGTTTCTTTTTTTGTCTCCACCAGGCAGGCCCGAAGGCATGGGGAGAGAGTATGTTTTGGACTCCGTCCGTGTGTGTGTCCGTCCGTGTGTGTGTGTGTGTGTGTGTGTGTGTGTGTGTGTGTGTGTGTGTGTGTGTGTGTGTGTGTGTGTGTGTGTGTGTTGTGTGTGTCCGTCCATTGGCTTTCAAAGTTTGCAGGATCGGCCCGTTTTGAACAAAAAGCCTCAAATCAGGAGCGCAGCTTGCAATTTACGTGAAATATTTCACAGACTTTCCTACTAGGCTAGGAATGTATCTCCCCCCTTTTCACATTGGCCTGTTATAGCACCACCAACCAACAGGTGGATTTTTGAAAAACACATCTTTGGAACAAAATCCCTCAAATCATCCAATTGCCATCCAAGGCATAAGAAGAAATGGCACCCTTTTCACATTGGGCTATTATAGCACCACCAGGAGGCCACAACCTGACCTGCCCTGGTGGAGACCTGTGCCCCACACTTTATCTAATTTATTTTCTTTTTTTCTGTAGAAGACGAGAAAACTCCTATAAATTCCTATAGATTTCAAATAAATGCAGTGGAGTAAAACGTAACACGTATTTCGATCCGCGATGTCGTAGAGTATAGAAGTAGCCTATACAAAGTATTATTTGAAATTGTAAATACCCGCAAGTAAAGTAACAAACACTCTCAAGTACAGTACAGTACTTGCAGTATACATCTACATGGTTTTACTTTCCACCACTGGGTGGGATATAGAGTTACGGTGGTGCCATGCAGGGCTTATCCCATGCTGAGTGGTGGTGTCGTCTTGCCATCTCTGGATGGGAGCCAGCTGTTTAGCATGTCGCCATGGCTTCTCACTGCACCCACCCGCCCGCCCGCCGGCGCAGACACAAGCTGTCGGAGGGTCGTCTGGTGCCGTCACGTTTTCCGGTTGCTGGGTCAAACTGGCGCGACCGGGCATGCAAGCACTAGTGTAATTCTTTACATATATATATGAGAAGGTTGAAGACGCCGGAGCAGCTCGCGGACAAATTCGAGCCTTTTCTTTAGGTGATACTATAAAAAGAAATGACTTAACGTTTCGAACTATACGCGGCCTTCATCAGAGCCATTGCCTTCCCTATAGCTAACCCTTTTTCACTGTCTTTTAATGTTTTTTAGCTTCTATAGTGATTATTTATTTTTTCTATTAAAGTTGTCTTTATTTGTGTTGTTCTGTGTAATGTAAAGCGTCTTTGGGTACACAGAAAAGCACTGTATAAGTTTGAGATATTATTATTATTATTAGAGCCAGGCTTGAGGCTCGTTGGTAGATTCCCTTTGTTCATTATTGCGTCCGAAGGTTGCATTTACTATGGAAACCTTGCATTTCCGTGTGTGTCACGCCACACCTCCATATATGGTCACGACCTTGTGACATCACGCCTCCATCTCCATATATGGGGCCGACCTGTTCTGACATTCCATATCGTTCCACACCCGTCCTTCCTCTTGGACGTCTCCCTTTTTACCTGTCCATTCAAACTCTATAGACGCCCCAAAGTTATTTGTGCAGCCGTGCGGCCCGCGCCCGGCAGCCTGGCGAAAAATAGAGTTCCCCACAGGCCCGAAACGCAAGGCCCCGGCCCTACCTGGGCCCTCATCAAACCCTGTACACTCAAGACACTGCCCCCCCGCTGCCCAGCTGACCTGTTCGGACATTCCATATGTTAATAGGATGCCAGGTGTGCAAATGAACCGGACATCTGTCTATATATAACATGCTAACATGCTAAATTGCATTTTAGCCTTTTGCATAAGCCTGCGAAGTCGCCAAGGCTATTGTGGCATGTCACTCGCCTCTACATAATGCAGCAAGTGGGATAAAACATTAGGGTTGGCGACTCAGACACACGCAATAAATCCATCAGCAGTCACACAGCTGACGGGACGGGAGGTTAACGGTAATGGGAGGCGCGGTGCCAGAAGGTTCTGTCTGTTCCCGGTCCAAGTCCGGCTTTAATAGGCTCAGGAGGCAATAAGCCGTGTGCTCAACACTGTACCCTCGTATGACACATTATAGACCTATCAATCATATTCCGGGGACCTGCGGCGGTGCATGTGTTTGGTCCGACTATATTATCGTGTCCCTATATTTTGCCAACGCCTTTTGTGATGTAATTTTACATCACAGATCTAATCATAATCATAATGTTCTTTAGCTTTTAGTGTTATTTTTCCCTTTTCTATTAAAGTTGTTTTTAATTTGTTGTTACCTCTGTAAAGCCCCCCCCCCATGTAAAGCGTCTTTGGGTACTCAGAAAAGTTTGAGATATTATTATTATTATTATAATCGATGAATCGGCCAATTATGGCACTTAATTATAGCTATCGCCTTATACAGTATATATATTCTTATTTTAGGTTCTTCTGTTCTAACTAACACAAAATACATTAAAGATGAATAATTCATTCTAAAATTATACATCTTGCTCAGCTGCTGATAGGATGCTATTCTAATTGAAATAAATTAAAGCCACCCAAGTTTACCTTTACTCTTATTCTGACGGCATACATTTGATTAAAGAGCTATAGTCAAAAGTCTAAATGTAAAATATAAAAGTATAAAAATATTCAAGACATATTTCTTTGTTCTTGCACGCAGGTATACAATACTGCATCTTTAAGACGTTGGGGGTAAAATGGCCTCAGACTTTAGGTGTTTTTGGATACCATGTTACTCTGCATAGGGCGCCACCATTGACATGTATGGCCTACTGTGTCATATTTTACGCTGCAGTCTCTACAGTGCATGTGCATTGTGCAACTATCAGCTGATTGTATAAGGGAAGAGAGATGACTCACTCACTCTTTACTCTTTAGCTTATAGTTTAACGCTGGAAAAAACATGGTTATGTGGAAAAACGCACCCACAATTAATTAAAAACTCCAGCTATTATTTGCCAATTCGATTAATGATGTGAAGCCTGCGTATAGATAGTCCAGGCAGACAACATGTGAGCGCACCGCCACCTACCTGATCACGAGGTGACTATAGTCTCATGCACTCTTCACCTGATCAGAGCGGCTATTTCAACTTCACTGCCTACCTGCTCATTCCTGGTTTCTCTCCTGCTGTGTGGTCGTGCGCCGCTGCTGCTGCTGCTGTTGCTGTTGTTGTTGTTGTTGTTGTTGTTGTTGTTGTTGTTGCTGCTGCTGCTGCTGCTGCTGTTGTTGCTGCTGTTGTCACGTGTAGGTGAGGTAAGGACCCAAACGCAGGACAGCCTGCAGGCATGTAGTGTTGGAAACCATGAAATGGTGTTTTAATTCAGAAGGCAGGTGAACATGAAATAACTTAAAACAGACTGAAACAGGTGACAGGATACAATGACTCAACAAACACTGACTGGGGAACAAGACTGATATACACATGAGGGTTGATTACAAAATGAGACACAGCTGGAGCAAACAAACATAGAACCATGAAAACTAGACCAGGGAACAAAACATAGAAATACAAGACCTAGACTGTACAATAAATGACAAAGGTCTGTGACTGTGACAGCTGTTGTTGTTGCTGCTGTTGTTGCTGCTGTCTCCCTGCCTCGCTTGCTGCTAACCTGCTACTCATGAAGTTTTTGCAAATCCCACCGCTTCCCCATAGCATCCACCTGTATAGGCTCTGTTTCTAGATCCCCCTGCATGGCCAGGGTCTTTTTCATTCCCTGTAATTCTTGTAAGTGCTAGTTTGTCAACTTTCGACCTTTTGTATAACAAACTCACTGATGCACCCATTCTGTGGGTTTAGGTGTACGCAGTAGGAAGAATGTCACTGTCCACTTGGTACATTCATTTGCTTTGCTTTTATTTCAAGTAAAATGCATGGTACAAACATCTTCCATGTTGCTGGTAAAAACCATGTATCCACAAGGTGCATGAATTCCCCCCACAGGCTGTCCATAATTAAGCCCTAGGCCTGGAGGCGTGCCCGTCTATGCCCAACCCACTAACCCAATTAACCAAGTATCTTCAGAATATTCTTGGCTAAATAATAACAGAAATAATAATCAAAAACACAGTGAATTGGCTTCTACAATTCTATTTGGCTTATAATTTAACTGAAATGTTAATGGATAGGGGCAGAGCCCTGACGCCAATGCTTCATATATCTATGCTCAATTATGTTCAATAAATATATATATATATAGCCTATATATATATATATATATATATATATATATATAGCCTATATATATATATATATTCTAAATGCACATAAGAGTTGTTTGACTGAACTAAATTAGTTGGAAAGTAATTGAATAATCGATTAGATTCCAAATGAATCAATTAATCGTTGCAGCCTTAATCGCTTCACATTTTGAGCTTGTAGATGGGTCCTTTTGGCAACGCAACGCTCTTGGAGGGTGCCAGCTGTGTCATATACTGTATGATTATACACATGCTTCAGCTTTTGAGCTCATTTCTCACCCAGTGGTCTCATTCCAGCCTGTCACCGGGCCAGGACACATCTGTCCCTCCCACCCTCCCTCCCTCCCTCTCTCTCTCTAGGCTGCCACAGTGACAGCGACACGTCCACTTCTGTCGACATGAGTCAACAAGGCAAACGTCAAGATTCGTGAAAAATGGCGTCTATTCGGGGGTTCATCTGGTAAGAACGTATACAGAGATAAATATAGCTCTCTATACGGCAGCTGTCCCGGGTTCGAGTCCGAGGGGTAAAACGGTATACGGTGTGAGTGTGCATGTCTGCGTGTGGTCGAGAATATATCCTGCGTGCGTACACTAAACATTTACAGTGGCTAGACATCGGGGCGATGCTGCACCCCAGCCCACCCCCGACACACACGCGCACCATCACTCCAAATGAAGCCAAATTGGAGTGTCATTCATCATACGTTAAGTGGTTCGACTTATAGACACCTCTGCCGCGCAACACCGCGGCTAATCCCACGAGAGCGCACCCTCCGCTCTTGTTTTGAAAGCCGAGCTAGCGCGGCTCGCCTTTCAAAGAAGAGGGGCTGCGGCGGGGGTGAGATCCGGGCGGCCCCTCCGTTCTATTTTAATGGGGGGGCTGAGATTCTCAAGGACCCTTCATCAGGTGGGCCTCCCTGCAGGCAGGCAGTCCCTTGCATGGTGTGACCTCCTGTCCTGTAAAACTGCCAGGGTCAAACGCTCGTCCTCGTCACCGGGCGCAATTGAGACGGGGGCATTTCGACTCGTGGGGGGGTGAGGGGGGGGGGGGGGGGTGGGGTGGGGGGGCGGATACGGACACACTGACAGTTTGGACGGACGGACGGAGACGGAGCGATTGGGAGCGTGACTTTTGACGGGACTCATTCGACGTGTCCCCCGATTCTTTCTGGGATTGAGTGGGTGACAAGTGGACGCGAGGAGTGGAACATTTCAAAACGTTACAGTTACGGCTTGATCCTCATGCCGTACAGTATTCTGACCCGTGAATCCATATAGCTTGATCCTTTTTGACGCTCCCCCCCCCCAGGGCGGAAGATGTTAAGTGTTCCCAACGCTTGTTTTAAGGCCCTTTATACACACCAGAGGCGGCTCGTGGGTCTGTGTATAATGAATTATGAATCATTTGCCATTTGGAAACATATACAGTATACATTTGAACTTAATGTAAATATAACTTATGAATATATAGCCTACATTCGTACAGCACATCCGCACACCACCGAGTTTATTACACGGACGATAAAGCGAAGCCATTAATTCTTGCATCAACCTATATATGAATGTTATGAATAGTTTGATGCGTATAATAGTGGGTATACTTTTAGTGACGATTAAGCCATGCGGGCATACATGGAAGCGTCTCACGGTAAAGCCTTCTTCACCCTGAAGATCTCTCATTAAAGGGGAATTCGGCCCAAAATGTATTTCTTCACCCTTTTCTGATGTTATTCAGTTCCTATAGACTGACCAGTACAATGGATATTTTTCATATTGGTCATTTTCCATCAGCAGAGTCCACCAAGAATTGCTTAGAACGGGAGCGTTAATAGGTGAATCGATTTATCACAATTATACAGGAAAGCTGAGACCGGAAGTATATCGTGAGACAAAACCTTCGCCCGTGACTTGAGACAAAGCCGCCGTATATCGACAACAATACGACTGCATATACGTAGCTGCGAAAAAATGCATTTCTGAGCAAAAATAAATAAACAGTTTTGGGGCCTATAATTCCCCTTTAAAGGTGGCCGTATCCCCAGGGTTGTTTACGAAACCTTGGACTATAGTCTGGAACATGTCCGGCACAGGTGGATGCTGTCCCCCCAGCCATATAGGGGAGGAGGAGGAGGAGGAGGCCGGCCGGGGGGCCGGGCGGACACACATGCTCTTATAAAAAAAGAGCAGAAATGCAAACAGTCGTGCGTCTTTTAAGAGCATCCTAAAATGCCCGTCGTTTGAGACATGCAAACTTCCGCGGACTGTTAAAGAGTTTAACAGGAAAAGGCGTCATTGTTGTGATTGAAGGTGGAGGGCTGCAGTGCGTGCCGTGCGCTGTACTGTATATATAATGTATATATATATGGGCGCCGGGGTCAGTTAGTTGTCAAGAGAGATTTGAGGCCTCTCTGGGTTTGGTATATAGCAGCAACCCATTAGGTTTAACCACAGGGACAGGGTGGTCCCGTCACTCATTCATGTGTGTGGACACTCTCACATTCACACACACAGTCACACACCCACACACACACACACACACACACACACACGCATAAACACGCGCGCACACACACACACACGTGCGCGCGTTGGACATACTATACTTCTGAGAACATTTTAGGCTGACAATTTATGAATGCAATTATTTATTTTTGCCATTTTTTACCCCTAAAGCTTGTAGTATTGTAGCCTACTAAGTGGTATACTGTCTGCAACCCATTGTGAGCTTGTGTAGATCTGCTATCTTTGGCGCACGACATCAGCACGCATGATATCAGCCACACGTCAGTGTGGTATAACTCTGGGTCACAACCGGCTCTAACCCCTAAACCTATAACCTCTAAACGGCTAATCTCCAAGTGGTGGAAAATGGACTCACATTTTTGTATGTATAA